>NC_081361.1:78595877-78905289 GCF_030684315.1 Stegostoma tigrinum | reverse complement strand
GTGAGACCGGTCAGAGAAATGTTCTGAAACACGGCTGGAATCACAGACGAATTGTAGGAATGACAGCCTTTGCAATTCATGAAAGCAGTGCAGTCATTTACAAGAAGCCTCAAGATTGACTGTGGGCAGTCACTGATACCTGAGACTTGGGGGAAATATGTGTATGTACAAAGCACTATTCTGTTGTTTTTGACTTTCCGCGGAGAATCTGATGAACTCTTTGACATGAATCATCAATGTTATGCAAGCAGAAAATGTAGACTGACTGTTGCTGATCTCCCCTTTTACAGCCAGAGGCAAGGAGAGCACTTGGTACATTGGCTGTAACAGGCTAGTGTCAGTCAGAGTGGATTTGATGTCTTGTTGTTCCAGTCAGTACAAGTCTGTCAGAGTTTTCCCAGACAGGAGCAGTTTCTTTCTGCACTGTTCCTTTGAGAGCTGCAGATAGGTCATTTTGAGCCTATGCTCTCTCTTAGAGTGGTCCAGCCAGCCAGTCTGCACCACCGGACACTGCCTTTGAAGCAGTTGTGGGTTGGGGGTGATGCTGTTGAGACTGTCACACATGTCCTGCTGGAATGTACCTTTGCAAGGAAAATCTGGAGAAAGATGCAGTGATTTCTGTCGAGATTTGTACTGAGCAGATCAGGATTCTTGTGCTGTACTCTCTGTTTTCGGGGACACACACTGAGCCAAATATCGAAGGTGCCTGGAAGACCATCAGTTTGGTGGAAGATGCTTTTTAGTCTGCCTGAAACTTGTTGGTCTTCCAGAACAAGGAATTGACCTTGATCGAGTGTTGCAGGCTGGCACATTCCAAAGCCCAAGACTGCATGCTGAGGGATGCACTAAAGTTGGGGGCAGCTGCTGCCAAGGCACAGTAGAGAAAGACCAATGTTTGAGGTCTTTCTAATAAAGTTAAATGGGGGTTTGTCCAGTTATTGGGCCCTCCTAGTGCCTCAAATGCATGTAAATATAACCTTGTATTTGTAAAGGATGTCCTTTGTTTGTTTGGATAGAGTCAAATTCAAATGTTTGCCCATTTCTTTGATATGCTATTTCACAGAACTGAACTGCATTTGTGACTATGAGTATATGCTAAGAGATATTTTGTATGAATAAAGTACATTTTTGAAATAATAAGAGAAAAAAAAACTCTCTTTGCCTGTTAAAGATGAATATGTCTTCCTTTTGCTCTGCTCTATTGGTCCCTCCATCTGTGGCCACTATACCTCTTCGTCCAGGCAGAATTATTTTGTGAACTGAATTTCCATTTTCAGAAGCTTGTTGAAGATTCTTTAGCTACTACAAAATGAAAGCAATGAGCAGAATCTTATAGGGTCCTGAACAATGTGTGCTGTGGTGTGAAACCTGGGAGAATCCTGTAAGACGCCCAGAGAGGCCTTTCCCATCTAGGCCCGAAACGTCAGCTTTTGTGCTCCTGAGATGCCGCTTGGCCTGCTGTGTTCATCCAGCTCCACACTTTGTCATCTTGGATTCTCCAGCATCTGCAGTAACCATTATCATTGAGAGCAACAAATTGCATTTCTCAGCAGAGTTCTGTATGCTGAGATGGATTCTCACCAGAGACCAGTGAGATGCCTATTAACAGTGATAATTGTTTATTATCATTGAATTAACATTAACATTGATCTCACCTCTTTAATAGGCAGGCCAGAAGCTAAATACCAGGAACTCTCGACACGCTTGTCAAAGCTGGTAACTGTTTACTCCAGCTCACCACTTGGTCCTTTGGATGGCCATTTTCCACATCCAGCACCAACATCTCTCGGTGTACTGTCTGAGCAATGCATCTTTTATCTGCAGAAACTGGCATCTGACCCTGTGTTAACCTATTCATGCCACCACGGCATATCTCAGTGTGACTACAACACACTTCTACACTGAGAAGCTGCACTTTGGGTACATTAGAAACGCTCATTTCAATGCTGCTGTAAGGGGACTGTGCACAGGAACAAGGAACAAGCATCTACCTCACAGATTGGACTTGCCCACATCTCAGAGCTGTTTGCTAGTTTTCTTAGCACCCACTCACTTAGCAGTTACACGGATGCTCACAGCAATCCCTGGTTTACCTTGACTTGCTTTGTCTTAAAGTTGTAGATGCTGGTTACTGGGCTACCCTCTGCCATGATGGTTGATGACTCTGTTACGCAACCCTTTGACTGAGGCTGTGAATAGATACAATGCAGCCAAGAGTGGCGCACGTGGATAGGCTGCCTGAAGGTGAGGTTTCACTGCTTAAACAGGGCTAGTGGGATCCTTCAGTATAGTCTGGGCCAAGTATGCTGCAAAATCATAGCATGCAGCATTCTGCAGAACTGGAGATGGGGACACAATTGATGCTGAGCACCTGGGAGAGCTGCAGCAGCAGTCTTCCAAAGGGAAGGCTGAAGAAATTGAGCCAAGTGTATGAAAAACGCAGCTGTCTCAGGCATTCCAAGCTGGACAGGGCTTAATTGACGCCCAGCTCCAGTAGATGAGATTTGGCTGTAGTGATCATTCATTGCCTGTAAAATACTTGTTGCTCAACAACCAGTCAGCTTGTTTGTATTCCGGGAGAGAAATGCAGTTTCTGTTTGTTTGATTTCTATCTGCTTTTAGCTTCTGGAAATTAAAGTTAGTGTCTTGTCTAATTTGAGAGCTTTTTTGCTTGTGATAGCTGCACAGTGAACAGTAATATGCTGGGCTATAGTGGACACTGGGGAAGAAGTAACGGTTGTTTGCCGCAGGTGGCAAGATGGAATGTGCCTCTAGACTGGCATGTAAATGACAATCGCGACAGGAATGTGCAAGGAGGAGTCAGCTTGTTGCCTCAGTGCGGTGAAAGGTGCTGGACTAATGTGACACAATATTGACAGTGAAAGGTAACTCCAGACAGCTAGCATTTTACAGCCTGAAACGTCAGCCTTCTTGCTCCTCTGATGCTGCTTGACCTGCTGTGTTCATCCAGCTCTACACCTTGCTACTTTACAGGGGAAATGGCCAGGGCTCCAAAGTGGCACCGAGGGTATAGGCTCGAAACATCAGTTTTTGCGCTCCTGAGATGCTGCTTGGCCTGCTGTGTTCATCCACCAAAGACGTCTTTATAAACTGGGATGTCCTGTTAGTGGTGAATACTTCCACCTACGGTCGATGGAAGTATTGGATGCCATAGGAGCAGTATAGATAGTTAATGAGCTGATTTTTGGAGAATAATGTAAGAAAACTTGCTAGACCACACAGAGAGAAACCCTCCATGAAACCTGACAAAAGTGATACTTAGCCAAATTATCAGAGATTCAGCCCAATGCTTCTGCATGCGGAGATTACTGAAAAATACAGACATGATCTCAGACAGTGAACTTACCACTGAAGAATTTACAGTAATTCAAATGGAACAGGCAAGTACGTGTTTCTATGGGGCTTTTTAAACAGGAAACATTTCAAGAAAGTACACTAGTGTATTATCAAATGCAATTTGACACTGAGCAACATAAGGATACATCCAAAGGCTTTGCCAAACACGTAAGTGTCAATGAACATTTTAATGGATGAGAGAGAAGCAGAATGGTAGAGAGGTTTGGTTTACAGCCCAAGCAATCGAAGGTGTGGTTAGCAACAGCCAAAAGATTAAAATATGGATTAGCAAGAAATGACAACTGACAGAATGCAGAAATATTCGAAGATTGTCAGGTTGAGGGGAGATAACATAGATAGGGAGGGATAAGGTCATAAAGGAATTTGAAAATAGGGATGAGCATTTAACAATGATGCAATGCCAGATTTGAACCCCATGTAGATAATTTGGACAAGGGGCAGAATGATATAAGAGTTTGAACAATTTGGGCTATAGTGACATTTGTTGCAGTTCCTGGTGAAAAGTCTGATGAGTTCCATCTTAAAGTTAGGTATATCTAGCTTTTATACTTATTCCATGTGACATCGCAAGATTCTAGTTAGGAGTGACAGTCTTTAAAGTTTGCTAAATGCCCCATTGTACCAACACTCTTCATTATCATTCAGCTTTCTATCTGTTCAACTCACAAAACAAGCTGGGTGTCCAGAAAATTCTGGACACATTGCACATTTATCTTGCCACCTGCTCCAAACAACCTCCAAGCAAGATGTTGGACATCAACATTTCCATGGCCACTGACCACACATGTAGCCATGTCTGTGCATATTGACATCTGACATGTGCCAGCATCTAAGAACCCTCATTGCACATCTCTAACCAACTTATAGGATGTATCTGCACTTCAGGTGGTACCAGCAACTATCATTATAGCGGTGCCAAAAGGACATTGTGAGCTCAAGGACATGCATCCATCTCATGAGCGGACAAGGCTGAATCCAGAGCCTGTGCGCTTACTTTCTTTGAGAACAGTCACTCCACTCCCACCCAGATCCCAACAGCATCTCTGCCTTGTCTTTGTGTGTTTTACCCCCTAGGCAGAGATACGAGCCCTACGTTACTTCAATGTTGCCTTACCATCTAGAGCGGACAAAATTGGAAAGATGCTTGTCATGGTTGACTGCAGGTCTCAGTCAAGTCTACTGCGATAACCTTCACTCAGGGGATGCCGGCACAGTAAAGGACAGCCTCTGTTACCAGGCCTAGCCATGGTTAAACAGCCACTCAGGATGGTCAGAGTAAGGAGGGCTGAGAAGTTGAATATCTGCGGCCAACCAACCAACTTGACTCTTTTTAGCCTATTGAGGGTTGTGGATTGGACTAAGTTTGAGTTAGGATAGCAGTAAAGTGCAGAGAATGGAAAATTTTAACACAGTGCTGATCAGTGGTCGGGGACAGGAGGCTGTCACTGTGACTGAAACAGGTAAGATGATTGAGAAGGTGAGAGTGATAAACCTCAGAATTTGTAATTCTCTACCAGGTTCATGATTCTTGCTTCATGTTTGGTTGAAAGTGGGATCTGCAAAGAAGATGAAAACCTTGACTATAATGCAAGAAGACATTCAAGCAGGGAGTGTTTATAGGAATACCGTAATAGACTACTATATGGTCAGGCAGATAATCATAGTTTCCTGCAACAGAATATGAGTCCATATAGCTATATTGCCTGCCTGGTGACAGCGTTTGGGAAATTTGCTTTAGGCTGAAGGGGAACATTGCGTGGGAGGGTTATAGATCAGTGATCATGGTCCACCTAGTGACCAATAACATGGGTCCAACTAGGAAAGGGGTTTTGCAGGATCTGCAAGGAGTATGGCCCTCTCAAGGCTAGATGGAAAAGTAGAACATCAAAGGTAAGAATCACTCTATTAACACTTGAACAGTTAGAAATTGGCAAAGGGTTAATAAAATTATACAGGTTGGCATGGGAGAAATGAGTTTAGATTTCTGGGGCACTGATACCAGGATTAGGGACAGATGGATCTGTGCTGTTGAAGCAGTCTTCACTTGAACTGTGCTGTGAATAGTATTCTGGCAAGTTGTCTGACTTGAATAGTAGAGAGGATTTCTAAGTAAAAATAGAGATGACGGATCAGGTTTGGGAAGATTCAATAAATTATGTAAAGAAGACAGGGCAAAAGAGTCAGGTAGCAAGAAGAGAAATCATGACTAGAGTGCTGTAGGAAGGGACAACGTGCAAAAACAGATAGGACTAGGGGTTACAAACATTGTGAAATGACAGAACTAAAGGATCTGTGTATGAAGGCATATAGTCTCTTAACAAAACTGATGAATTGATACCACAAATAGAAATAATAAATGATCTGACAACCATGACAGAAACATGGCTACAAGGTGACAAAGACTATGACCTGGACATTTAAGGATACACAACATTTATAAAGGACATGAAGCTAGGAAAAGGTAGAGGGGAAACTCTGTTAATTTAGGATGTCATCAATACAAGTTCTGATTAATTCTGGAGATGAGGACGTAGAATTATTTGGAGTCAAGATGACAAATAATGATTGGGGACTGAGAGTCATAGAGATGTACAGTGTGGAAATAGGCTCTTCGGTCCAACTTGTCCATGCTGACCAAATATTCTATTTACATCTAGTCCTTTGTTGCTAGCATCGGCCCAAAAACCAAACCTAAACCCTTCCTATTCACATACCTATTCAGATGCCATTTAAAATGTTTCAATTGTACCAACCTCCACTACTTCTGCTGGTAGCCCATTCCATAGACGTACAACCCTTTTTATATCTTTCCCCTCTCACCTTCAATCAGTGCCCTCAAGCTTTGGACTCATCCACCCCAGGGAAAAGACTTTGCCTAGTTACCCTATCCATGACCCTCATGCTTTAATAAACGTCTAAAAGGTCACCTTTCAGCCTCTAATGCTCCAGGGAAATTAGCCCCAGCTATTCAGCATCCCCCTATAGCTTAAACCCTCCAACCCTGGTAACATCTTTGTAAATCTTTTCTGAACCCTTTCTAGTTTCACAATATCCTTCCTGTGGGATTTAAGGTATGGGGTAGGTGATTTAGCAGGGATGTTTAGAAGATTTTTCACCAAAAAGATGGTACGAATCTAGAATGTTCTACCTGTAAGGATGATAGAAGTAGAAACTCTCATAACATTTAAGAAGTATTTAGATGAACACTTGCAATACAAAAACATACAAGGCTGGGAAATAGAATTAAAATAGTTAGGCGGTTGCTTTTGACTGACACAGCCTTGATGGGCCAAAGGACATTTTTCCATGCTGTACCCTCTATGACTCTATAATGCTACAAGAAAGAAAAAGCTCTGTGATTGGTTTATGGGTCCTCACATAACAACAACACAATAGGATGAAACATTGCAAGAACTGCGGATGCCTGGAGTCAGAAACAAAAATAGAAATTTCTGGAGCAGATCTGGCAGCATCTGTGGAGATAAATCAGAATCAACATTTTGAGTCTAGTGACCCTTCTTCAGAGCAGATGAGGTATATAGGAGGATGTAATGGAGACTTTTGTGATAGATATGTGATCGTCATGGATGATATTAATCCACATAATATTAAGAATGCATCAGATTTGCACAGGGAGCCTGTGTGATGGGTTCAAGAAGTATATTTGAGATAGCTTTTTAGAGCAGCATGTTCTGGACCAACCAAAGAACTGGCTATACTGTACCTGGTATTGTGCAATGAGAAGGATTAATTAATGACCTGATGGTAAATGCTCCCTTAGGTAGCAGTGATTATAAAATGATTACATTTCACATTCAGTTTGAAGAAGGCAAGAGTGCATTGAACACTAGTTTTAAGCTTAACCAAGAGCAATTATGGGAGCATGAAGACTAAAGTGAACTGGGAAAGTAGGTCATAGCTCGGTTGGTATATATACAGCAGCAGAATACGAAAGTAAAGCATATTCCAGTCAGAAAGGATGGTTCCAGGGAAATGACTCACTATCTGTGGCTAATTAAGGAAGTTAAAGATGAAATCAAACTGAAAAAAGTGTATGTTTCTGCAAAGATGAGTCTCAGATCATAAGATTAGACAGAATATGAAAAACAGCAAAGAATGACTAAAAGATTAATAAGGAGGGGGAGATTCGTATACAAGAGAAAGCTAGTTGGAAATATATAACTAAATAATAGCGTTGTTACTGTCAAAGATGAATTCCTGAGGTGAATACAGGATGGTTTTCTGAATCAAAGTAATGAACTATTAAAGCTATTCTAGGCTGGGCATTATGCAATGAAAAAGAATCATTGGCAATCCAGTTGAGTGAGGCGAACTGGGGATTAGTGCTCATAATATGATAGAAGTTTTCATCAAGATGATTTGCCCAAACTGTATACATATTTAAAACTCCCATAACTGTAGATGTTCCTTTGTTGCATGTGTCTCCAATTTCCTCTTTAAAGCCATTCTCAAACATCACCCATACAATTAGGCAGTCAATACACGACCCCACTTACAATCTTCAGTGTTACTCAGCTTTACTCATATAGATTCCACATCATCAGAAGTAATATGATTCCTTACTATTGTTTTAATTTCCTCTTGAACCAGCAATGCAACTCCCCTGTCTTTTCCTTCTGTCTGCCCATCCTAAATATTGAGTACTCCAGATGTTCAGATCTCTTCTCTGGCCACACTGCAGCCACAGGCAGAACTCCACTCGTCTTCCTTGAACAGTGTCTGTGATGCTTTGAAAACCAAAATACTGTGCTGCCAGAAATCAGAATTAAAAGCAGCAAATGTTAGCGAAATTCAAGGAATGCAGGGAATATATTCCCGAGGCTGGGGGAGTCCAGATCCCTGAGGTCACAGTCTGAGGATGTGAGGAAGGCATTTAGGACTGAGATGAGGACAAATTTCTTCACCCAGTGAATGGTGAGCTTGTTAAATTCTCTGCCACAGAACGCATTTGAGGCCATAACACTGAATGTTTTCAAGAAGGTCAAAAATCAGATGACACCAGGTTTATTTGAAAACACGAGCTTTCAGAGATATAGTTGTTAGGGCTAAAGGAATCAAGGGCGATGGGGAGGAAGCAGGAACAGGCTACTGAATTGGATAATTAGCAATGGTCATATTAAATGGCAAATCAGGCTCGAAGGGCTGAATGGCCTAGTCCTGCTCCTAATTTTCACGTTTCTACATCTGTATTGCTATGTCTCCATAATCCTGACTGTACTATATTAGTTTTCATCCATTTGCTCCATTAATTCATCCTTTGTTGTGATTGCTCTACACGCTACGGCACAAAGCCTTAAGGCGTGTCCTTTTAATATTATGTGATCCATTCGCATTATTTTTCATGGTGACTCTGTTTGATCCTGGCTTTTCTCTGCCTATCACTTTACTTATTCCTTTTTCTGTTTTTTGCTGTTGTCCTCTATTCCTCTTCCTTGGACTCCTCACTCGGGCTCTCATCCCGAATGCAAGTGATTAGAAAGACAATTGGAAATGTTGATACTATCCCTACAGTGTGGAAACAGGCCATACGGCCCAACAAGTCCACACCACCCCTCCGAAGAGCATCCCAACCATCCCTGCATTTGCCCATGTCTAACCCATCTAACCTAAACATCCCTGGACATTGTGGGAAATTTAGCATGCCCAATCCACCTACCCTGCACATCTTTGGACTGTGGGAGGAAACCAGAGCACCTGGAGGAAACCCACGCAAACAAGGGGAGAATGTGTAAACTCTACACAGACAGTCGCCTGAGGATGGAATTGAACTTTGGTGTCTGGCATTGTGAGGCAGCAGGGTTAACCACTGAGCTACCGTGCTGCCCACATTTTATTGTTTATTGCAAGAGAAATTGAACAAAAATAGAGTGAAGCCGTGACTGGAATAGTCCATACAGTTTGTTCTCCTTATTTTAGAAAGACGTGACTAAGTGAATTAGAACCATTTCAGAGGCGATTAATTCAACTGATACCAGGGATATTTAGGTTTTAAAATGAGGAAAGTTTGGTCATTTGGGGGTTGTAACTGTTGGGCTTTAGAAGAATGAGAGGTGATCTTACTGAAACAAATAAGCTCCTGGATGGAATAAAAACAAAGAGAAACTCAACAGATATGATAGCACCAGAGAAAATGGGAGATGCTGGAGAATCCAAGATAACAAAGTGTGGAGCTGGATGAACGCAGCAGGCCAAGCAGCATCTTAGGAGCACAAAAGCTACAAAAACAGAGTTATTATTTTGAATCTAGTGTGATGAGTTCTGAAGAATAGCCATAGGATTAAAATTTGAAAATAAGCAGGCTCACATTTCACGTTTAAATGGGGCTTTTTTTTTCTCTCAGAAGTTCATGAATCTTTGGAATTACCTTTGCTAGAGAGGAGTGTAGGTAGGGCCAACAAATATTTTTGAGGAACAAAAACAGAAGTTGCAGGAAAAGCTCAACAGGTCTAGCAGCACCTATGAATGAAAGTATCAGAGTTAATGTTTCGGGTCCGGTGACTCTTCCTCAGACTATTTTTAAGGCATCGGGACTTGGACTGCTGGCTAGCAAAGAAATCTGATGTTTTTGGGGGTAGAAAACTGAAGTTGGGGCTATAGTCAGGTGGACCCCCATCATGTTGAATGACAGAGCAGTTTAGAGCATCCAACTGGCCTAATTCTGCTCCTAATTCATTTTGCTGTTTATTTGTAACATATTGTTTAGACAAAGAAAGAATTGACCCGTTGTATCATATTTTAACATATTTTGATTGATCTTACAGGACAATTGTTGCCAAGCCAACTTTGTAGTCACTGTAAACTCTTGAATTAAACATGACAAAGATGAAAGTTGGACTTAATAGACATTACAGAAGGAAATGGTTTTGGAATCCTTATGCCAGCTTGATAAAAGTTACAATTTATCATTAAATAAGTACAGGTGATAAATCTGTGAAACTGCCAGAGGAAGTGGTGGATGCAGGTACAGTTACAACATTTAGAAGGCATTTGGGTAAGTACACGGAAAGGAAAGGTTTAGAGGGATACAAGCCAAGCAAAGGCAAATGGGACTAGTTTAGTTTGGGAGCATGGTCAGCATGGGACAGTTGGGCTGAAGGGTCTGTTTCCTTGTTGTATGACTCTGTGACTTTTAAAAAATATAGATTTTCTGTTCTGGAAGCAACACAATTGATAGGGTTTTCTGCATAAATTAAAGAACGGGATCATAGAGAAACAATTTGATTTAACTTCAGTTTTCTGAACATGCATAAGACCGTAGCATAGCAACCAAAAGGTTGTTTTGTGAGTAAACTACTTTTGGCAAAACAAAAAAAATGGAGAAGTGCCAACTTTGTGTCAGCTACTTTGGAGACAGTGATATTTAATGTGTCTGGAGCATAAACGATCTGATAAATGTCTCCAAGTATATGTATAACTGTTCCATCAATCAAGAACTCACCCATCGAACAAAGCAAGAGATGTCAGAACGGGCAGCACATGCCTCCTTGTTGTAGAGCCAAAGAGCAGCTCAATTCTAGTGATAAATGTTTCTGACCTGTATCTAATTCAGTTTAACTTTTGGAGCCAACATAACTATCAGATAGAGGCAACATTGACATAGTGGCTCCACCGTGACTTCCCGGGTATTTATGGAAGGTACAGTCTGTTGAGAGGGGAATATAGATTGGTGCATAATTAATGTAAAACGCTTGATATTCTGGGTTTGTATTTTATCAGTGGTCAATTCTGGTGCATTGCTGTTACTTTATTAAAGCTAATTGTTCTAGATGGATCTCATCATTCACAATGTGATACAAGCACCTAAATCATAAAGGAATGGCCACTATTTTAGAGAAAATATGTGTTCTCGGTGATTAAAAGTAAGGGGAAATCTGTTACATACTAAATACATTTGGACACAGTCTGTTAACTTCAGTGATTCTATTCCTACTATCCTGAAAAACAAAACTAAATTTTCCATTGTGAATTGTGCACTAATTTTATACAGACAGATTGTAAAAACGTGAGGGACAGAAGGCTTTAGGTGTCCTGATAAAAGGGGGAATTGAATTTGAAAAGGAAAAGTTTCAAAGGTTCAGGGAAAGTGTAAGTGTGGGACAAATTCACTAGCTGTTTCAAAGGCTTGTACAGTCATGATGGCTTTAGTGGCCTCAGTCTGTCCTGTATCATTCCATGTGGCTAAACTTAGCATTTCACGGCCAGTATTTGTTGTCTGTGTTAAGCAAACATAAAACTAGTGAGGAGAAATATATTCAACTAAATTCAATTAAAGGCAAGATTTGCATTTAGCACAGGCCTTGGTTCAGGTGGTTCTCATGATATTGACTCAACAGACTGTGTTCATGAGATTGCAGACTTGCTCGCTGAGCCAGTGTGTTTGACTGCAGACGTTTGATTACCCTGCTAGGTAACATCATTAACGCGCCTCCGGTGAAGCATTAATTTTCTGTCCTGCTTGTTAGTTATATGCCTCGGTTTGTATCACTTCCGGTTCTGTTCTTGTGTGGTTTGTACATTGGGTCCAATCAAAAGTGTTGACAGAGTTCCGGTTGGAATGCCAGGCCTCCAGGAATTCCCCTGAATGCCTCTGTTTGGCTTGTGTTATTGTGAATGCGTTGTTTCAAGTGAATTCCTGTTCTTCTCTGTCCGTGTGTATGGAAACCAGTGAGAACTGGTAGTGTCTCTTGGTTTCTAGTTGGTGTTCATGTATCCTTATTGCCAGTTTTCTTCCAGTTTGGTCAATGTCATATTTCTCACAGTCCTTTCATGGTATTTTGTATGTTACATTAGTTTTATTTGTTGTGGATATGGGATCCTTTACGTTTGTCAGCAGCTGTTGCAGTCTAGTTGTTGGTTTGTGGGCTACCCTGGTACCTAGGGGTCTGAGTAGTCTTGTGGTCATCTCTGACATGTCCCTGATGTATGGTAGGGTGACTAGTGTGTCTGGCCATGTTGTGTCTTCTTGTTGTGGTCTGTTGCAGAGGTAACAGTGGTAACTGAGTTGAAAACACTACCCACTCCATCCACTCCTCCCAAGAATTTCTCAAAATCATCAAGGTCACTAGAATAGAAGAGGATGAGATAATGGTACTCTTTGATGTAACAGCACTATTTACATCCATAAACATTGACCGAGCCAAAGAGACGATTGCCACACTACTGGACAGACCAGGAAGGCAGACACACCACGGCAGCAACAGCATCAACAAGGACAGCACCCTGAAACTGCCGGATCTGTGCCTCGCAAACCACTTCACCTTCAATGATTGTATATTCAAATAAATCAACAAAACTCCAGTGGTTTCCCCAAAATGCAGACAGATAGCAGAAGCGGCAATGCAAATGTTAGAACGAACTGAGCTCCCCACTATCCAACCCAAACTCTGGGTCTGCTGTAAAGATGACACCTCCATGATTACCAAATGCACAATACTAGAAGAACGCACCAACACCTAAACAACAGCCTCGCTGGAATAAAACTCATAAAAGCAGAAGACAGCAATGACCGATTACCCTTCCTGGATGTAATGGTGAAACGTAAGAACCATGAGGAACACCAGGCCAGTGTATATAGGAAGACCACACATTCAGACCAGACACTTAATTACTCCAGCAACCACCCCAACACCCATTAATGGAGGTGCATCAGGACATTATTCAAATGGGCCACAACACACTGCAGCAACCTGGAATTGAGCAAAGCAGAGCAGGAGTACTTGTACAGAGCTTTTAAACGGAATGGATACTCAAAAAGTACAATCTGCCATTATCTCCGCGACAGAGCACAACAAGAAGACACATCACAGCCAGACACACTAGTCACCCTACTGTACATCAGAGACATATGAGAGATGATCACAAGACTACTCAGACCCCTAGGTATCATGGCAAGCAGAAACCAACAACCACCCGACGACAGCTACTGACAAAGGTAAAGGACCACATACCCACAACCAATAAAACTAATGTAATATACAAAACACCATGCGAGGGCTGTGAGAAACATTGCAAGAAAACTGGCAATAATGATACACGAACACTAACTAGCCTCAAAAACATGATCAATTCTCATTGGTCACCGTACACACGGACAGAGAAGGACACAGATTAGACTAGGACAACACATCCATAATCGCACAAGCCAAACAGAGACATGCCAGGGAATTACTGGAGGCTCAGCATTCCAACTGAAACTTTGTCAACAAACACATTGGACTGGACCTGATATATAAATCACTGAAGAACAGAACCAGAAGTAATACCAACCACCCCAACAAACCGAGGCACATAAATAAATAACAGGTGGGACAGAGCACTGACGCTTCACTGGAGGGGCACTGACAATGTTACCTAGCAGGGTGTTGAAATGTCTGCAACCAAACACACTGGCTGGATGAGCAAACCGGCAAACTCATCCACAACCCGAGCTACAAATCTTCTCAAAAACTTTGCACTGCCTTCATATCCCATGAATTCAAGTTCATTGGAAAGCTTGTAATTTCAACGTGATCGTGGTGTGACTGTGCTGCAAAGTTTGAAGTTCTTTCTTTCAAATGAGATGATAAACTGAAGTGTAGGTGTTTCATAAAGGTAAAGCCTATGTAGTCCACCCAGATACAAGGCTTCTCCCTCATTAGACAGAGATAACTGGGGGTGTTTTTATCCTATGTTTTGCCATGCCTGAGGCGAGGGGAGAGATTAATGAAAGGAGTCCATCATGATAACCTCAGCTAGAATTAAACCCACACTGTGGGCATCATTCTGTATCAGAGATTAACTGACCTGACAACTGAGCTAACCAAAACCTGGTGCTAGATAGAATCTCATGGGACCTTTCAAAAAAGAGCAGGGAGTTCTTGCCAATACTTATCATTCTTAGGTCTACAAAATCATGAGAGGTATAGACAGGGTGGGTAGCAAGAAACTTTTTCCCAGAGTGGGGTCTCAATTACTAGGGGGTCATGATTTCAAGGTGAGAGGGGAAAAGTTCAAGGGTGATATGCGTGGAAAGTTCTTTACGCAGAGGATGGTGGATGCCTGGAACACCTTGCCCGTGGAGGTAGTAGAGGTGGGCATGATAGCGTCATTTAAGGAGTATCTAGACAGATACATGAATAGGCAGGGAGCAGAGGGATACAGATCCTTGAAAAATAGGTGACAGGTTTGGATAGAGGATCTGGATTGGCGCAGGCTTGGAGGTCTGAAGGGCCTGTTCCTTTGCTGTAGCTTTCTTTGTTCTTTGTTCTCCCAAAACAGATAATCTGGTCACTTACGCTCCTGTTATTTGTGAGATTTTGCGGTGCACCAATTAGCTTTCATGCTGTGATGATAGCTGTATATCTGAAATACTTTAATAACCATCAATACTTTGGAATAATCAAACAATATGAAATGTGCTGTCTAAATGCATGGCTATTTTTCAATGTGAAGTAGGGATCATAAATCATTTTTTCTGTGGTGACTGAAGGAATCATTTGTACAATGTTCATGCTTCTGATGGGGAAACTCGCATGATGAAAGTGCTCATCTGAAACTTAGGCACAAAATTTTATTGCACATGCTGCCAATTGGTAGAATTTCCTTTAAGTAATACAATATGGGAATATCATCTCGTAACTAAGGAATATATTTTGTTTTAGGGTATCAAAGCTACCTCCTCTCCATCTGACTTCTGTTTTAATGGGACTGTGAAGCTGAACTGTACTTGTAAATGTTAGTGTCAGGTTTATCAGTTTTATTAACCTTAGTTAAGTAATTTTGTCAGTGTTTTACAAAGCAGATCAAAGATAATAGTTCCAATAAGATTTGCAACTCCCCAGTTATAATTAACTTTCTTGACATCACGCTGTTTCAAAGAGAATTTTCAATGCTTCCTTTGACATGGGACCATTTACATTACAGAAGGCCCTGTGATAAACCTTGTGCTGTTGGATCTAACATAATATCAAAGAGACTTGAGTTTATCTAGAGGTAATTTTAATAGATATCAATCTCTGATGTTGATGGTTTCTATTGTGTTTTGTACCTCAGAGCTGCACAGAGATGACATACCAGGTTCTATATGAGAATGAAGCATTATTTCAATGGTGTTCAAGTGTCTGCTGTTGTAAGTTTACTGCCTAGTTTTGTTTCTCTGTAAGCACGCTGGCAGGTTTGACTGATTGCTCACTGTGCTATCAACAGACACACACATTCAAACATCAAACAATTGAATACAAAAGTAGTTTTATTAAAAATATATTTTTAAATGTTAGGTACAGGTGGACTTTTGAGCAGCACTACATCAAGTGGAATTGTACATGAACTATGTGCTTAGTGCCACTACCAAACCCAGAAGCATGAATAATTTTGTATCAGAGATAATGGGAACTGCAGATGCTGGAGAATCCAAGATAACAAAGTGTGGAGCTGGATGAACACAACAGGCCAAGCAGCATCTCAGGAGCACAAAAGCTGACGTTTCGGGCCTAGACCCTTCATCAGAGAGGTGGATGGGGAGAGGGTTCTGGAATAAATAAGGAGAGAGGGGGAGGCGGACCGAAGATGGAGAGAAAAGAAGACAGGTGGAGAGGAGAGTATAGATGGGGAGGTAGGGAGGGGATAGGTCAGCCCATTGAAGATGGACAGGTCAAGGAGGTGGGATGAGGTATTCCTCACTTTTCACTCCTGAGATTGGTAGAACACAGTTTGAATTTTCTGATTTTATTTCAATTTAGTATAAAATATAGTGGTATGAAGAATCAAGCCAGTTAACAAAAATTAAAGAATTCAATTTTTTGCAATTTTCCTCGGTTAAAAATATGGAGTTAAAACCCATCCTGAATCCAGCGACATAGAGACTCACAAGCACACAGGTAAACAGATGTAGAAGGGGAAATGTGGAATTAGAAAACAGAGTCATCAAAAAGAGATGGTGATTTTAAAATGGGAGCCAGTCCTTTTCTAAGAGTTGGTGTTCTAACATATGAAGGTACTTATATTTTTCAATTTTCTGTCTTTGTGATATATTCCAAGTTGTAACAGCAGTAGATCTGACCTTAAAAGAACTATTAAGCGAAAGATGGTGCTATTCCATTCTATAGGCTTTCTTGATATTATTGCTTTTCCATAATAAACAGAGAACATTACAATTTTTCCCAGATATGGTTTTGATCATGTGACATGCAATTGGCACCAGTGACACACAATGGAGGCAATCAATATTAATGAAGGAGTTTCAATCTCCCATCAAAAAGGTGGAATTGAATCAGAAGGGGAGCGTCTCGCACCTACATTGCATAATGGACTTTGATGGGTTCCCTTCGTCTCAGATAACTTCTGCAGAAACATTGGCTTCTTCCCACCATCCTTAGGCTTTTTCCAGATAGTTCAAACAATGGTAAGTGTGAAGTTCTGCAGAGGAAATGCACAGACATTTCTGTTTGAGGATCCTGCAGCCTTCACGACTCAATAGCAAGTTCAATAATTTTAGAAAGGCAAACAAGGTTGCTGGAAAAGCTCAGCAGGTCTGGCAGCAGTGATGGAAAAAGCAGAGTAAACGTCCCAGGTCCAGTGACCCTTCCTCAGAACGCCTGAGCATCTTCTCTCGTGTCATTTACCCATCTCCATGTCCCAAGCCTTGTCATCACGTGGGCTGTTTTCATCACTGCCAACCCATTTTCACCAACCAATGGTCTCCATTTACAGCTTTTCATTCTCCCTGGCTCACCATTATCTGGTGCTTTATCTGCTGAATGGTTGTTCTCTCTCTCTGTGAATTCCATCTCCACTTATCATTCATTCCCTTCCCCTCCACCCTCGATCTATCCTCACTTCTGGTCTTCAGCCTAAATACCATATTTTCCGAGCTACAATCAGTTCTGTAAAAAGGTCACTGGACCTGAAACGTTGACTCTGTTTTCTCTCCACCGATGATACCTGACTGGTTGAGTTTCTCTCACAATTTTTGTTTTTGTTTCAGACATTCCTACTGTAATCCGCATAAATGGCTTTTAGTAACTTGACCTCTATTGCAGGTCAAGTGATCTCTGTGGACATTTTCAAACATTATTCTGAATCATTCAAAGGTGTTTTCTTTCAAACAAAAATCCTACATATTAACTCAGTCAATGGAATTAATGATTAATTGTTCACATCTTGATTATGTCATAATATTATTGTGTGGTTGCAGACATCTATATCTGCCTTAACCTATGGTAGGACAGCATTCTAATGTTGCTCAGACAAGGAGTCATTCATCTCAGGGAGCAACACAAACAGGAAGGTAAATCCTGGAATTAGCACCATATGGTTCGGCAGCAATTTATAATGAAACCTATGTTGGAAATATGTATTTGGAGTAAAGGGACATGTATAGTGGTATTGATGTGCTGATAACGACTTTAACATCTTAGGTAATTATTGCTTATCCATAGTTCCCAGTGGATTAGTAAAATACCATTAAAATACACATTAGAACATAGGTCTGACAATGAGAGCCTGTCATTTCACACCTTTTGGTGCATTACATGCATGACTAATTTAAATACACCTGAATGCATTAAACTAATACTTTCAGAATAGATGTCAAGCTGTGTCAGCCAGTTTACGTTTGATGAAAACTAGTTTAGCTGTAACTCACATTATATCACATATTTATTCAGAAAATAAAAAAACAATGCTGGAGATCACAGTGGGTTAGGCATATCCGTGGAGTGACAGCAAACTAACATTGCGGGTCTAGATGAGTCTTCATCAGAGCTCATCATTAGCTTGCTGTCTCTCCATGGATACTGCCTGACCCACTGTGATACAGTATTTGTTGTTTTCAGTACAGATTCCAGCATCTGCAGGAATTTGTTCTTATCACATATTTCTTCTTGTGTTATGTCTCACAGTTAGTATGACTTTAAGATGGTTTTAGCACTGCACCATAGCACGTGACTTGAGGATATTAAAGGTCTAGGACTCCGTTTTACCTGGGACCACTTGTAGTATAACATGTTGGAGAAAACATGCTATTCCTTGCAACATATTTCATGAAATTGAAAGCACACCCATTGTGATAGAACAGACCATACATAGTGCAATCAAAACAGTTGAAGTTGAAGGAATTCTCAAGGTAGACCTATTACTTTTTGGTCAGGAATTGCATGAACACTTGCAATCATAAAATGCCAAAGATGACTAAAGACAGGAGTTGCAAAAGATCATTATCCAGGGATTGTCTGACTGTATTAAACCGGGTAGATGTAAATACTTGGAACATAGAGCTGTATAGTACAGGAATGGGCACATTGGCCCATGATGTTTTTTTATAGAACATTACAGCACAGTACAGGCCCTTTGGCCCTCGATGTTGTGCCGACCTGTCATACCGATCTGAGGCCCATCTAACCTACACTATTCCATGTACGTCGATATGCCTGTCCAATGATGACTTAAATGTACTTAAAGTTGGCGAATCTACTACCATTGCAGGCAAAGCGTTCCATTCCCTTACGACTCTCTGAGTAAAGAAACTACCTCTGACATCTGTCCTATATCTTTCACCTCTCAATTTAAAGCTATGCCCCCTCGTGCTTGCCGTCACCATCCTAGGAAAAAGGCTCTCCCTATCCACCCTATCTAACCCTCTGATTATTTTATATGTTTCAATTAAGTCACCTCTCAACCTTCTTCTCCCTAATGAAAACAGCCTCAAGTCCCTCAGCCTTTCCTTGTAAGACCTTACCTCCATACCAGGCAACATCCTAGTAAATCTCCTCTGCACCCTTTCCAAAGCTTCCACATCCTTCTTATAATGTGGTGACCAGAACTGTACGCAATACTCCAAGTGCGGCCGGTCACATCAACCGGTTTACTCTCATCTACCTGTTTAGCCACCTTCTCAAAGAACTCAATAAGGTTTGTAAGGCACGACCTACCCTTCACAAAACCGTGCTGACTATCCCTAATCAATTTATTCTTTTCTAGATGATTATAAATCCTATCTCTTATAATCTTTTCCAACACTTTACCAACAACTGAGGTAAGGCTCACTGGTCTATAATTACCAGGGTTGTCTCTACTCCCCTTTTTGAACAGGGGACCACATTTGCTATCCTCCAGTCGTCTGGCACTATTCCTGTAGACAATGACGAGTTAAAGATCAATGCCAAAGGCTCGGCAATCTCTTCCCTGGCTTCCCAAAGGATCCTAGGATAAATCCCATCCAGCCCAGGGGACTTATCTATTCGAACATGTTATTCGAACATGACACCAAATTAAACTAATTCCTTCTGCCTATCCCTCCATTCCTTGCATATTTATGAGCTTATTTAAAACCCCTTAAATGCCCCTTTCGTATCTGCCTTTCCTTACAAAAACTTATCTCGTGAGTGAGCGGTCTTCTTGATTTGAGTGTAGAGAGTGGTGAGGACGTGAGCCAGGAAGTGAACTATTATGTTCGGCCATTGTCTAAACCCAAAACACTACATGTGTAGTGTCTCCCACCCATCCTCCTCAAACAAACACTAAAAAAGACTGTGTGGAGGGTTGGCAATGTAAGGACTTTTTTTTTCTTTATTCTTTTGACGATCTCGAGTAGAGGGAATGGAAGCTGGGGCAGTTGCATGCTCCTCTTGCATGATGTGGGAGGTAAGGGTCACTGCTGGTGTCTCCTCTGACTTCACCTGTGAGAAGCACACTCAACTCCAGCTCCTCAGAGAATGTGTTAGGGAACTAGAGCTGGAGCTGGATGAACTCCGGATCATTCGGGAGGCCGAGAGGGTGATAGAGAGGAGTTATAGGGAGGTAGTCACACCCACGTTACAGGACAAAGGTCCTGGGTGACTGTCAGGAAGGGAGAAAAGGAATAGGCAGACATTGCAGGGATCCCCTGTGGCTGTTCTCTCAATAATAATCATACCACTTTGGATACTGTTGGTGGGGGTGGGGGGGGGGGAACAACCTACCAGGGAGGGGGGTGGTGGGGGGGGGGGCGGAACAACCTACCAGGGGAAAGCCAGAGCGGCCATGTCTCTGGAACTGTGCCTGGCTCTGTGTCTCAGGAGGGAAAGGGGGAGAATAGGAGAGTGATAGTGATAGGAGATTCAATAGTTAGGGGAACAGGCAGGAGATTCTATGGTACTGAGCGAGACTCCTGGATGGTATGTTCCTTCCAGGGTGCCAGGGTCAGGGATACCTTGGATCAAGTCTTCAGGATTTTTAAGGGGGAGAGAGAGCAGCCAGAAGTCGTGTTACACATTAGTACTCATGACATAGCCAGGAAACGGGATAAGAACCTGAAAAGTGGCTATCAGGTGTTCGGATGGAAGCTGAAAGCCAGGAGGAGCAGTGTGGTAATCTCAGCATTATTGCCAGTGCCACAGGCTAATGAGACCAGAAACAGAGAGTGAATGCAGCTGAACACGTGGCTAAAGAGCTGGTGTAGGAGGGAGGGCTTCAGGTTTGTGGATCACTGGGATTCCTTCTGGGGAAGGTGGGACTGGTACAGTAAGGATGGTTTGCACCTGAACTGGAGGGGGACTAATCTCCTGGGCGGGAGGTTTGCCAGAGCTCTTTAGGAGGGTTTAAACTAGTTTGGCAGGGGGATGGGTACTGGAGCTACAGATCAGAGGATGGGGTAGCCAGTGTACAGACAGATAGAGCAAGCAGAGATAACAAAGTGTGGGGCTGGATGAACACAGCAGGCCAAGCAGCATCTTAGGAGCACAAAAGCTGATGTTTCAGGCCTAGACCCTTCATCAGAAAGTCTGTGAGGAAGGATAAGCGGTTGATAGGGCAAAGGGATCTGCTGTGTCTGCTTCAATGTAAGAAATGTCAGGAAAAAGTGTGAAGAACATTGAACGTGGATCAATACTTGGAATTATGATGTTGTGGCCATTTCCAGAGACTTGGACAAAACAGGGGCAGGATTGGTTGTTAGATGTTCTGGTGTATAGATGCTTCAAAAGAAATAGGGAGGAAGGTAAAAGAGGTGGGGGAGTGGACGTTGCTAATCAGGGATGGTGTCACAGCTGCAGAAAGGGAAGTCGTGGAGGAGGGTTTCTCCACTGAGTCAGTATGAGTGGAAGTCAGAAACAGGAAAGGAACAGCCACTTTACTGGGAGTTTTCTATAGATGCTCCAATAGCAACAGAGACTGCTAATCAGGGATGGTGTCACAGCTGCAGAAAGGGAAGTCATGGAGGAGGGTTTCTCCACTGAGTCAGTATGAGTGGAAGTCAGAAACAGGAAAGGAGCAGTCACTTTACTCGGAGTTTTCTATAGATGCCCCAATAGCAACAGAGACACTGCAGAACAGATTTGGCGACTGATTTTGGAAAGGTGCAGAAGTAATAGGGTTGTTGGCATGGGTGACTTCAACTTCCTTAGTCTCGACTGGAACCTCCCAAGTGCAAATAGTTTAGATGGACCAGATTTCATCAGGTGTGTCCAGGAAGGATTTCTGATTCAAATGTAGATAGGCTGACAAAAGGGGAGGCCATATTGGATTTGGTGCTTGGCAACAGACAAGGCCCGGTGTCAGATCCCTTGCTGGGAGAGTATTTCCGTGATAGTAATCACAACTCCTTGACCTTTACTATAGTCATGGAGAGGGATAGGAGCAGAAAGGATGGGAAAGTAATTAATTGAAGGAGGGGAAATTACAATGCTATCAGGCAAGAACACGGAGCACCAAATGGGATCAGATGTTCTCGGGAAAATACACAACAGAAATGTGGAGGTTGTTTAGGGAGCAGTTGCTACAGGTACTGGATAGGTTTGCCCCACTGAGGCAAGGAAGGGATGTTAAGGTGAAGGAACCTTGGATAACAAGACATGTGGGACACCCTAGTCAAGAGGAAGAAGGAAGCTTACTTAAGGTTGAGGGAGCAAGGATCAGACAGGGCTCTAGAGGTCTATAAGGTAGCCAGGAAGGAACTGAAGAATGGACTTAGGAGAGCTTGAAGGGGGTGTGAGGAAACATTGGGGAATAGGATCAAGGAAAACCCCAAGGCATCCCATGCTTATGTGAGGAGCAAGTGGATGGCCAGAGTGAGGGTAGGGGCAATCAGGAAGAGTGGAGGGAACTTGTGCATAGAGTAAGAGGAGGTAGGGGAGGTACTTAATGAATACTTTGCTTCAGTATTCACCAGTGAGAGGGACCTTGATGTTTGTGAAGACAGCATGAAACAGGCAAAGGTGCCCAAAAAGGTTGATGTTAGGAAGGAGGATGTGCTAAAAACTTTGAAAAACATGAGGATAGATAAGTCCCCTGGGCCAGGCAGGATATACCTGAGGTCTCTATGGGAAGCCAGGGAAGAGACTTCTGCCCCTTTATCAATGATCTTTGTGTCTTCACTGTCCACTGCAGTAGTACCAGAAGATTGGAGGGTGGCAAATGTCATTCCATTGTTCAAGAAAGGGAATAGCAATAACCCTGGAAATTACAGACAGGTCAGTCTTAATTCTGTGGTGGGAAAATTATTGGAGAGGATTCTGAGAGATAGTATTTATGATTATTTAGAAAGGCATAGTTTGATTAGAAATAGTCAGCATGGCTTTGTGAGGGGCAGGTCATGCCTTACAAGCCTTATTGAATTCTTTGAGGATGTGACAAAACACATGAATGAAGGTCAAGCAGTGAATATGGTGTATTTGGATTTCAGCGAGGCATTTAATAAGATTCCACATGGTAGGCTCATTCAGAAAGTAAGGAGAAATGGGATTCAGGGAAATTTGGCTGTCTGGATACAAAACTGGCTGTCCAATAGAAGACAGAGGGTGGTAGTAGATGGAAAGTATTCAGCCCAGAGCTTGGTGACCAGTGGTGTTCCGCAGGGATCTGTCCTGGGAACTCTGCTGTTTGTGATCTTTATAACTGACTTGGATGAGGAAATGGAAGGGTGGGTTAGTAAATTTGCCGATGATATGAAGGCTGGTGGAGTTGTGGAAAGTGTGGAGGGCTGCTGCAGGTTGCAACGGGACATTGACAGGATGCAGAGCTGGGCAAAGAAGTGGCAGATGGATTTCAACCTGGAAAACTATGAAGTGATTCATTTTGGAAAGTCAAATTTGAACACAGAATACAGGCTTAGTGGCAGGATTCTTGGCAGTGTGGAGGAACAGAGGGATCTTGGGGTTCACGTCCATGGATCCCTCAAAGTTGCTACTCAAGTTGATCATTTTGTAAAGAAGGCATAAGGTGTGTTGGCTTTCATTGGCAGGGAAATTGAGCTTAAGAGCAGATGATTGGAGGAAGTGTAGGGGAGAGGTCAAAGAAAGATTCTTCACAAAGAGAGTGGTGAGCTTGTGAAATGCGCTGCTGGCAGTGGTAGTGGAGTCAGATAAATTAGAGACTTTTAAGCGACTCTTGGATAGGCACATGGTTGATTGAAAAATGTAGGATACGCAGGATAGATTGATCTCAGTAGAATAATAGGTCAGCACAACAACATGGGCTGAAGGGTCTGTACCATACCATACTGGTATACGTTCTATGTTATGTACCACTGCCCCTGGCAGCGTGTTCTACAATTCTGTAAAAAAACCCAGTCCCTCACATCGCGTTTGAACTTTCCCCCATCTCACTTTAAATGCATGGCTCCTCATTTTAGACATTTCAACTCTTGTAAAAAGATTCTGACTTTCGACCTTATCAACATAACTCATAATTTTATGAAAATAAAATGTGAGGCTGGATGAACACAGCAGGCCCAGCAGCATCTCAGGAGCACAAAAGCTGATGTTTCGGGCCTAGACCCTTCATCAGAGCTGGGCTAAGAAGTGGCAGATGGAATTCAACCTGGAAAACTATGAAGTGATTCTGATGAAGGGTCTAGGCCCGAAACGTCAGCTTTTGTGCTCCTGAGATGCTGCTGGGCCTGCTGTGTTCATTCAGCCTCACATTTTATTATCTTGGATTCTCCAGCATCTGCAGTTCCCATTATCATAATTTTATGGACTTCTTTCTAGGCTTCCCTCAACCTCCACCACTGCAGAAAAATCAAGTGCAGTTTTTCTACCCTCTCCTTATAGCTCATACCCTCTACTCCAGACAGCATCCTGGTAAACCTCTTCTTCACCCTCTCCAAAGCCTCCACATCCATTGAATGCAATACTCTAAGTGTGACCTAACCAAAGTCTTACAAAGCTGCAACATAATGTCTTGGCTCTTGTACTCAATTCCCCAACTAATATATACCGTATGCCATGTGTCTTCTTTACCACTCTCTCCACTTGCATGGCCACTTTCGGGGAGCTATGGGCTTGAACACAAGACCCCTCTGTAATTTGTTCACTTTGGTCATACAGAGATAAGCATGGCATGCAACTGCACGTCATTTTCAAGGACAAATAAATCTCAATGCTAAAAGCGTTATGCTAAGGTATCATGACCACGTTACACAAGGGAAACATGGGTATCGAGTGTACATGATGTGGAGCAAATGAATATGCCTACTGGCCAGGAATGAATCAGAATATTCAATGACTTGTGAATCTGTGTGTGGTATGTCAAATGTACCAATCCTAGCAGTGGACAGACTTCACATGAAGTTTCATACAGCCTTTGGACAAAAATAGCAACAGCTGTAATCATAGAAAGTTTGGGGAAGATTACATCCTTGTGACAGATTATGTCTCAAAATTTCCCAATGTTTCACACCCTAGTAACACAAGGAGAGTAACCATTGCTGCCACAATGACTGTTATTTTCAGATTGTTCAGTATTCAGGAGTGGATTCTGTATGGCAACAGACTGCATGTGGTTCACTGGCAGATGATTTCAAGGCATATATACTAAGTGCTGAGTGAATCATAGCACACTGTTGTAGAGTTATCCATGCTCAAACTTTCCAGAAGACCATATGGTAAAAACTACAAGCTCAATGATCAAACGTCAAGCAACACAAATCCAGAATTTCATACTGTATGCTGCATTTCATGCAACACCAGTGAAGAGGGGGTTATTATCTTCTTTAGCACAACTTCTGCTCAGACAGTAAGTGCCAATGACCTTGCCCAATAGTCAATTATTAAACCATTCTGAGGAACAGACATTCTTCTTCAAAGACAAAGGAGACTGAAAGTGGTACATGGCCAGTGTGCAGGTTAAGTATTATCATAATTACACACTGGGCAGAAATGGTGAGTTAGAAATCCAAACTCAAATACTTGTTCATAAATAAAGATTTCTAGAACATCCATTTAGTCCAAATCACGCAAAGGCATCAATGATCATAATGTTACAGGTGAAGGAAAAAGAACCTGCTCAGACCAATGCATGACATGCCAATCATGGACAAAGGGAGAGTGAGGAAGAAAACTTTCACTCTGATCGTTGTTTGATAGCACTCAGTGTTAACAATCAGCTACAAAGCAACCAAATTATTAACCAAGAGAAACATAGAACAAAGCGTAGCCTCAGAAATGTTCACCTTTATCCTCAACTGAGGATGTCCCACTACCATGGTTCATAGGGCCTTTAACTGTATCTGACACATTTCCCATACTTCTGCCCTCACCCCTTTTCTTCCCTCTCACAACAATGATGCAGCCCCCCCTTGTCCTTACTTCCCATGCCACCAGCTTCTGCACCCAAAGGTTCATAACCACCATTTTTGCCACCTCAAGCAGGATGCCATCACTAGACGTGTGTTCCCCTTTATGAACATTTCACAGGGACTGTTCCCTCCCGAACACCCTTGTCCATTCCTCCTCCAATTCCAAAGCCAGCTCACACCCCACAACACCTTGCCATGCGATTGCAGAGAGTTTAACGCTTGGTCATTGAACTGTTCCCTCATCATTATTCAAGGCTCCAGACATATCTTCCAGGTGAAGCAGCAATTTAACAACACTTCATTCAATCTAGTCTACTGTATTCATCGGTTATAACCGGTTATAACGTGATCTCCTTTACACTGGGAAGTTGAAACATAGTCTGGAAAGCCGCTTTGGAGAATGACACCTCATCTTGAGCTTGGGGACCTTACAGCCTTCAGGACTCAACATCGATTTGAGCAACTTTCAGAGTATGACACCTCCTTTCATGCTGAATGCCCATCCACACACCCCAGGACCTGTCAGGAAATGGGTTGTTTTTTCAGCACAGCCAACGCATTTTCACCTAGTCCTAGTCCCTATTGTCTGCAATATAGTTTAGTTTCTTTCATAAAGCCAAGAACTGCAGCTACCGGAAAGCTGAAACAAAAACAGAAATTGCTGGAGATAGTCAGCAGGTGGTATCTATTGAGAGAAAGGAAAATTAACCTTTCAGGTCTAGTAACTTTTTTATTTGAGTTACAGCTTCTCTCCTTCCCTGGCTCACTGTCATCCTCCCTTTGTAAGCCTGTCATGTTTTCTCTCTCACTCTGGGCTCCGTCTCCATCTATCCACTCATTTACTTTCACCCACTTTTCTTAGCTGCTGTTCTGAAAACCTTAACTCTGTATTTTTCTCCACAGATGCTGCCGGACCTGCTGTGTTTCTCCAGCAATTTCTGTTCTTGGTTGTTTCAGATCTCCAGCATCCACAGGTCTTTGTTTAATAATGTGTACATCTCCAGACAGGTATACAGTCGCCGTATTAGGATAAATCAGCAAACTTCCAAAGTGCCACATTGAATTTGAATTTTTAATCTTGTAAACTCTGTTCGGCCTTTTTTCTACAATTATCAGATTGACAACACGAGATCCATACTGTACCAATGTTCTGCCACCTTGAGGTCCATACTGTGCCAACACTCTGCCACCTCAAGGTCCATACTGTGCCAATGTTCTGCCACCTCGAGGTCCATACTGGGCCTATGGTCTGCCACCACAAGGTCTGTGCTTGGCCCAGTCAATTCTGCACTGGGATTTCGTGCCGCTGCTGATAGTAAGTAAAGGAAAGTAAGTAAGTGGATAAAGCAAAGAAGAAAAAAAACAAGAAAAGAGAAAAAAAGAAAAGGAAAGCAGTCGAAACAGACAAGCCCTGGAACAAGAGCTTACTCCACCACCAATTTGGTGCCCATGTACAACCATGTATATCTGTTGCGCCATTGTCTTCTCTTTGGAAATAGGGAAATGTGGTGTTATGAGTCACAGTAAACATGTAATGTATCTTCAAGAGACATGCTCACCATATCATCACTGCGTCATCGTGTGTGATATCAAATTATAAATATCTCAAACTCCATCTTAAATTGGACTGCACAAAGTGAAGCACTTTCCTGCCCCTTTGATGCTGCCTGGCCTGCTGAGCTCCTCCAGCTCCACATTGTGTTATCCCTGACTCCGGCATCGGCAGTTCTTACTGTCTCTGAGGGAGTTATAACCCCACTGCAAAGCCTCTTCTAGGGTTGCCCCACCTTGAAGAAGTTATCCTCCTGCTTCCGGAAAGACCACAGCCCATTTCTGAAGAAAAGTCCCGACCTGAAATGTCAACATTCTTGCTCCTCTGATGCTGCCTAGCCTGTTGTGTTCTTCCAGCTCCACACTGTGTTACCTGTGACTGTAATGTTTCATATATAAGAAGCTGTTGAATCACTTGATGTCACATTACACCTATTTCTTATGTTATAGGAGCTAGTTAATCATTGTCGCATTGGATACTAATACCCTGATGCAGGTATATCCCTGGCCATGTGGCTGTACATCTCCATCAGGTTATAATCTGAATTCGACAGCAAGAGAAAAGGGATTGATCAACACCATAAGTGAGACCATACTGTTCCCAATTACTTCAACAGGAAATCTACACCACAGTTTGCTGGAAAACTGATATAATTAGTGGCACTGTATCAGAAGGGGCACTGCCAATGTCAAATACCAACCTAAGTTTGCTGGATGGCATTTGATTTTTTAAAATTATTGCTTAGGGAATCTTGCAATTAAGAATGTTTAGTAATCTGTCCCTTGGTCACAGGCACATTTGTACAGTGCAGATTTTGTGGTTGAAAAAATGACAGGATCAGGGCTGTTATTCTGATCCATAAAGGTAATCTTTGAAAAAGTAATTGCCAAGCATTGTGTTATATTAAAATGTATAAATTTTGTTTATATTCACTGCAATTAATTTGTGAAACAATTAGGAACTTCCGCCAATCATAATTGTGAAATTTAGAAGTTTATAATGTTTTGGTGCTGTGCCTTGAACTTATGGTAAAACAAAAAGTGTTGTGTGACCAGGTCTGACAATAAAACTGGGAGATTGGAATCTTACAGATTAAAGGGAACCCAGATTATTTTGCTGGGGAGAGAAAGTTGCAAGGTGTCTACATTTAGATAAATGAGTTCCAAACATAAATAGACTTCTCTAAAATCCCAGGCAAGTGTTGAGAATGTTATTTTGCAAATGGTTGCACTCTAAAGTGTCAATTTACTTGCATGATAAAAGGATAACTCAACAACCTTTCCATCTGGATGCTAGGCCTGTGTGATTTATGATGTAATGTGCCTTTGAGAAGGGAACAAGACAGAGAAACTTATTCTGGTATTGGGTTACAGTTTTCCCTAATTTATCACCGTATATCACACAGGTTAGTTATCCAGTGTCAGGAGAGAGAGAAAGTGGTTAAAAGTCAAAGATCTCTATGGAACATGAGTGGAAGTTGATGTTCAGCTTGACAAGATCAAATCTGTGTGGAGTTAAAGTGAAGCTGGAACTTCATTGTGCTACAGCAGGATTTTACAACCTTTTCTCCCCACTGTGGCCCCATATTGAAGCTCAACAATCTCGCAAATACCATACCTCATTAACAGCAATGTGTACCATCTGCAAGATGCACTGCAGAAATTCATCAGTCATGCTTAGACAGCAACTTCCAAGTCCACAACCATTTCCAGATTGAAGGATAAGAGCAGCAGGTACATGTGAACACCACTATCCGCATGTTGGAAATATATCACCATTTCTTCACTGTCGCTGTGTCAAAATTCTGGAATTCATTCTACCTCTCCACCCCGCTTAAGGACATTGTTGGTCAACATACAGCATGTGGACTGCAGCCATTCAAGAGGGCAGTTCATTGCCCTTCTCATGGGTAACTAAGGATGGGCAATAAAATGCTGGCCATCCAGCGAGATCCATGTCCCATGAGTGAACACCCCACAGTGAGGACTGTAAGGTTGGAGTGGTATGGAGTGGGGAGGGGAGGGCAGTTGAGAGGGGCAGCCTTTTAGTGCAGGTGTAGAACTGTTATAACTCAGTCAGAGCCCTACTATGGCCATTGCTTCCTCCAAACTCAGGACCAGCACCACAGGGATCAGTGCTGGGTTCAGAATTAGTTACAATACACATTGATGACTTGGATGAAGGAAGTGAATGTACCAGAGCCAAGTTTGTGGATGTCACAAATATAAAAGGGAAGGCAGACAGCCTAAGTAAGTTAGCAAAAATCTGGCAGACAGAATATAGAACATAGAAGATAGAACACAGAGCAGTACAGCACAGTTCAGGCCCTTCAGCCCACAATGTTGTGCCAACCTATTATCCTACTAAAATCAATCTACGCTGCATACCCTACATTTTACTACCTCCATGTGTCTATCCAAGAGTGGCTTAAAAATCTCTAAAGTATTTGACTCCACTGTCAAAGCTGATATGGTTGTAAAGAAGGCATACAATGTGTTTGCTTTCATTGGCAGGGGAATTGAGTTTAAGAGCCATGAGGTGCAGCCACAGCCAAGAGCTGCAGCTCTATTAAAATCTGGTTAGACCACACTTGGAATATCGTGCTCAGTTCTGGTTACCTCATTATAGGAAGGATGTGGAAGCTTTAGAGAGAGTGCAGAGGAGATTTACCAGGATGCTGCCTGGACTGGAGGGCAGGTCTTATGAGGAAAGGTTGAGGGAGCTAGTGCTTTTTTTCATTGGAACAAAGAAGGATGAGAGGTGACTTGATTGAGGTGTAGAAGATGATGAGAGGCATAGATAGAGTGGATAGTCAGAGACTTTTTTCCCAGGGCGGAAATGACTGTTATGAGCGGGCATAATTTTAAGGTGATTGGAGGAAGGTATGGGGAGTTGCCAGAGGTAGGTTCTTCACGCAGAGAGTGGTGAAATATAATCTGGGAAAATGTGAAGTTATACACTTTGACAGGAAGAGTAGAGGAACTGAATATTATTTAAATGGAGAAAGACTGTAGAAAACAGAACAGAGGGCTTCAGGTGTTCTTGTCCATTAATCACAAAAATCTCATATCAAATATGAGCAAGTGGAATATTGGCATTTATTTCAAAGGGAATGGAATGAAGAAGCAGGGAGATTCTGCTAAACCTCCACTCTGTAACAGTCAGGCCATGGCTGAAATACTGTGGCCTCGTATCTAAGAGAAGATATACTGGCATGGGAGGCAGTCACATGAAGGTTCCCTAGGCTGATCATTGGTATGGCAGGACTGTCTTATGAGCAGAGGTTGAGTGGATTAAGCCTGTGCACAGTGGAATATAGATAAATGAGAGGCACCATTATTGAAACATGCACAATTCCTTAAGGATTTGACAGGGTGGATGTTTAAAGGTTGTTTTCCCTTGAGGGAGAGTCAAGAACCAGAATAAGGGGTCTCATATTAAGACACAGGTGAGGAGGAATTTATTCTCTCAGACAGCTGTGAATCTGTGGAATGCTTCACCACAGAGGGCTGTTGAGGCTAGGTCATTAAGTATATACAAGGCTAAGACAGACAGATTTTTAACCAATAAGTGAATCAATAACCAATAAGGTTTCAGAGAAAAGGCAGGAAAGTGGAGTTGATGATTATCAGATCAGACATGATCTCATTGAATGGCAAAACAGACTCAATAGGCTGAATGGCCTACTTCTGCTTCTAGATCTTATGGTTTTATGGCCTAATGAATCTCAATGTTTCAGCGTGCAATCCCACTTGGGATCCCAGTCCCCACTTTGGGAAGCCTTCCATGAGAGACAACATTTCCTGTGGTACACTCACCCTGAAGGACAGTTCTGCTGTTAGAAGGTATTGGGGCAAGAATGGAAAACAACAGAAGTAAACTGTTGGCAGGCAAGAATTATTTCCGGCTGTTTCTTGAAAAATTGAATGTTTGCTTAAAGAACATTGTAATGTATACCTGATAGTTGGTCACTCGGTTGCATTAAAAATGAGAAAGGGATAATCCATTTTGTAGCTTTTTAGTGAATGACAAATATAGTATTTAATCAATGGAATCTTCAATTTTCAAATGTCTTAACACATGAAACATCATTATTTTGGCTATCAATTTGAACTTCAAATTAATTTTAGGAGGTGTTGGTCTCTATGGAGATCATTGCAATGCACACACAATTAATCACAGAAATGCACAAGTTACTGTCAGTGATAATTAACACCTCCACAATTTGTGTTATTGAAGTTTATATAAACGGCAATCTTCAGAAATTACTGAACTGACAAAACATCTCCTGTTCCGGTATAGTATCACTGCTTTTTTTAAAAACCCTACAAAGTTTTCTAAAGTATAACTAGCCTTCTAGTGATATGCTCGTGATTGCTGAACAACCTCTGTAGCCCTGGAAAACTAATTTCATATTTGTAGAATGTCAAATGTTTCCATTCTCTTAAACAAAAACCTTCTTTAAACATTTACAAAGAACAAAGAAAATTACAGCACAGGAACAGACCCTTCGGCCCTCCAAGCCTGTGCCAATTGAGATCCTCTGTCTAAACCTGACATCTACTTTCTAAGGGTCTGTATCCCTTTGATCCCTGCCCATCCATGTACCTGTCCAGATACATCTTAAGAGAAACTATCGTGTCTGCGTCTACCACATCCGCTCGCAATGCGTTCCAGGCACCCACCACCCTCTGCGTAAAGAATGTTTGATGTTTGATGTTACATTTTCCTGTTGTGATGATGCTGTCACTTTAAGAGGTTATTTTGTCTTGGTTTTACTTTTGAAAAGAGGTTGTAACAAAGAGATGCTGAGCTGTCTCTAAGAAAGGAAACAACTTGTGAAGCAATGGGGTTCTTTCTAAAGTTGGAACAACAGAAGCTGTCTGGCCAGGCTCGCAGGCCAGGCTTTCTAGGGTTTTTTAAAAAATTTAATTTTAAACAGAAACCTTTGGGGTCTCAAAAGAGTTGGAAGCTTTAGTCTCCAAGCTGCTACTTTCTGTGACATTTCTCTTTGATGTTTCTTTCCTCCTGGATTGGATGACTGCTTGTGAGAATCTGTGTCAGAATTTCCCTTTTCACCAGGAGGTGTGTTTATAGGATGTTCCTATGCTGGAACAATTACTCAATAATAGTCACTGTATGTATGAATTGGTTATGTTTTCCAATAATTAAGGTATTCTGAATTCCTTTTTCTTTTGTTTGTATTCTAACTATACTGTTTAAATAAGTTGTGTTTTGCTTAAGGTCGAGTAATTTGATCAATTGCATTGCATTTGGAGCATGGCACTTCACACCAACCTTTAAAATAAGAAGTTCGGGTCCAGGCTATTTTCTTAAAATATTTTGAGTGGGTCTGGTCTGTCAGACTGTCTGCATCATAATGCTTCAACACATTAACTTTTTATTCATTAACAGAGTGTGGGTGTCACTGGTGGGGCCAATGTTAATTGCCTATCCCTTGTTGCCTTTGAGAGCCACCTTTCTAAACCATTTCAGTCCATTTTGTGTAGGTGCACCCATTAGAGAGGAAATTCTAGGATTTTGCCCAGAGACACTGAAGCAATGGTAATTTATTTCCAAGTATGGATGTTGAGTTTACTTCCTGGTTTTTCTGTATATGATAATTGGGCTCCACAAATCACTGTTTACCCTGTTTGATAAGTCATTGTGGCTGGATGCGTACAGATACCCTTGGACTCGATGCCAGATTGAAATTAATGTTCGGGAAAAGGGAAATCCCAGCACAGATTCTTTTAGATCTTGGAAGGGTAGGTTTCTTTGGAGTCAGCTATGTGTGTTGTCATTTTACTATTAATTGCAAAATCTGGGGCTATATTTTAAAAATGAAATGGTAATATGAACTCAGTGATTATAACCATTGTCACCTGTAGATCTTTTGCATAGCAAGGACTTTCACATCATAAATTATAATAACTGCTGAGAGAATATCCATTGGGCATCATCTCACTGATATAATGTGAAATGCCACTACCTCTTGCTTAACAAGATTTAAACTATAATTGGAAAATACTCAACTGATCAAGAGCAGTGTCTGTGAAACATGGCTCTGGCATTTCAATGAATGACAATCACTCATTTTCAATTATCCACATATTGCTGGCATTTAATTACAATTCTGAGAGTGGCAAAAACATTCCGACCTCGACAAATTCTAAAGGTGAATGCAGCTGACTTCAGATTCACATTGCATCTCATGCACTTTTTTTACATTAAGGGCATCTTTTCATCTTGTTCTTTGGATACATAATTTAACTCATTTCTGTGTTATTAACTAGGAATTTAAAAACCAAGTCTGAGGATGGGATTATAAAAACCATCTACACAAAAAATAGTATGTTTCATTAATACTTGGTGGAGTGCTCAAAAATGTGGTTCAGAAGTTGATGGATGAGGACAAGTCTGGGAATTCTTTTTGGATTGATCTTGTTTGCACTAAATGTGGATTATGAGGCATCAGAAGCAACCATATTGAATAAACACATAAATCAGCCCGCTGCTTGGTCTTCAACACCATGATTTTTCAGTTTAAGTGGCAGAGCCGTTAAAAACTGTCTTAACATGCAGTGATTTGCCATCACCATGGATGTTTCGGAGGCGGAGAGGTCAAGGCAATGACAGTTATTTTTGAACATGGGTCTTTGTGGGTCAGTGCACAGACTTGGTAAATAGAAGCTAAGAAGATGCTCCATTTTGTTCCTCTAATTTTATCTCCTGCAGCCAATAACTGTCTTTGCCTCTGAGCTGAGGAATGGCCACTTCCAATTTTTTTTTCTAAATTTTGTAACAAATTAACTCATCAAACAAATAAACAAGATTAAATTAACAGTTCAGGCAAGTGATGAGTCATTACCATCAGATGTGAGAGTTTGTGGAGTGTGTTGCAATCTCAGACAACACTATCCACACTAAATGCAAATACTAAACCGAAAGAGCAGCAGATGCTGGAAATGTGAAACAAATACAATTGTTGGAAAATCTTAACAGGCCTGGCAGCATCCTCCTATGCTGAACGTTATCCACTTCTTTGGCTGTCCAACTGTTCTTCTTCCTCTTTGGGCTCCACCTCCACCTATCATTTACTCCATCCCCTATCCTACTTTCAGTACATACACTAACCTTTTTCCAGCTACCATTGATTCTCAAGAAGGGTCACTGGACCTGAAACTTTAACTCCGATTTCTCTCCACACATGCTGCCAGACCTGCTGAGATTTTCCAGCATTTTCTGTTTTTGTTTCTAAATGCAATTATTGTTGAGCAAGAATCTGAGCTGCAGACATCATAGAACATAGAACATAGAACATTACAGCACAGTACAGGCCCTTCGGCCCTCGATGTTGTGCCGACCTGTCATACCAATCTAAAGCCCATCTAACCTACACTATTCCATGTACGTCCATATGCTTGTCCAATGACGACTTAAATGTACCTAAAGTTGGCGAATCTACTACCGTTGCAGGCAAAGCGCTCCATTCCCTTACTACTCTCTGAGTAAAGAAACTACCTCTGACATCTGTCCTATATCTTTCACCCCTCAATTTAAAGCTATGCCCCTCGTGCTTGCCGTCACCATCCTAGGAAAAAGGCTCTCCCTAGCCACCCTATCTAACCCTCTGATTATTTTATATGTTTCAATTAAGTCACCTCTCAGCCTTCTTCTCTCTAATGAAAACAGCCTCAAGTCCCTCAGCCTTTCCTCGTAATCTAACATCATGGGAATTGCAGAGAGTTATTTCTTTCCTGGAGATATTGCATACATTACATTAAGTGGAGCTTTTGTGTTGGTCAATGGTCAGGACCAAGGTGGGGTATCAAAAGTCAATCTGATATGGAGGTCCAGGAATTAAAAAGAGCAAAGAAAATTATAGCACAGGAACAAGCCCTTTGACCCTCTAAACCTGCTCAGACATGCTAGATAACAAAGTGTGGAGCTGGATGAAGGCAGCAGGCGAAGTAGCATCTTAGGAACACAAAAGCTGATGTTTCAGCCTAAACCCATCATCAGAAAAAATGTTTTCTGATGAAGGGTCTAGGCCTGAAACATCATCTTTTGTGCTCCCAAGATGCTGCTTGGCCTGCTGTGTTCATCCGGCTCCACACTTTGTTATCTTTGATTCTCCAGCATTTGCAGTTCCCATTATCTCTGCTCAGACATGCTGCCCGTCACCACTAAAACCACGTACCCTTCTGGGCACTGTGTCCCTCTATTCCCACCCTATTCATGTATTTGTCAAGAAGCCCTTTAAAAGTCATTATAGTATCTGCTTCCACTATCCCCCCCCGCCCCCCGGCGGTGAGTTCCAGGCATCCACCACCCATCATGGGAAAAAATTTCTGACTGTCCATTCAACCCATGTCCTTCATAATCTTGTAGACCTCTATCAATTTGCCCCTCAACCTCCGTTATTCCAGTCAAAACAAGCCAAGTTTCTCCAACACCTACTCATAGCTAATCCCCTCCATACCAGGCAACATCCTGGTAAAAAAAAATCTGTACCCTCTTCAAATCCACCACATCCTTCTGGTAGTGTGGTGACCAGAATTGAACACAATATTCCAAATGCAGCCTAACTAAGGTTCTGTAATGCTGAAAAATTACCTGCCAATTTTTAAACTCAATGCCCCAGCCGATGAAGACAAGCATGCCATATGCCTTGTTTACTACCTTCTCCGCCTGCGTTGCCAGTTTCAGTGACCTGTGTACCCATACACCCAGATCCCTCTGCCTATCAGCACTCTTAAGGGTTCTACCATTTACTGTATATTATTCATCTGGATTAGACCTTCCAAAATGCATTATCACACATTTTTCTGGATTAAACTCCATCTGCCTTCTCACTACCCAATCCACCAATTGATCTATATCTAGCTGTATCCTTTGATGGTCCTCTTTGCAATCCACAATTCCACCAATCTTTGTGTCATTGGCAAACTTACTCATCAGACCAGTTATTTTTCTTCTACATCGTCTATATATATTACAAACGACAAGTACTGATGGAGCTACCTTGGTGACTGACTTTAATTAACAGATATGAAGTACATGCTACTTGTGTGGCTGTGAAGATGGACTGCAGAGTGAATGGGCAAACTAACCAAAGTGTTACAATGCAGGAGCCCATTCAGGTTGCTATATAAAAAGCAAAGTGGTAGTGATGTGAACAGCTATTGAATTAATTCAAGGAAGATTGAGATAAATTGTTGGTAGACAAGGGTATCCAGTGTTATGGGGTGGTATGGATGTAAACAGGAAAATGGAGTTGAAGTTACAACTAGATCAGACATGATTTTCTTTATTGGGAAAGCAGGCTCTGTGGGCCAAATAACCTACTCCTAAGTCCTATGTTCCTACGGGTAGAACTGGAAATAATGCTGCTGACAATGTTTGAGGTATTAGGGTCCAAAGCAAAAGACAGGACCTCTATGGTAACAATATATCGATTGTTTCCTGAACCATGTATAAATTAGGATCAAACTGACTAGAAGATTATGTCCATGGCTCAAGGAGTGGTGTGGGAAGAAGAGGTTTCAATTTGTGAGGATTCCCAGTCTCAGAGAAAGAAGGAACTATTCATATGCAATGGACCTCTCTTAAACCAAGCAATGATCAGTGAATCATATGACAATGATTTGACGAGGGTTTTAAAGTAAAAGAGTTGGAGGAACGGTCATGTGGAACATGATCACTCTGGGAAATCCCACACTCACTGCCAGGTTCTGTCAGACTGTCTGGCAGTCACCCATTCCCTCACTGCCTGTATGCTTCTAACCAGCATTGTGAGCACCATCTAAACCTGTGATCGATATAATCAAAGAACAAAGAACAGGCACAGGAACAGGCCCTTTGGCCCTCCAAGCCTGCACCGATCCAGATCCTCTATCTAACCTGTCATCTATTTTCTAACAGTCTGTGTCCATTTGCTTCCTGCCCATCCATGTATCTGTCCAAATGTATCTTAAAAGATGCTAACATGCCTGTGTCTACCACCTCCGCTGGCAACATGTTCCAGGCACCCACCACCCTCTGTGTAAAGAACTTTCCACGCATATCTCCCTTAAATTTTCCTCCTCTCACTTTGAACTCATGACCCCTAGTAATTGAATCCCCCACTCTGGGAAAAAGCTTCTTGCTATCCACTCTGTCTATACCCCTCATGATTTTGTAGGCCTCGATCAGGCCCCCCTCAATCTCCGTCTTTCTAATGAAAATAATCCTAATCTACTCAACCTCTCTTCATAGCTAGTACCCTCCATACCAGGCAACATCCTGGTGAACCTCCTCTACACCGTCTCCAAAGTGTCCACATCCTTTTGGTAATGTGGCGACCAGGACTGTACACAGTACTCCAAATGTGGCCGAACCAAAGTCTTATACAACTGTAACATGACCTGCTAACTCTTGTACTCAATACCCCGTCCGATGAATGAAAGCATGCCGTATGCCTTCTTGACCACCCTATTGACCTGCGTTGCCACCTTCAGGAAACAATGGACCTGAACACCCAGATCTCTCTGTTCATCAATTTTCCTTCAGACTTTTCCATTTACTGTATAGTTCACCCTTGAATTAGATCTTCCAAAATGTATCACCTCACATTTGCCCGGATTGAAATCCATCTGCCATTTATCTGCCCAACTCTCCAGTCTATTTATATTCTGCTGTAACCTCGGACAGTCCCCTTCACTATCTGCTACTCCACCAATCTTAGTGTCATCAGCAAACTTGCTGATCAGACCACCTACACCTTCCTCCAAATCATTTACGTATATCACAAACAATCTGTCTTGTCCTCTGTCCTCTCTCTTGTGGATGCATGACAGATATTCTAGCCATTCTCAAGTTCCAAAACCCAGAGTTCAAACTTGTGTGGCTGGTGACACTTGCTGCAGGTATGCTTAGGTAGGCCACATGGTGTGTTTAGAATCTTACACATTCCACAGGATGTCCACTCCATTTAGCGGAGCTAAGCTGCATTCCCACAACTTTAAAAATGATTTATTAGAGTGGGTAAATTGCCAGGGCTGACTGATCAACTTCATCCACTATACTGAAGTAAGAACCAACTGCAGGAGGAGGCGAGTCCCAGTGCAGACTACCCTCTCGCTCTGTTTTCCTTACTTCAGGACAATCATTATCTTTAAGCTCTCAGACTGATGCTCTCTTTGGGTATTGCTGACTGTCCGTCTCGGGGTTGTCACCTCTAGCTATCCTCGCCTGGATCTAATGAGGATTAGAAAACAATGCACAGAACATTTGAGTTTTCCTCCCTGTTTTCCTTTAACTCGGGATGGAATTCATCCAGCCCCTGCCATTTATCCACCTTCAAGGAGGCCAGTCCCTCCAGTGCTTTGTTTCTTATTCTACCTTAGCCATGGACTTGGTATCAAGATGGGGAGGAGGAGGCATCAAGAAGCCACCTCCCCCCATTAGCTATTCCATTGACTCACCTCCCAACAGAGTCAGAAGCCTTAGTGTCAAGTTTCTGCTGCTGATTGCTCTTTGTCTCGAGCTCCCAGAGATCAAGTTAGTGAGGGTCCCAGCAGTTTGTCTTTGAGGTAAGGTCCCCTGAACCCACTCCCCACCATGCCCCATGCAAAATTCCACCTTGGATCACAGGTCAAGGAAAAGAAACACTCTCGCTTCCATCTGTTACTGAGTCAGAATGCATGGGAGACAGAGGAATGGATCAGGTTCGAAAGCAACAACATGCCTGAGATTGGACTGCCCAACTTATCTTTCTAATCAAACTTCAGCTGTTGCTGACTGAAAACAGGACTACCAGGGGAAGACAAGAAAATGAGAGCAGAAAGAACTTAAAGAACTTGCAATTATTTAAAACAACCAACAAAAATGTCTAAACAATGAGGTTACGCAAAGATAAAATTGACTAAACAATAGCCTGCCTCATTTACCTTTCTCTGTAGAAGAATACCACAGTGTATACAGTGCTGCTACAGCTAATTGAACATTTTATTGCTTTAATATTGCAGTTTTCTTTCAAATTAAGTTTGCCACAGACTTAATACATTCTAATTGAAAGTTTACAGTTTAAAATTTTGAAATAAAGCCTTAATTTTACTTGCCATAAATCAGTTCCAGAGATTCCTCTCGATAGTCTAACCTTAACAGATTAGTTTCATAAGGCTGAATTTCCTTCAGTCTCAAATGTCGTCGGTAATTGCACAAAATTTGGGGAAAATCAAATTCCAATGTCAAGAAAAATGTTTCCGATCTTCTCCTTAACGTTTAAATATTGAGTACTGAATCTCGTTAATGAGCGACGACTACCTTCTTTACAAACTTTTGCATCTCATTATTATTTAATATCGCCTCATTTCTTTGCAGTTCCCAATTCTCCCTTCTTCCCGGGAAGGAATGCCTGCAGCTACTCCACCTCAGCAGTTTGCCACTGGCTTCGCTGGGCTTTCAAACCAAATCTTCAGCATCTCAATTTCCAGAATGCTTCATAGCCACCATCCTCTTCTACCCATTATTTAAGCTGGGCATCATGCTAGCAGCAGCCTCAGCTTATCATTGTGCCAGATTTCAGACCAACTTACACACCAACCTTTCAGCGCTGCACTTTGGAATGCAGGAATGCTTATGCTTTGCACAATTCGCCTTGGCTTACAGGGACATGCATTCACATAGGGTTTATCTATCAGCTCTGCACTTACTTTCTTGGAGTTCACTCACTCTGTGTTGACTTGGAGGTGACCAGGTCAAGAGGTTGGACATGTCACAATGCAACACCAGGCTACGGCAACATCACACCTACAACTTGTGGCAGCAACCTAATTAGCAAACGCATTGCATGTGCTTTAACCAAATAGCCATATCTGAAAGTCAAAGGGGAGCATTCTTTAGTGGAATGAGGGGAGACTAAAATCGATCAATGGGCACAATGATGGTCAGTCAAGGACCTCATAAAATCTCAGTCCAGGATCTTGATCCAATTATTATTTGGGATCTGCGCCCTTGCAGCGTAGGCATTAAAATAACCAACAAAAATGTACAGACAATGAAATAATGCAGAGATTAAATTGCTCAGTCCTGTAACCAGTCAAGGGATCGCAGGTATGTCAGTCAGGATGCTGTGGAGGCATCGATCCAGGGCCTGGCTCATTCTAAGGTGGAATTGGCCTCACATTGCAGTCTGGAGGGTGTGCTATGGTCAGTGCTTGGGATTTGGATATTAATAGTTAGGGAGCGATCCATGGAATCCTGGTAAAAGTGAGAAACCCAAGTCTAGGAATTGTGTTCATTTGACTGGGTAGTCAAAAGACTGATGATAGTGAAAGGGGCAATTCAAGATACAAGAGTGAGATTTCTTTGAGCGCAGGAGGTGATGAGAAACTGAAGGAGGTGGATTCTCAGTGTGCAATATTAAATCATAGAATCCCTACAGTGTGGAAACAGGCCATTCAGCCCAACAAGTCCACACAATCCCTCCGAAGACACATTCCCCATGTCTAACCCACCTAAACTTAAACATTCTTGGGCAATACGGGCAATTTAGCATAGCCAATCCACATACCCTGTGCATTTTTGGACTGTGGGAGGAAGGCGGAGGGTGGCAGAGTGGCTCAGTGGTTAGAACTGCAACCTCACAGGGCCAGGGACCTGGGTTAAATATGAGGAGAGTGTGTTGCCAATAAGGAGAAGCCAACTTGCAAAGATGGTTTCAAAGGGTAGTTTGGAGAAGTTAACAGTAATATATAGGAGCAGAATGGAAATGGGGATGTGGGAGGAGGCTGAATGGTGGTCACTGTGTCACAGGGACTGCAGTGCAAAAATGAGCATGAAAGATGGGGAGCATCATCATTAGGCTCAGATGGAAATGAAACTCAATGACAAGGACACACACTGAAACCTTGCCATCTCACACCAACCCAGAGTATGCAATGAGGAGACAGAATTACTGCTGATACAATGGAGCATAGACAAAATATTGTTTTTCTTTTCTAGGGCAGAGTATAATTCTTTTCATGCAAGACACTGCTTGGGGCAACTATACTAATTATACATCCACTGCATAATACCATTCATCTGCCATCAAATTGAATTTCATTGAGAGGTCATTCTTTCGATAACAAATAAATTCCAAATTATGGCCTCAGGAAATCATGACCATTCCATAATTTGCATCACTTTCCCCCTTGTCAGGTCAGATGTGCAAGGTTATTCAGGTAAAGACTTAAAAGTCACACTTGATTGTACCATTTTTGCATTGCATTTTTTAACAGGTACCGAGACACGATTCTTCAGAGTTGCTACATTGTAACACCTAACTGTAAGGATGCAATGATGTTCAAAGTGACTTTTATTGGGAAAGGGTGCTGTCAGAGAGTGTACAGTGCCATAAATTTACTCACTCTGTGTAACATTAGCACTTTAGATCTGCTGCATGCATCTGACTAAAGTTATAGCTCAGAGCACCATATGAAGGCATTTATATCAATGGAACTGAGATTGAGAAGTGAAGGGCATCAAGCTCCTCAGAGTGACAATAACCAACAACCTGTCCTGGACGTCCCATGTCGAAGGGATGGTCAAGAAGGCACAACAACGCCTCTTCTTCCTCAGGCGGCTCAGGAAATTTGGGACTCCATAAGGACTCTTACTCCCACCACCAACCTCTACGGATGTACCATTGAAAGCATACTATCTGGGTGCATTATGGCCTGGTATGGTAACTGGTCTGGCCAGGACCATAAGAAACTACAGAAGATGGTGCGTACAGCCCAGACCATCATTGAAGCCAACCTCCCATCATGGACTCTATTTACACAGCTCGCTGCCACAGAAAGACTGCCAACATCATCAAAAACCCATTGCAGCCTGGTAATGGCCTCCTACTAACTCTTTGTTCATGCAGTAAGTACAGAAGCTTGAACACATGCACCAGCAGGTTCAGAAACAGCTTCTTCCTGGCTATTATTAGAGTGACAGATGGACTCTCTAGCCTCAAATAATGTTGATCTTGCTAATGTTGACCTCGCCTAGCATATGCCCTATGCAATGTAACCTCTATGCCTCTGTCTAAGTCCTTTTGATTTGTATATTCTTGGTTTCTATGATCTGCCAGTACTGCTCATAAACAAAGCTTTTCACTTTACTTCGTGCATGCAACAATAAACCAATCAGTCAATCATTGGCCTGGCTGTGAAGACAAAGCCTCCATGTCAGACTGTGTGAGGGCACAAGAGATTGCTACATAATGATTGATGTGAAGGGTGGGGGATCTGGAGTAATTACTGTTCTATTTCTGACATGACCAATTTATCTGAGATGGAACCATCACTTAGAGGATTCCTGTGGCTTTGGCGAACATGTGGAAACACAAGTTGGTGATTTGCATGTGACCCAAGGCTTTGATGGCCTTAAAGAGATGAGAGCAAGAGAATGGTGTGAAGGACAGTTCTTGACTCAAGGCATGTACGGTGAAGTGGAGCTGTGTTTAAATATGCTGCGAGGAAGATCAATGTCACAAAGTCCCAGCACTGGCAAGCCCCTCCATATATTTTCTCACATGGTTTCATGAGCTGGACACTATGGAGACTTATTCATGAGCTGAAGAGCGGACTGTTGCAGGAGAATAGTAGACATGGGCCATAGTGGACTGACCAGTTGGCTGCCATATAATCCCACCCAAACTAGCACTTTGCCAAAAAAATGGGAAAGTTCAGTTCAAACTCAATGCTTAAGGTCCACGACCTCTACAAGTTCTGACACAGAGTTAGAGTTTTTCCCTGCCAGTGTTGCTAAGTATCTCCAAAACCTCCTGTATACTTTGAAGAAAAAAAACTTGTTTTTGTCAGCTCTCCAAAAAGTAACTAGACTTATTTTAACGTTCTCACTCCTCCTCCAACAAGAAATCCAGCACCAGCTGGCTAAGGCCTGCTTTGGCACAACATTCAACAGAAATTCTAAAAATAAGTTAGGATATGAGAAAAACGTGAACTACTTGCTGTTCAAAAAAATGCCAATATCGAATGTGATAAAAGGTTAGTAATTTATGTATCATATTATATGTGTGATTAATATTATTTACAGACACAAAAACAAAGTTGCTGGAAAAGTGCAGCAGGTCTGGCAGCATCTGTGAAGCAAAAAACCAGTCAACGTTTTGGTCTGGTGACCCTTCCTCAGAACTAGACCCGAAACGTTAACTCTGTTTTATCCTTCACAGATGCTGTCAGACCTGCTGAGCTTTTCCAGCAACTTTGTTTTTGTTCCTGATTCACAGCATCTGCAGTTCTTACCGTTTTTATTTAATATTATTTATAGAGTTTGATTTCAAAGTAATGGCATATGAAAGTTGATAACTTTTGTAAAGTTTAAAAAAGTAGGTCAGACAATCCTTCTGGAACAGTGATGTAATATTGTATGTGTCAGAGAGTAGGTTACAACAAATACCTGGAGTGCTAGTGAAAAAACATACTAATGCTGTGAGGTTTATGACAGTAGAATAAACATTGAAAGTTATCATCTTGTTTTTAATTCCAAATAATCAAGGATTGATTTTAGTTTAAGAAATCCAGATTTGTCAACATTTGAGTATCTGCAGCGAATAAGTTGGAAAACAGGATGAGGCTTTGTTTTCCACTGTGTTTTAAGCTCTCTCTAACCATGTTCTGTGCATAGCTAGCTTAGTTTTTTATTTATTATTTTGCGTAATAAACTGCCGTTCTGTTTTTAAAGAAACTCTATCACTTTTCATGGTTAAGTTTTAGTAAGGGACCTCCATGTTAACAATAATAATTTTTAAAAAGGCAATCCAAGCCAGGTTTCATTCTAATGATGTCCATCTGACCAGTCAGACTTCTCTAGTAGTGCCAGCAGGTGGGGTTGTGTGTGTGTGTGTGTGTGTGTGTGTGTGTGTGTGTGTGTGTGTGTGTGTGTGTGTGTGTGTGTGTGTGTGTGTGTGTGTGTGTGTGTGTGTGTGTGTGCATGTGTGTGCGTGTGCGTGTGCTTGTGTGCATGTGTGTGTATGTGTGCCTGTGTGTGTGTGTGTGAGCGCATAGCCCTACAGGACTAGATGTGATTGACAGCTTTTACGGTCTAGTTAAGTAAGTTGCCCTAATTGAAGTGTCAAACATAGTGTGGAATTTTGGCGCCACACTATTTGATGTTGAATATAATATGCTTGATACATGGTCAAAGAACTGAAGGAACACAGCAGGTCAGGCAGCATTAAAGGAACAGGAAAATTAATGTTTTGGGTTGGGATCCTTCTTCAGAACTGGGAAGGGGGAAGGGAGCTGGAATGGTGGTAGGTGCGTGCAGGTAGGGATTGGTCAGTGGGAAGAGTGGGGTGGATAGGTGGTAGACAGGTTGTGTCAGGTCAAAGAGACGGGGATGACAGGGATGTTTGGATGTGGGATGAGGCCAGAGGTGGGGAGATTTTAAGGCGGTGAATTCTGTGCTCAGGCTACCGAGGCAGAATATGAGGTGTTGTTCCTCCAGTTTGCGTGTTGTCACTGTGGTGCTGGAGGAGGCCCAGAATGGACATCTCACCTAAGGAATGGGAGGGGGAGTTAAAATGGTCAGCAACTGAAAGATGTTGTCAATTATTGCATACAGACTGCAGATGCTCCATGAAATGGATATGTGGAACAGTTCCTTTCCCGCTGTTACACTGACACCACCCCTCGCCCCTTCCTCTGTTACATTGATGACTGTATCACTACTGCCTGGCACTCCCATGAGGAGCTTGAACAGCTCATGAACTTTACCAACACCTGGGCCATCTCTGATTCCTCCCTGCCCTTCCTGGACCTCTCCGTCATCATCTCTGGTAACCACCTCAACACCGACATCTATCTCAAGCCGACCAACTCCCATAGCTACCTTGACTACACCTCCTCTAGCCCACCTTCCCACAAGAACGTGATGCTCTACTCCCAATTCTTCCACATCTGTCACGTCTGCTCCCAAGATGAGGCATTCCACTCCCGCACATCCTTGGGTCCTCCTATTTGAAGGAATGCAATGTTCCGCCCTGTGGTGATCAAAAATACCCTAAACCACATATCTTGCATTTCCCGCACCTCTGCCCTCACATCCCCTACCCACAGCAAAAACAAAGAGAGAATCCCCCTTGTCACATACCACCCCACCAGCCTCCGCATCCAGTGTATCATTCTCTGCCAGTTCCGCCACCTACAATCCAACCCCTCAACTAAAGAGTTATTTCCCTCCCTACCCCTATCTGCCTTTCATAGGGACCGCTCTGTCCGCAACTCCCTCATCCACTACACCCCCCACTAACCCCACCCACCCGGCACCTTTCCCTGCAACCACAGGAAACGCTACACCTGACCCTACACCTCCCCCCTCGCCTCCATTCAGGGCCCAAAACAATCATTCCATATCAGGCATGGGTTCACTTGTGCATACTCCAACTGCATCTGCTGCTCCTGATGTGGACTCCTGTACTGTGTTGAGACTAAGTGCAGACTCGGGAGAGATTTCGTGGAGCATCTGCACTCCATACGTGACAAACAACAACACCTTCAGGTCACCAACCATCTTAACCACGCCCTCACCTCCACTCCCTGGGTAACATATTCATCCAGGGTCTCCTCTAGTGTCACAATGACACTACACGCAACCTGGAAGAGCAACACCTCATATTCCACCTTGGGAGCCCACAGCCCGATGACCTAAACATAGAATTCACCAGCTTTAAAATGTCCCCACACCCCTACCGGCCTCGTCCCACATCCAAACCTCCCTCTCAGTCCCGCCTCCTTGAACTGAAACAATCTATCTTGTCTTCCACATAACCGGTGACCAATTCCCACCGCTCCCTCCCTGCGTCCATCTATCACCATCCTACCTACCTTTCCCCAGCCCCACCCCTCCTCCCTCTATTTATTTCCCAGCTCCGTTCCCCTTCCCCATTTCTGAAGAAGCGTCCTGACTCAAAACGTTGACTTTCCTCTCCTCTGATGCTGCCTGACTTGCTGTGTTCCTCCAGCTCCACACAACATCTCCAGTTCTTAATAGCTCCCTATGCCTGATACATGATATGTCCAAACTCTTGAATGGAATTTTAGAAGCCTTCCTACTGTGAAATGCTTGACTGTATCAAGACAAATATCTTTCCATTAGAATGCAATAAGCCTGTAGCAAATGTAATTAGTGTAAAATTAAAAATACTGCTGAACCAGGACATTGACATATCTAGTATTTGCATCAGTAGACTGCAAGCAATGACAAGGAATGAAAGGACACTCAGCAAAATGTTCAATAGCATAGTAAAGCACAGTATATCCAATGTAGAGCAAGATGCTATAACAGTACAGCATAGCAATGTGTAGTTCAATGTAGTTCAATACCACTTGCCAGAATAAAATATAGTATGAGAAGACTTGGCACAATATAACAAAATATAACAACACAGAGAATACAAATTTATACAATAATGTAATATGCTATAGCACAACCAAGCCAAACCTAATGGCCCAGAAATCGCTGGAAGATGGTAAGTCAAAATGAGAGTAGTGTTCAAAACACCCAGCAATATGAGTTGCAAATCATCATAAATTAGAGACTGTTTTGCATTATATATGCTAATTTTGCAAAAATGGCAGCTTGCGCTTTCAAGTTCCAAGTGAGGATTAAAAATTGTTACTGTTTGTAACATAAATAGAAACAAAACTAAATCAGAAAATTGATAATGCACAGTAAGGGGTCTATTCGGCCGCTGTGTCTGTGCTAGTTCTCTGAATTTACAAGCAACCTTTTCCCACTGCATTGTATTCTCAAATTTCGCTTCCTTTTCAGTTTGTAGTCCGATTCTCCTTGATTATCTTGATTGAATTTGCCTCTAACGTGTTATCGAGCGGTACATTATCTTCATTGCTTGGGGAACAAAGAACAGTTTCTCATCATGTCTCCATTTTTTTTCTGCCAATTACATTAAAACAAGTTCTCAAGTTCTTAATTCTTCTACCATTCATGGAAACGTGTTTTCCCTTTTCACTCTGTCCAGACCCTTCATGATTATGAGAACTTCTATCAAATCTCATAGAGTCATGTAACCCTACAGCACACATACAGGCCCTTCAGACCATAACTAGTCAATGCTGAGCAAAAGTTCACTGATGTTAACCCTATTCCCCTGCGCTTGGCCCATATTCTTCTAAACTTTCTCATCCATGCATTCATCCAAATGCCTTTTAAATGTTGTTAATGTACCCACCTCAACCACTTCCACTGGCAACTCATTCCATTTGCGTACCATCCTCTGTGTAAAAAAGTTGCCCCTCAGGGCCCTATGTGTTCTTTCCCCTCTTACCTTTAAACTGATACCCTCTAGTCTTCGATTCCCCGACTCTGGGAAAAAGGCTAACTGCATTCACCCTATCTATGCCTCTCGTGATCTCATACACTTCTGTAAGATTCTCCCCTCAGTCTCCTGCGCTCTAGGGAAAAATGTCCTAGCCTGTCCAACTCTCCCTAGAGCTCAGTCCCTTGAATCCTGGCAACAGAAATTCACCAAAGATCCTCAGACGGTACCTTCCAAACCCACAACCAATTCCATCTAGAAGGACATGTGCATCAGGCATATGTGAACACCATCACCTCCAATTTCCCCTCCAAGTCACTCACCTTCTTGATTTGGAAATATATTGCCACTGTTGCTGGGTCAAAATTCTGAAATTCTCTCCCAATATCATTGTGGGTCAGCCCACAACAGGACTGCAGCGGTTCAAGAAGGCAGCTCACCACCACCTTCTCAAGGGCAACTAGCGATGGGCAAGAAATGTTGACCTTTCAGTGACGCCCACATCCCACTAATGAATAGCAAAAACTAACATCCTTGTAAATCTCCTCTGCTCTTTTTCCAGTTTAATAACATCCTTCCTACTGCAAGGTGAAGAAAACTGAACATAAGAAGTGTGACTTCACCAATGTCCTGTACAACTGCAACATAACTTCCCAACTTCTATATTCAATGCCCTGACTGATGAAGACCAGTGTGCCAAAACCATCCTCACTGCCCTGTCTACCTGTGACTCCATTTTCAGAGAACTGCGCACTTGAATTTCAAGATCCCTCTGTTCCACAGCAATCCTCAAAGCTCTACCATTCACCATAAAATCTCTTTTCAATTTTTTTTCTCTGAGGAAATTAATCCCAATTACTCCAATCTATCTTTCGACACAATAAAATTCCTCTGCCCTGAAGCCATTTTTGTGAATCCTTTCTACACTCTCTAATGCCTTCAAATCTTTCCTAAAGTGTGGCCCTATAACTGAGAATGATGCTGCTCTTGTATTCTGTCTCTCTATTGATAAAACCCAACACTCTATATGCATTTCTCAAGTGTCTTAATGAATTATGAACATGTACATCCAGGTTCCTCTGCTCTTTCGCCCCTTTGAGTTGTACCTTTCATATTGTATTGTCACTTCTCATCCTTCTGACCAAAATGAATGATACACTTCTCACTGGATTTCATCTGCCACTTTTCTGTTCATTTTACAACTTGTTTATGACCTGTTGGAGTTCCACACTATCCTTCTCACAGTTGTCAGTTCTTCCAAATATCATCTCATCTACAAATTTTGAAATTGCAGCCTGAATACCAAGGTTTAGACCATTACTACATATGTATAGTATATCTCAGGAAAAGCAAGGCTTCCAACTTTTAACCCCTGAGGATCTTCTTTGCCAACTTTCCTTCAGTCAAAAAAGGATCCATAAACCTTTAGTCCCTGGTTTCTTTCACTGAGCTGATTTTGTATCCATGTCATGACTCTGCCTTTTATTGTATGTGCTCCAACTTTGTTTGCAAGTCTGATGTGTGGCACTGTTTCGAATGTCTTTTGCAGGGCAATTTACACCACCATATGAATAACATTATCCTCATTTACCTTTTCTTTTATCTCTTCAAAGGACTCAAGTGATCTAATCAAATATAATTTACCTTAACAAATCCATAATGGCTTTCCTCAATTGACCTGTTTTACCAACATGATTGTTAATTTTGACTTAAATTATTGTTTCTAGAATCTTTGCTACTACTGAAGTTAAACTGGCTGGTCTGTTATTGCAGGTCATACCTTTATTGTATGTGCAGCAATGCCATTGAGTATCAGCTTATGATTGGGGTAGTTCGCTGCTCCCACCCTCTGAGCTTCACTGAGTCCAAGGGTCTATTTGGTTGACGGTGGTAGGCAGAAAGCCACTGCTAAGTCTTATTGAGAAGACCCCCTTACATTAAACTAGATGTAGCTTATTGCATGATGACAACCAGATCTGAGTCAAATCAATAGGTTAGACATTATTACTAAGACAATTGGGAAATGTGGATTCATCCTGCAAGATTCTAAGCTGTTTTGTCTTGTCCTCACAACTCTAACTTGCCTGCAGCAGAATTGATATGTGGCCTGGCATCCCGTCAAGCTGGCATCTTGTATATACTTTCAATCCAGTGTGGTTTCTGCCCACCAGCACCGGATGGTACATGACATTCATTGATCTGTATCCTCCCCTAATCCGTGTAAGTTCCATGTGATATCGGTCTCTCAGCTGTTAGTATTTGGTTCAGTACCTTCTTCCTTACTTTCCTCCTTCTTTTCCTTGAGGAAGTGGTGATTCTTTCTCTCCCGCACTTTCTGTTAATGGCAGTGAGGGAGATTATTGCCCTCAGAGCCTGCAAGGACAAAGCTAGAGGGTCAGAATGTAGAACTTGTGGTGCTAAACAAGAATGTGGGAGATGAGACTGTATGGATTTGGGAGAAAGAAATGTTTTGGACATTCAAGACCAGTAATACTTGTGGATTTGTGAGGATATTGGAGACGCATGTCTCAGCCAAGGATATTTTGTCTAATCAAGAGAAAAAAGCTTTGAAAATAACAAATGTTGGAGATTGCAGTAGATCAGGCAGCAACCATGGAGACAGAACAAGCTTACATTTCAAGTTGATAAAATGTGAGGCTGGATGAACACAGCAGGCCAAGCAGCATCTCAGGAGCACAAAAGCTGACGTTTCGGGCCTAGACCCTTCGGTCTAGGCCCGAAACATCAGCTTTTGTGCTCCTGAGATGCTGCTTGGCCCGCTGTGTTCATCCAGCCTCACATTTTATTATCTTGGAATTCTCCAGCATCTGCAGTTCCCATTATCTCTGATACATTTCAAGTTGAGATGACTTTTCATCAGAACTAAAGTGAAGTGTGGAGAGGGAAGTATAATGCAATAGTGGGGTGTGGTGGTGGGTGGGGATTGATGGTGGTAGTATGTATACAGTTGGTGGCAAAAAGATTTGACAGTTCAGATTAAGTGATCGGAATACGAGAACGGCAGAGCAATGATGTATCTAGCTGCCAGTCTTGAAAGAGAAGACTGTCCCACTGGGCTATGGGGAGGGGAGAGAGGACATGGTGACAGAGAATGCAACAACTAAAGCTAAAAGAAAAAACAAGAAATGGGAATTGGTTTATAAGTTGATGGTGTTGAACTCAATATTAAGTCCAAAAGGCTGTAAAGTGCTCGCCTGAAGACGAGATGTTGTTCCTATAGTTCTCCACCATTTCAGACAACTCCAGCAGATCACTATCACCAACATGTCTTCCCATCATTCCCCTTGCCTTTATTCCGCCAGGATCATTCCCTTCAGGAAACCCAAGTCCGTTTCATGACCACCAACACTACCCCCTTCCCACATCACTGTCCCATGTAACTGCAGAAGGTGTAACACTGGCCCTTCCCCTCCTCCCTGCTCACCATCCAAGGGCCACTCTCACACTGAATAAGCCACTAAAGAATGCATATTGATGTTCAGTACATGGCTAACATACAGTAACAGTGACTAAAAGACTATAGCATTGCATATTTACTCTCACTGATTGACACTAGAACAGTGTATAGTGACTCTCCCAATGTTAATAACATAATAGTGCACAGTGTTTCTTGCACAATGTTTCTCTCACAGTGAATGAGATACTATAAGTACATAGTCACCATGACACGATGAATAGCACAATGTAACAGTGTATTATGAGTCATGTTGTGAATAACACAACAGTACATTATTTCATACTACAAATAATAAAATATAACAGTTCAATCACTCTTACACTATAAATAACCCGTTAGAACAGTACGTAGTAGGTACTTTTGGTAGGCTATTGGAGAAAATACAGAGGCATGGGATTGAGGGAGATTTAGCAGTTTAGATTAGAAACTGGCTTTCTATAAGAAGGAGTGGTGGTTGATGGAAAATATTCAGCCTGGAGTCCGGTTACTAGTGGTGTGCCTCAAGGATCTGTTTTGGGACCACTGCTGTTTGTCATTTTTATAAATGACTTGGAAGCAGGCATAGGTGCAGAATTGGGCTGAAAGGTGGCAAATGGAGTTCAATGCAGATAAATGTGAGGTGATTCACTTTGGGAAGAATAATAGGAAGGCAGAATACTGGGTCAATGGAAAAATTCTTGGTAGTGTGGATGTGTAGAGGGATCTTGGTGTCCATGTACATAGATCCCTGAAAGTTGGCACCCAGATTGATCATGCTGCTAAGAAGGCTTACAGTGTGTTAGGTTTTATTGGTAGAGGGATTGAGTTCCGGAGCCGTGGTGTCATGCTGCAACTGTACAAAATGCTAGTGCGGCCTCACTTGGAATATTGCGTACAGTTCTGGTCTCCCCATTACAGGAAGGATGTGGAAGCATTGGAAAAGGTGCAGAGGAGATTTACCAGGATGTTGCCTGGCCTGGAGCGAAGGCCTTATGAAGAAAGGCTGAGGGACTTGGGTCTGTTCTCATTGGAGAGAAGGCGGCTAAGAGGGGATTTAATAGAGACATACAAGATGATCAGAGGATTAGATAGAGTGGACAGTGAGAGTCTTTTTCCTTGGATAAGCATATGGATGATGATGGGATAGCATAGGGGGAGGGGCTTAGATTAGTTCACAGGTCGGTGCAACATCGAGGGCCGAAGGGCCTGTTTCTGCACTGTATTGTTCTATGTTCTATGGTGTCTCTGTGTATAACATAAAATTCACAGCATAGAAACTGGCCAAATGGCAAAATAGGTCCATGCTGATACTTACACTCCACACATGCCTCCTCCTACCCTTCTTTATCAAACTCTATCAATATAATCTTCAATTGGTCCCCTCACTGTGAGACTATCCAGCTTCCCCCTGAATGCATCCACTCAAGATGAATCGGTTATTTCCTGTGGGGCCAAGTCCCATATTCTAAACACTTTCCCCACATCCTCAGGGCAGTGACTTGCTACACTTCCCCACTACAACACAGAGGTTGGCATCAAAGGTGCACCAGCCTCATCACATCATCACATACCTTCAGGAGAGATGGATAGAAAAACTCAGCAGGTCTGGCAATATCTGTGGAGAGAAAGTAGATTTAACTTTTAGAATTCAGTGACCCTTGGACTCGAAACATTAAGTCTGCTTTCACTCCACAGACACTGTCAGACCTGCAGTTTCTATTCTTGTTTTGGACCTTCAGTATCTGCAGTTTTACTTATCACACAACTGATTCAATCAGAATAAGGTATCAACTTTAACACTGCACTTTGGAGCATACCAGCACCTTTCATTGTCATGCTGTTGTCAGGCTGCTTTGTTTTCATACAGCCATCTCACGCATCGAAGTAGGGTGCAGTTCAGGGCTCTTCCCTAATGTTCTTAGTGCTTACTTACCTTGTACCTACTTCAATACTTACAACATCTCTGCTTTGCTTTGCCTTTTAGTGGTTTACCACCAATTCAGAACATACAAGTAAGCGTAGCCCCAGAGACCATTTCATGGAGCATCTGTGCTCAGTTAACGATGAATGACCACACCTTCTATTCGCAATCCATTTTAACTCCCCCTCCCACTCCCTGGGTGTCAAGTCCATCCTGGGCCTCCTCCAGTGACACACTGATGCAACAAACAAACTGGAGGAGCAACACCAAATATTCCACATTGGGATCTGACAGCCCAATGACCTAAACACGGATTTTACCAGTTTTAAAGTCTCCCCACCCTGGCCTCATCCCATATCCAAACCACCCTCTCATCCCAAACTCCTTGACCTGACACAACCTGTCCATCTTCTCTCTCACCTAACCACCCTACACATGCCACTGACCAACCCCCATCACTCCCTGCCTGCACTCAAATATCACCATCCCACCTACCTTCCCCAGCAGCAACCTTCCTCCCTCTATTTATTTCCCAGCTTCCTTCCCCTTCCTGCATTTCTGGGGAAGGGTCATGATCTGAAATGTCAACTTTCCTGCTCTGCTGATGCTGCCTGGCCTGCTGTGTTCCTCCAGCTCCACGCTGTTTTATCTCTGACTCCAGCATCTGCAGTTCTTGTTATCTCGAAGCTTACATTATTTCTGTCTTACCTTGCTTGTTAAAGCAGGCACAAAGCCAGGCAGATTGTCATATCTGTCAGCAATGGTGGTGGGTGCTGGGGGAGTAGACATGTTGCCGTACAGCAATGTACTACATCAGTGTTACACCGATACCATGTGGTACTTACACAGCAAACATACTGCAAATAAATGGCAATGTCTGAAAGCCAAAAGGGTGTCATCCCCAGTCAATTCCAGTGGAACTGCCATTAGCCATGGCACATGGCACTGTACCGGCACACTGAGTCAAAAGCATCATCCGTTCTCAATCCAGAGCTTGGATGTAGTCAGTCAGCTTCATGGGGCATTCAAGCTCAGAGCAGCAATTCCATACCATTACAGTCTAGGGAGTGGGTCATGGGTCTTGTGGTCCAGTGCAAACTGTCCTGGGATTTGCAGTCAGTTAATCAATGAGCTGCTCAGATACCCGTCTAGAATCTAACCACCGTTTTTGGAGCCATTTTTGTCAGGTGTGTTCAGGAGGGTTTCCTTACTCAGTATGTGGACAGGCCGACGAGGGGGGAGGCCATTTTGGATTTGGTGTTCGGCAATGAGCCAGGACAGGTGTCAGATCTTGTGGTGGGAGAGCACTTTGGCGACAGTGACCACAACAGCCTCACATTTACCATAGCCATGGAAAGGGAAAGGAGCAGTTACCAGGGGAAGAAATTTAACTGGGGAAAAGGAAACTATGATGCTATCAGACAAGAGTTGGGAAGTACAGATTGGGAGCAATTGTTCCACAGAAAGGGCACAACAGACATGTGGAGGCTGTTTAAGGAGCAGTTGTTGCGAGTGATGTATAAATTTGTTCCTCTGAGACAGGTAAGAAGGGGAAAGATTAAGGAGCCTTGGATGACGGGTACAGAGGTGTTTCTTGTCAAAAAGAAAAAGGCAGCGTACGTAAGGTGGAGGAAGCAAGGGTCTAGCACAGCTGTAGAGGATTACAGGCTTGCTCGGAAAGAGCTCAAAAGTGGACTGAGGAGGGCCAGGAGGGGGCACGACAAAGGCTTGGCAGGAAGGATTAGGGAGAACCCGAAGGCATTTTATTCATACGTGAGGAATAGGAGAATGATCAGGGAGAAGGTAGGGCCGATCAGGGATAGCGTAGGGAACTTGTGCGTGGAGTCTGAGCAGATAGGGGAAGCCCTAAATGAGTTTGTTGCTTCGTTTTTCACAAAGGAAAGGGACCTTGTTGTGAATGAGAACTTTGAGGAGCAGAAAAACAGGCTTGAACAGATCAAGTTTGAGGAAGTTGATGTGCTGGAAATTTTGGCAAACATTAAGATTGATAAGTCCCCAGGGCCAGACCAGATTTATCCTAGGTTGCTCTGGGAAGCGAGAAAAGAAGTTGCTAAGCTGCTGGCGAAGATTTTTGCTTCCTCACTCTCCACGGGAGTCATACCGGAAGATTGGAGGGAGGCAAATGTTGTTCCTCTTTTCAAGAAAGGGAATAGGGAAATCGCTGGAAATTATAGACCAGTCAGTCTTACGTCTGTGGTCAGCAAAGTTTTGGAAAGAATTCTGAGGGATAGGATTTATGACTATTTGGAAAAGCATAGCGTGAGTAAAGGGAGTCAGCATGGCTTTGTGAGGGGCAGGTCATGCCATACAAATCTTATTGAGTTCTTTGAGGAAGTCACGAGACAGGTTGACGAGGGTTAAGCAGTGCACGTGGTTTACGTGGACTTCAGCAAAGCATTTGATAAGGTTCCCCACTGCAGGCTCATTCATAAAGTCAGGATGTATGGGATACAGGGTGATTTGGCTGTCTGGATTCAGAATTGGTTGGCTGACAGGAGGCAGAGAGTGTTGTAGATGGTAAGTATTCTGCCTGGAGGTCAGTGCTGAGTGGTGTCCCGCAGGACTCTGTTCTTGGGCCTCTGTTCTTTGTAGTTTTTATAAACGACTTGGATGAGGAGGTTAAGGGGTGGGTTAGTATGTTTGCTGATGACACAAAGTTTGGAGGTGCCGTTGATAGTATCGAGGGCTATTGCAGGCTTCAGCGAGGCATTGACAGTATGCAGAGCTGAGAAATGGCAGATGGAGTTCAACCTGGATGCGAAGTGATGCCTTTTGGAAGGTCGAAATTAAATGCTGAATATAGGATTAAAGGCAGGATTCTCGGCAGTGTGGAGCAACAGCGGGATCTTGGTGTTCAAGTGCATAGCTCCCTCAAAGTTGCCACCCAAGTGGATAAGGTTGTTAAGAAAGCATATAGTGTTTTGGCTTTCATTAACAGGGGGTTCGCGTTTAAGAGCCGCGAGGTTATGCTGCAGCTCTACAAAACCCTGGTGAGACCACACTTGGAATATTGTGTCCAGTTCTGGTCACCTTATTATAGGAAAGATGTGGAGGCTTTGGAGGGGGTGCAGAGTAGGTTTACCAGGATGCTGCCTGGACTGAAGGGCTTGTCTTACGAGGAGAGGTTGACTGAGCTCGGACTTTTCTCTCTGGAGAGAAGGAGGAAGGGAGGTGACATGATCGAGGTGTACAAGGTAATGAGAGGCATGGATAGAGTCAATAGCCAGAGACTTTTCCCCAGGGCAGGATTGACTGCCATGAGGGGTCATAGTTTTAAGGTGTTAGGAGGAAGGTACAGAGGAGACGTCAGAGGGAGGTTCTTCACCCAGAGAGTTGTGAGCGCATGGAATAGTTTACCAGTGGTAGTCGTGAAAACAGAGTCATTCGTGACATTTAAGCGACTGCTGGACATGCACATGGACAGCAGTGAATCGAGGGGAATGTAGGTTAGGTTGTTTTATTTTTGGATTAGGATTATTCCATGGCACAACATCGTGGGCCGAAAGGCCTGTACTGTGCTGTACTTTTCTATGTTCTATGTTCTATGTTCACTCATCAGTCAAGGTTGCTTATTTAAGTTAGTCAGAGATGTGTGCCACAGAGACCTGGAGGCCTTTTTACAAAAGTCAAGGTGGGTTCTCAGAGGGCTCCGCTGTGATGAGGAGGTGGGGACGCACATTGTGGGAATTGGAGGCAGGAAACTGGTTTGCGGAAAGGGCAATAATTCTGATGGGAGCAAATCAAAACAATTGTGTGACACAGTAGTCCAATAAAGGACATGGGTTGCTGGTTACCGCTGTGGTAATGTTGGCAGGTGAGGACTTCAGTAAAATAGTTGGAAAATGGGTGGGAGCTCAGAATTGATGGGGTCAACAAGAAATGCGAAGGTTTGAGTGTCAAATAGATTACCAGGTTGAGTCTATGACTCTGCATTTCTGTTCCTCGTCTTCAGAATTGCAAAAGCACAATGGAAATGAAAAATGGTAACCATCACACCTGGAGTGGGCAGAGGAAGTGGCTTTTTCATCTAATAATCCTCAACTCCATTTTTCTACTATATTGCCATAACCCTTGATTGTCTAAATGATTAAATACGACAGTTTAGAATTTTCCTCCATACAGTGGTGCATAGAGTATTCAGAGAGTTGGGATAAAGAGGCATTTTTGGGATGGAAACCTAGAACTACTGGAATGCCCCAGTGATCAGTGCTAGTCAAAAATTGTAAAAAGGCAAGACAGTTAGATGCCGCAATGAGTCTGCAGAGGAACATGAACAGATTGAATGGATCAAAAACATGACAGATGGAATATACTGTGGGAAAATATGACGGTATGCATTTTTGCAGGAAGAATAAAGGAGCTGAATATTATTTAAATGGATGCTGACTGCAGGAAGAAATCGCACTGAGAGATTTGAGAGCTATTGCCCATGAAACATGAAAAGCTAGTATCCAAATTCAATAGGGAACAGAGAAAGCAATGAAATGTTGGCTTTGTTTCAAAGGGAATGGAGTATGAAGATAGGGATGTCTTGCTAAAACTATACAAGGCACTAGTAAGGTCACAGTTGGAACACTGTGATCAGTTTTGGTCCACTTATCTTTGGAAAGATATACTGGCACAGGAAGCAGTTCAGAGAAGGCTCACATGTTTCATTATGGGCATGGAGGGAGGACAGTTTGAAGAGCTTAAGTTTATACTCATTTGACATTTTTAAAAATGACAGTAGACCTTATTGAAACATGTAAGTTTCTTGGGGACTTTACAGAATGGATGTAGAAATATTGTTTCCCCTAATGGGAGAGGACCAGAGGGTATAGTCTCAGAATTAAAGCGGAGGCGGGGGGTGAGTGCGCAATTTAAGACTGAGATGAGAAGGAATTCTTCTCCTCAAGGGTTGTGAGTCTCGGGAACTCTTTGCTGCACAGAGCTGTGGGGGCAGAGCCCTTGTGTATACTTAAGTCTATGACAGACAGATTCTTGATCAGAGGGGAATCAAAGGTCACGGGGAAAGGGCAGGAAAGTGGATGTGAGGAATGTCAGATCAGCCATAATTTTATTGAATGGTGGAACAGATGCGATAGACTAAATGGCCTATTTCTGCTTTTAAATCTTTATGGTTTTATGAAGACACATGGAGATTATTATAATGCAAACCAAAAATCAAGAATTATTAGAAAGAAGTTAAAATTCAAATCAAGTAGATGAACAGAAAAGTACATCAAACACCGAAACAATTGCACATTTAATAGTCTGTCTCGTTCAGATTTCTATTGATCTTACTTCTCAATACCTGATTACAGACACTGGCCACACCCACAAAGCTAAAGAAATTAAATGCTGAGCTCATTACAAATCTATTGCATTAGCAGTCATTTGCAACAGTTAGTACTTAGTGTTGGCTCTCTTCTGAATTAAAAAAACGATGCATGCAAGAACCATTCCAAAAGTTTCATTGCAAATTCCAACCGGAATGATTATGGCAGTGATGAGGGTGTGCTGTGCTGCCAAAAGTTCTGTTGGGAACGAATGTTAAACTAAGGTCTGTCTTCTTAACTAGACGTAAAACATTCCATTGGCAAGCTTTTTGAAGAACTGCAAATATCTCCTCAGTGTCCTGGTAAATATTTATCTCCAGCCAGTGCCACCATAACATAGTACCTGGGTCATTGTTGTTTTGCTGGTGTGGGATTATGCTGTTCACGAATGATCTGTCACATTGCTGACCAGTGACTACAGGTAGTTCTCCAATGGCGCGATAATTGAGTTCTTGGATGACCTCGCACTGGAGAAAATCGCCATCGAAAATCATGTTACAGGGAAATAGCTATAGAAAATCATGATACCTGTACAGCAGAAAGCTTGCATTATCCAAACAGCGCCCACTATTCATTGACTACGTTACAGCCAATGTGCATTAACGGAACATACATTTTGGCAGAACTACCTGTACACTCTGAAGCACTTAGCTAGTTGTAAAGGCCATTCGAATATCAAAAGGTCATGAAAAGTATCATAAAAACATATTGTATCAGAGATAATGGGAACTGCAGATGCTGGAGAATTCCAAGATAATAAAATGTGAGGCTGGATGAACACAGCAGGCCAAGCAGCATCTCAGGAGCACAAAAGCTGACGTTTCGGGCCTAGACCCTTCATCAGAGAGGGGGATGGAGAGAGGGAACTGGAATAAATAGGGAGAGAGGGGGAGGTGGACCGAAGAAGGAGAGTAAAGAAGATAGGTGGAGAGAGTATAGGTGGGGAGGTAGGGAGGGGATAGGTCAGTCCAGGGAAGACGGACAGGTCAAGGAGGTGGGATGAGGTTAGTAGGTAGATGGGGGTGCGGCTTGGGGTGGGAGGAAGGGATGGGTGAGAGGAAGAACCGGTTAGGGAGGCAGAGACATTTTGGACTGGTTTTGGGATGCAGTGGGTGGGGGGGAAGAGCTGGGCTGGTTGTGTGGTGCAGTGGGGGGAGGGGACGAACTGGGCTGGTTTAGGGATGCAGTTGGGGAAGGGGAGATTTTGAAACTGGTGAAGTCCACCTTGATACCATTAGGCTGCAGGGTTCCCAGGCGGAATATGAGTTGCTGTTCCTGCAACCTTCGGGTGGCATCATTGTGGCACTACAGGAGGCCCATGATGGACATGTCATCTAAAGAATGGCAGGGGGAGTGGAAATGGTTTGTGACTGGGAGGTGCAGCTGTTTGTTGCGAACTGAGCGGAGGTGTTCTGCAAAGCGGTCTCCAAGCCTCCGCTTGGTTTCCCCAATGTAGAGGAAGCCACACCGGGTACAGTGGATGCAGTATACCACATTGGCAGATGTGCAGGTGAACCTCTGCTTAATGTGAAATGTCATCTTGGGGCCTGGGATAGGGATGAGGGAGGAGGTGTGGGGGCAAGTGTAGCATTTCCTGCGGTTGCAGGGGAAGGTGCCGGGTGTGTGCGGTTGGAGGGCAGTGTGGAGCGAACAAGGGAGTCACGGAGAGAGTGGTCTCTCCGGAAAGCAGACAGGGGTGGGGATGGAAAAATGTCTTGGGTGGTGGGGTCGGATTGTAGATGGCGGAAGTGTCGGAGGTTGATGCGTTGTATCCGGAGGTTGGTAGGGTGGTGTGTGAGAACGAGGGGAATCCTCTTAGGGCGGTTGTGACGGGGGCGGGGTGTGAGGGATGTGTACTCTTTGGGCGGTTGTGGCGGGGCGGGGTGTGTGGGATGTGTCCTATTTGGGCAGTTGTGGCGGGGGCGGGGTGTGAAGGATGTGTCCTCTTTGGGCGGTTGTGGCGGAAGCGGGGTGTGAGGGATGTGCCCTTGACCGCGTCTCCCGTATTTCCCGCAACACATCCCTCACACCCCGCCCCCGCCACAACCGCCCTGAGATGCTGCTTGGCCTGCTGTGTTCATCCAGCCTCACATTTTATTATATAAAAACATATTGTGACTGTTTTGGCCAAAGGATGAAACAGGTACAGTTTACTTAGGGACACTGGACGCATTGTAAGAGATGGTGGTAAGCTGAAACCGGTTTCTGAGTGTGTGCAGTTTTCTGGCCTGGGACAATGCAGCATATTCTAAGGTGGCTCAGGGATTGAGAGGAGAGTCCACAGGTTCCTAGACGCAGTACGAGAAGTTCACTTTGAAGAGATTGAGTGACATTGAAAGATTGCTACTTTATGCTCCTTTTCTGCTGACTCTGTCATATAGTAGCTGATGTTCTTCTGTATGGCCTCATGTCTTCTTCCTAGTCCTTGAATGGACCAAGAGGTCCCTGGCCAGACCAAGCACTTCCTGCTCCTGGTCACGGTTTCAGTGGCCCCCTACACTGCATCAAAGGTAACAAACATGAAATAGTGTATATCCCTTTAAGAGGCGCACAATAGCCACCAAAATGCCACACAGATATTTAAAGTGGCAGTCGGGTTTTTACTACAGTCTTCAGCTTCTTTATAAAGATGGTGTCTTGGGTTAAACATGGACTAAACTGGTATCACAACTTTAAACCCCACCTTTGTCACCTCGGGCTTTCCTCCTTTAAAAGGTGTTTTATTCTAGGGAGTGTATTATGTGTATCACATAATAAGCTACTTGATCAAGAGGTAGTCACATGGTGCAGATTAAAAGCTTTATTGTAGATATTTTCTAACATCCTGTTCAGAGATGTTATTATTTACTTCTGGAACAAGTGGGACTTGAATACAGGTCTCCTGGCACCGAAACAGGGACACTGACACTACACAATAAGGGCCATCTTTACTCTAACTGTAGCTACTGAGCATGTGTAAATGGTGCAATGCCATAGAATCCCTACAGTGTGGAAGCAGGCCATCCAGCCTACTGAGTCCACACCAACCCTCTGAAGGCTATCCCTCCTGCCCTATCCCTGTAACACTGTGTTTCCAATGGCTAATTCATCTTACCTGCACATCTTTGGACATTGAGAGGAAACTACAGTACCTGGAGAAAACCCACACAGATGTGGGAAGATTGGGCAAACACAGACAGTTACTGAGGGTAGAATTGAACCCAGGGCCCTGGGGCTGTGAGGCAGCAGTGCTAACCATTAAACCACCATATTGATGTCAGATCATACAAAACGTGATCTTGAGCTTGTGCGATGAAGTCCTTTCTTACCATTCATTTTAAATGATTATGGTGAATAATGCTTGACAATATTCATTCAGATGAATGTGGATCCTGTTTTACTACACATGGAGCCATAGTTAATTGGATTATCAAGTTCACAGAGATCATCATTGCAGAACTTGGCCTCAGGGGAATAAATGGAATGCATTATCACAAAAGCAGATCGAAGAGTGAATAGCAATGAACATCAAGAAATGGATTTACAAAAATCTACATCTGTTAAAATCTACATTAGAAAATTAACCAGCAACATAAATAGGAGTCTACACACAGGAACTGTCCAAAGCTGCTAATGGGAACCTAATAGGATGAGACCTCATGAATATTGATCAGACCTATAAATAGAAAGTGCAAACATCAATCAGTTAGCCCGACTAAAATTTATTAGACAATTTGGGGCAGTGAAATTGCTCTCAGTGGGATTGGAAACAAACAGTACAGTCAATGTTGTGAAATTCCTCTGGTTGCTGTTTTAATGCACTTGTTAACCCTGTTTTTGCTTTAGATAGTTTAACAAATAAACTAAAGACATACAGTGTGAAATTTACTGGTAAATTACCTGTTTTATTACTAACAGTTTTTTCCAGTTTCTATCAGATGTTGATCAGTTGGGTAAGTATAAACTGTTTAAGTTACTGATCAAGCAGCAAGGTGCTCCTGAGATGCTGCTTGGCCTGCTGTGTTCATCCAGCTTCACACTTTATTATCACGGATTCTCCAGCATCTGCAGTTCCCATTATCACTAAGTTACTGAACAGCCAGGTTAATAATAGTCCAGATTAAATTTTCATTCAACGACTGTTTGGGATTATGCATTACAATCAGTAAACATTTCAATGTCATGCAATGCTCAATGACATCTAGAGAAATCCTTATCAATGACACTCAACAAATAGGGATCCAAAGTTGCATAACAAAATCAATTGCATCCTACATCCGACAATAATGAACTAAGACAATTGCTATCTAAATTTGGCACTTATTGGAGGGGCCAATTGTGGTGTACATCCGACACTGATAAGCCAGGTCAATAGCCATTTATAGTAGTCACTGACGAATCATAAAAATAGTCCACACTGATCACGTGTACTACTTCAGCATCACAGAAAATCACAGGCTGCAATATCAGAAATCTATGTCACGTGTCAATGCACTGAATAAATTAGGAAGCTAATCAGGAAACACAGTATCAACTTTCTGATAAATTAGATCAATCGATACAATGCAAGTTGAATATCGCAGTCAAATCTTGCAGCTTTGAAACTTGAAATTTCTCAAAATCTGCTTTGGCTAGGAAATTGGTAATGGCAGTGCCATGCAGAGAATTCCTATTTTTATTTGCCTGAAGAAAGGAACGAAGGACTTTCTATAACATTTTGTAACTGACCATCTCAAACACCGTTACAGCCAGTGGAGTGTTTCTAAGACGTAGTCAAATTTCACGTTCCGTATATAATGCATAAATGAATAGTAAAACATAGTACCACCCCAGTATAATATCTGCATATATCTACATAATTCAACACAAACTTCTACAGTAAATTAATAAGTATGATCAGTAAGTTGACAGAATATACTGAATAGATGATTGGTTGTTAATCACAAATTCAAAATGAATTATGAAAAGCTGAATATGAGGTTATGCAGAAGGGTAATTAGATGCACAATATGTAATTGAAAGGAAAGAGACACAAAGTGTGAAATATTGAAAATAAACAAAAAGTAAAATAAAATATGGTAGATGCTGGAAATTGGCAGCACCTATATTGAGAGAAAATCTTCACGTTCAAGGTCACCAATATTTTGCCAGAGTAGAATAATCTAATAGACTGGAATGGTAAAAGCCGGCTCTCAACAACTCTATGTTAACATCATGAAAATTAACCCAGAAGTTTTTTTTCTGCACTTTACACTGAAAATTATGCTCCAACAAACATGTAGAATCCGTAAGCTGCATTTCAGCATTGAGTTCATGGTAAATTGAATTGAGCACGGAATTTAAGCTGCGCATGTCCCCTTAGCTTTTCCACTGTTGCTTTCAATTTCTATTCTTTGCTCACCTTCACCTTGAACATGTCTGTCAATACACTTCTTTCCTTTGACTTCTCCTTTTCCATTCCTATGGATAGGTTATCTACAAGTATTTATGACAAGTACACTGGCTATCATAGCTACCTCATGCCCTTTGTCCAGAAATGACCCCATTCATTTCCCCAGTTTCTTTGTCTATGTTATATCTGTTCTAATCCTGCAATCTTCCACAATGCTGCTTCCAATATGTTTTCCTGTCCCCTCAAGAGAGGAATCTCTTCCCCAACCCCCCACTAAACTGTGCCTAACAAATTTCTTGCATTTTTCCCATCACCCCTTCCCTTGCAGAACCATGAGAAAGTTCCCCTTGTCCCTAATTACCACACATCAGCATCCATATACAAAAGATCAATCTTTACCATTTCCATCACTTCTAGCATAATGCAATATCAGACAAATACTCCCTTCCATCAGTACCAATCCCTCTGTAACATCTTTGTGCACTCCTCAGTTATCTCAAACTTCTCATTCCCCTCCTACGTAGTATTTCCAAGGAATTAGAAATGGTTTAACTTGTCCTTTTATCTCAACCTCGTTTAACTTCCCAAGGCCCCTAATACACCTTCCAGATGAAGTAGCAATTTACTTGTACTCCTTTCAAAAAGTTTTTTCAGTATTGACTGCTCACAATACCGTCTCCTCTACATTGACAAGACTAAACACAGAGTGGGTGACAACTATACAAAGCATTTCCACACAGTCCAAAAGCATGATATCAACATGCCCATTCCTTATCATTTCAATGCACAATCTTGCTCTTATGCTAACGTTTTTATCCAGCTCTGTAACAATATTCCAGTGATGATGAATACAAGCAGGAAGATTGACCTCACTCTCTGTTTTGGCATTTTACAGACTTAAGGACTCAAAATTGGGTTCAACAACTTCTGACCAAGAACTCTGTGATCCATTCTGATATTTTCTCCAGAGTCTGTAATTTGTCTTCATGTTTTTGCTTTCAGTCATACTTGACTTTTATTCTAATTAAAAACTGAAAGAACTGTGGATGCTGTAAATCAGGAACAAAATTTGCTGGAAAAGCTCAGCTGGCCTGGCAGCACCCATGAAGGAAAATCAGAATTAATGTTTTGGGCCTGGTGACCCTTCCTCAGAACAGATTTTTATTCTGCTATTGACACCCGTTCTGGAGAAATGCTTTGACTTCTTTTCACAACATTATAAGTTACTTTTCCCTTTGCTCCATGTCAACTTTAATCTGTAAACCCCCTTGCTATTTAGGTAAACAGTACAGCCACTAGTGCATCACTGTGCATCACAAACCAGCCATCCGGCCAACTGAGCTTACCGACCCCCTTGCCCTTTAACCTCAACCGACCTTTCATTCCACTTACCTCACCTCCTTTTTCACCATCAAGAAAGCCATCGCATTTCAGCCCCTCTTTAGTTCTGTCAAAAATCATATTAGGCTTGAAGCAATAACTCTGCTTCTCTCTACATAAATGTGCTAATCTTGCTACCTTTCTTCAGAATTATTGGTTTTTATTTCAATCAATAATATGTGTTAAAGAGATGGCACAGTAGCATTGTTGCTGGATTCATAAACCAGAGATATTAGCACTCTGGTGACCTGGGATTGACTAAATCCTGGGATAGCACAGGAGATGGTCAAATTTGACTTCATAAAAATTCTGGAATTTAATAAAAGATAATAATGATGACGTGAAACCTTTATCAATTGCCATTGAAAAATAAGCCCATCTGGCTTGCTAATGTCCTTTCGGGAAGAAAAACTACTCTCCTTTTTTGGTCTGGCCTACATGTGAATCCAGACTCACAACTGTGTGGTTGATTCTTAACGGCCCTCTGAAATGGCCTAGACGGAAAAGAACGCACATTTGACCTCTTCGACCTGCTGCAGATGCTTCTGTCCATGATGGTCCTAGTAAGAGTAACCACCACAAAGTCATTTAGAGGATGAAGAGCCAGCTGCACATTGAGGATACCCTCCATCACATTGTGTGGCCCTATCACCATGGGAAATGGAATTGACTTTGAACAGATCTAGAAACACAACATTGAGCACATGTGAGGCGCTGTGGGACATCAGCAGCAGCAGAACTGTACTCAACACAACCTGTAATCATTACAATCAAGATAGGGGACCAACCAATACAGGAAGGCATGACAGAAGCAGTATCAGGCAAACCTAAAATTGAAACATCAACCTGGTGAAGCTAAAACAAAGGACTACTTACTTATCAAACTGCATCAGCAGCAAGTGATGGACAGAGCTAAGAGTTTCCACACCAATTGATTAGATCTAAGCTCTGCATTCCTGACACATTAAGTCATTATTGGGCTGAGTCATTTGGAAAAATCAATAGCCGGAAGTTCTGAGTTAATGATCCACCTCCGCACCCTGCAGATATAACAATTGTAACAAATGCCAGTTTTCACCCAGTTTTATGATATCAAGAAATAGCTAGAAACATGGTACAAGTAAAGGTTATTGGTCCTATCAATATTTCAGCAATTGTGAAGACTTGTGCTCCAGATTTTGCTGCTCCATTAACCAAACTATTCCATCAAAGCTACAACACTGACATGCACCACGTAATGTAAAAAATAAAGCGGGACACATTCAACCCAGTCAGTTACTGTCCCATCTGTCTACTTCTGGTCATCAGTAAGATGATGGAAAGTGACCTCAACAGTGCTATAAAATAACAGATTCTTAGCAATGACCTGTTCACTGAATCTCAGTTTGAGTTCTGCCAGAGCCATTCAGTTCTTGGCCACATTACAGCCTTAGCTGAAACATGGACAAAAGAACAGAATTCCAGAGCTCAGTGAGAGTGACGACCTTTGACGTCAAGGCTATTTTCGCTTGATTCTGGGATCAAGGAGCAGGAAAACGAACACAAGAGTCAATGGGAATCCAGGGGAAACTGTTGTGATGGTTAGAGTCCACTCACTGCAGTTCCAGGATGTCTTTAGTGGGGGTTTTTGCTGATGATTGCATAATGTGCATAATCATTCTTCTCAAATACTAAAACAGTGCATGTTCGAATGTAGGAGATACAGTTATATATGCAAATATCTATGCAGGTGTTCCCGTAGGGCAACATTCATGGCTTTATTGAAGAGATAATTCGATGTGTAACTTGACACTGGCCTAAGCAGGTCTCTTGCTGTGGGTCAGGGTACATAAGGTGAGTAGGTTCTGGGCTACCATGTGAGTTGCAGAGGGAGAAGTATGGCAGGTCATTATGACAGATGGATGAGGGGTCAGAGTTCCAGTTTGGCGAGTGGGTACAGGTGGGAGATTAGTGAGAGGGTTAGGTGAGTCAGATGTCAGAGGTCGGGATGCGGAGATGAACTCATGTTACGAAGAGTCGGATTGGGGGAGTGGTGGTTAAGTGTCCAGAGCTCACTTGAGTACTTGAAACATCATAACATTCAAGACTATGGGCCAAGTGTGGAAAACTGGGACGAATGCAGATTTAGAATAGTTTATTGTTCATGCAGACTTGGTGGGCTAAAGATGAGAGATATTGGGTTGTGCATTGTGGATAGGAGTTGCTTGTCAGGTGGGACTGTTGAGGAAGGGGTTTAGGTGAGAACAGTGGAATGTTGGATATCAGGGTTGAAGAGTTGTGTTTTGTGGGCCAGGCAGAAAGGTGAGATTATCAGCGTAAGAGATTGCAGATTGGGTCTTTGTGATTGATTGGGTCTTTAGTTCTTTGAGAAGGTGACCAAACAGGTAGATGAGAGTAAACCGGTTGATGTGGTGTATATGGATTTCAGCAAGGCATTCGATAAGGTTCCCCACAGTAGGCTATTGTACAAAATGCGGAGGAATGGAGTTGTGGGAGATATATCAGTTTGGATCAGAAATTGGCTTGCTGAAAGAAGACAGAGGGTGGTAGTTGATGGGAAATGTTCATCCTGGAGACCAGTTACTAGTGGTGTACTGCAAGGGTCAGTGTTGGGTCCACTGCTGTTTGTCATTTTTATAAATGACCTGGATGAGGGCGTAGAAGAATGGGTTAGTAAATTTGCAGATGACACTAAGGTCAGTGGAGTTGTGGATAGTGACGAAGTATGCTGTATGTTACAGAGAGACATAGATAAGATGCAGAGCTGGGTTGAGAGGTGGCAAATGGAGTTTAATGCAGACAAGTGTGAGGTGATACACTTTGGTAGGAGTAACCGGAAGGCAAAGTACTGGGCTTATGGTAAGATTCTTGGTAGTGTAGATGAGCAGAGAGATCTCAGTGTCCATGTACACAGATCCTTGAAAGTTGCTACCCAGGTTGACAGGGCTGTTAAGAAGGCATACAGTGTTTTAGCTTTTATTAATAGAGGGATCGAGTTCCGGAACCAAGAGGTTATGGTGAAGCTGTACAAAACTCTGGTGCGGCCGCACTTGGAGTATTGCATACGGTTCTGGTCGCCGCATTATAAGAAGGATGTGGAAGCTTTGGAAAGGGTGCGGAGGAGATTTATTAGGATGTTGCCTGGTATGGAGGGAAGGTCTTATGAGGAAAGGCTGAGGGACTTGAGGCTGTTTTCATTAGAGAGAAGAAGGTTGAGAGGTGACTTAATTGAAACATATAAAATAATCAGAGGGTTAGATAGGGTGGATAGGAAGAGCCTTTTTCCTGGGATGGTGACGGCGAGCACGAGGGGGCATAGCTTTAAATTGAGGGGTGAAAGATATAGGACAGATGTCAGAGGTAGTTTCTTTACTCAGAGAGTAGTAAGGGAATGGAATGCTTTGCCTGCAACGGTAGTAGATTCGCCAACTTTAGGTACATTTAAGTCATCATTGGATAAGCATATGGACGTACATGGAATAGTGTAGGTTAGATGGGCTTCAGATCGGTATGACAGGTCGGCACAACATCGAGGTCCAAAGGGCCTGTACTGTGCTATAATGTTCTATGTTCTATGATTGGAATTTCAGCATATGGCTACCCAGGAATCCAAGCCCTTACTCCCTTTACCATTTCTTGCTGAATTATTCAGGCAATTAAGTCAGAAGCATTTGAAGTGTCCAACTTTAACTGGGAGTTGGGGACTTTTTTGGAGAATTCCAGAAGCCAGCTAAAAGCCCATTGGATGTTTAAACTTCTGCCGAGTTAATGTATTGGGATTTCCAGACGTTCATTTGCACATCTGTCTAGATACATCTGATCTCTAACTACCTGCAGACTGGACGACCTGTGCTAAAATATCCACAATCTGTGTTGATATTGTAGGTTATCATTTAGCTTAATTATTCCTCTTTATAGCATCTTAGTTTGCTTTCCTGACTTTCAAGTGATTGCTCTAAATCATTAACAAAAACAGAAAGTCCTGGCAAAACTCAGCAGGCCTGGCAGCATCTGTGAAGACAAGGCAGGGTTAACGTTTTAGTTTCCTTCTTCAGTGACTCTTTTCTTTTGCTCGATAACAATAATATACTTCCTGATTTGTTTTGAATAATCTCACTTTCTGGAATTCAATTTTCCCTTAGTACTTTTCCATTCTTACGAAAGAAAATAGAACCTTGAAACACTCAAAAGACCTACAGATTTTTATATTTGCAATTACTTTAATGATATGTACCTTGTGTGGAGAAATAAACAAGTAATATAGCAAACAGACCAAAAAAAAAGATGAGTTGACTTTATCTGAAGAATTCAAATGCCCAGAAGGAGGTTTGGAAACCAGTTTAATACACAGCACGCTGATTAATATTGAAGCGTCTATAGAAGAGTTTGTTGGTATACATTGTAAATCTTTGACAGAATGATCAAATATCCATTATGAACATGTGGTGTAATAATTAGATGAATAATTTGTAAGTAAAGTGGTGGCAAAGGAAAATATATGCAGACTATAAATAAAGTAAATGTCAGTCTTTTTGATTCCTTACATCTTTCCACATCGAGAATCTTACAGGCGTTCCCCAAATACTCCATTCCTCTGACTTGGGCCTTTTATAAACTACCAACACCTGCTCTTCTTTTATTATTCACATCTTACCTTCAGCTACCTTTATCTCACACTTGAGCGGTTTCGTTCTAAAATCCTACACTTCTCTCTTCACTTATAACCGTTCTTAAAATCCATATCATCGACTGAGCTTAAGATCACTGTTCGTTCTAAGAGACATTTGTTTGATCAGCCTGTGTAAAGTGTGGGATAACAAAGTGTAGAGCTGGATGAACACAACAGGCCAAGCAGCAAGTTCATCCACCTCCACACTTTGTTATCTCAGATTCTCCAGCATTTGCATTTCTCATTATCCCTGTGTAAAGTGTGGGGTGATTTTTTCTGCATGTAAAGACTTGCCACCATTATTGTTTTCTCTGAAGCATGAAAATAGCATATAGAACATAGAATAGTACAGCACAGTACAGGGCCTTCGGCTCACGATTTTGTGCCCACTTTTTACCCTAATCCTAAAGTCTATCTAACCTCCATCCCTACCTATGCCTATCTCAGAGCTGCTTAAATGCCCCCAATGAGGCCGACTCCACTACCCTCGCCTGCAAAGCATTCCACGCCCCGATCGTTCTCTGAGTAAAGAACTTAGCTCTGATGTCTCCCCTATATCTACCTCCACTCACTTTAAAAAATAAGGGGAGAGGTTTCGCTGTATGTTATGCAGATAAACTGAGCGGAGGTGCTGACACCAAGGCAATGTTACCTGGCTAGAAATCCGCAACCTCAGACCATTGTTGTAGGTACAAGGGCTCATATCCCACCATGGCAGATGATGAAATTCAAATTCAATAAAATTCAGCCTTGAAAAGAAAATCTTAATGACAATTGTTTTTAATCTTTTTAAAATCTGGTTCATTAATGCTCTTCAGGGAAGGAATTCTGCCTGGTCTGGCCAAATGTAGCTCCAGGCAAACAGCAAATGCAGCTGAAGGTAGTTCTGTGCTGAGTAATTCACCTCCTGAAACATCCCTCCCCCTATCCCCAAAGCCCATTCACCATTACCAGTCAGGAGTATCACAGAATAATTGGCCTGGATGGGTGCAGCTCCAAAAACACTCAGTTTGCATCATCCAGGATAAAGCAGCCATGGATGCTTGAGATATACCCTATCCCTAATTGCCCTGGTAATGATTAGCTACCTTTATGAACTGTTACTCTCCTTTGAAGGTAAAGATGCCCATCATGCTGTTAGAATGGGAGTTCCAGGGATTTGTCACAGCAACTGTGAAAGCATGGCAATATATTTCCTAATCAGGATGGCATGTGATTTGGAGGACACTTTGCAAGGTATTCTTGCTCCCAAGTATGTGCTGTTTCCAGGTGACCACAGTCATAAGTTTGGAAGGTGGTGTTTCAGAAGCCTTAGTGGGTTGCTGCAGTAGATATAAGTTACTTACTGTAGAAATTCCAGCCTCTGACCTGCTTTTGTAGCCACAATATTTATGTTGCTGGTCTAGTTTGGTTCTAGCCAATGGTAACCCTCACAAAGTTGATAGTGGAGGATGCAGTGATGATAATGCTATTGAAGGCCATGGGGTGATGCTTTGATTCGGTCTTGTTGCAGATGGTCAACACCTGGCACCGTGTGGCACAAATGGTACCTTCCACAGAAAATCCATACAACTCTCAAACCACACAAAAATAGGAAAATGTGACTTTTTGCTCAATAGACAAGAGGGGGGTCAGGTCAAATTGTGATTGAGGTCATCAGATCAGATCTGCACCAAATATTGAACCCTTGCCATGGTTGCATTGCAATCACTTACACTGTGTCTGTTGAATCCATTGAATTGATAACATTGACTTCAAACAATAGCTGCTTCTCCAGCCCTGTAAATGAAACAAAGGGGTCCAGATTAGAAGATGGATTCCCGACGATGGAGGCATTTATTTACTCCCAAAGTTCCTTCTGCTCCGTTTTGAGCCACTAACAATGAAGACAGGTTAAATTCCTTTTGCAGACCCTTCAATAACTCTACTTCTGAAGCACCAAACCATTTTTGAGGCAGATATCCAGTTAAACCAGTCCTGCTGGATGTTTGTCTGAAATCTGCATGCTGCCTGACTTGGGTGAAGCTGAATTGCAATGGTCCCTCAAGACATGCGAGGATGAATAAACTGCCCCACCTTAAAAGTGACGTCCACTATCTCATCATAGTTTAATGCAAGGTTAGAAATGGATCACATGTTAAAAGCTGTCATGGTTTCCATGGTTATGTTTGCTGTACCAAAATGTATTGATTTGTATCAGTGATAATGGGAACTGCAGATGCTGGAGAATCCAAGATAATAAAGTGTGAAGCTGGATGAACACAGCAGGCCAAGCAGCATCTCAGGAGCACAAAAGCTGACGTTTTGGGCCTAGACCCAGTCTGATGAAGGGTCTAGGCCTGAAACGTCAGCTTTTGTGCTCCTGAGATGCTGCTTGGCCTGCTGTGTTCATCCTGTTCATATTATGTGTAGGCTAAAAGGAGTTGCTTTGCTGCCATATGTTTTGTAATTTACATTCTCTCTTCATCAACTTTTGTCTAAGCCATTGTTCTGTGATTGGTGAAATGCCAGAACTGAAATTCAATACAATTGCGGGTCACACACATAATGAATGTATTTTGTACTCATTGTATAGAACTTACAGAACAGAAACAAGTTCGCCAGGTCTATGATAGAGATAATGGGAACTGCAGATGCTGGAGAATCCAAGATAATAAAATGTGAGGCTGGATGAACACAGCAGGCCAAGCAGCATCTCAGGAGCACAAAAGCTGACGTTTCGGGCCTAGACCCAGTCTGATGAAGGGTCTAGGCCCGAAACGTCAGCTTTTGTGCTCCTGAGATGCTGCTTGGCCTGCTGTGTTCATCCAGCCTCACATTTTATTATCTTGTATTGATTTGTAGTTTCCTTTTCATTGTTCACCCCGTTTTGTATTAATGAGGTTCATTCTTTTTTTCTAAACATTTGATGGCTCTCCGAAATGAAAGCATTAATAGTGAAATTTCAACTTACTGCTTATTAGTGTGTAAATGATATCAAGCCATAAAGAAAGTATAAAGGCAAACAATTGGATGTACAGTGTGTACATTTGTAGGAGAAAAGGTTATGTTAAAATAATCAGCCACTAGATGGTTTCATAATCTTAGTAAAATCAACACAAGGAAGCTTTTCTTGAGAAATTAAGTCCAAGAAACAAATTGAATAATGGAGTGCAAAGAAATCTAAAAGCCTATGAAAACAGTGAGGCAGCTGTCTCTATTTCCTCTCGTTTATTTTTATCATAATGTTTTAATTCTGGTGTGTTGTCATGCAACGTAACCAATGTATTGAAGTCAAATTACAGATCACCTTCTCACATTTGCTAAAACGACATGACTTTTTAAAAGTTCATATCTAAGTCCTGGTGACTTAAAGGCTAAACATTTTTATAAAAACTGAAAGAACTGCGAATGCTGTAGATCAGGAACAAAAACAAAAGTTGCTGGAAAAGCTCTGGCAGCATCTGTGAAGAAAAAATTAGAGTTAGCACTTCGGGTCCGGTCAGTTGTGAGGAAGTGTCACCAGGCCCAAAACGTTAACTCTGATTTTTATTTCACAGATGCTGCTGGATCTGCTGAGCTTTTCTAACAACTTCAGATTTTGTTGTTAAACATTTTATATTCATTTTCAGAGATGGGGCCATAGAGGTTGTGGTTCGAGATCTGCCAATGCATGTCACAAACTTTCAAGTTGCTTCCATTTTACCCATTAGTGCTGTTGATTCAGCTGGGGAACTCAGCTGGGGACGGAGCAACAGTGATAGCATGTGGAGCCGCTAGCCTGCTCCTCTCAAGGGCAGAGGTTGCTGCACTCAATGGACATTAGCAACTGCTAACTACCTGCACCGACACTGGCTGCGTGTTAAGGCCTACATAACTGGAAAGTGGACCCTCTATCTGGGCACTGTCTAACCACTCACTCCTTTTCCCCTCGACTCACCTACCCCCAACCCACTGTCAGAATGGATATTACTAGCTCTGAGCTGCTATCAGTTCAAAAGAAGGGCCCCTAGACCCGAAACATTAACCCTGTACTCTCTCTACTGACACTGCCATACTTGCTCTGCTTCTCCATCAATTTCTGTCTTTTTTTGTCTCATATCTCCTCATCTACAGTTCTTTGTGTTATTTGTGCTGGAATAAGCTATTTCTCTCTGGTACAAGATATCTTACATTTATGATCTCTAGTGCTGGACTTCCCAACAAATAGAAATACCTTCTCTGCATTGACTGTATTGAATCCTCTCACAATTGTGAATCCTTCTATTAGTACACCAATGCCCCCAACCCCCCAATTCACTCCTTTCCAAAGAAAAAATCCCCATTCTTCAGTCTTTCTGGGTGGTTGATGGTTGTGTTTCCTTTGGTACAATCACATTAAGTCTATTTATCAGTTTTACTATTTTTTTTGCCATATGAAGACCAATACTGTGAATTTCATTCTAAGTATAGCCCAAATACAGTGCTTTATTAGCTCAGCATAACGTCCATGCTCTCGAACTCTGTTCCTCTTGAAATGAACCCAACTGTATTGTTTGCACTTATGACTTTGTCAACGTGCATTGCTAAGTTAAATGATTTGTGAGTCACTGTGGTAGAACGAAGGGACCAATTAATGAGGGGCCTTTCACTGTTGGAGAAGTAGAGGACATTTATGGAGATGTATGGCTTGAAAAGATTAAGAAAATAAAGATGAAGTTCTTAAGAGCAATTCACTGGGGCACAGGCAGCCAGTGAAACATGGCAAGGATGTTAAGTTAGACATGTGGGTCATCTGATATATGTGCATAAAATAATTAAAGGGCTAGATAGCGCATATTGAAAAATTATTCCATTTCAACAGATTCTGGAATACCAGGCAATGCAAATTTTATATGCATGAGCAGGAATCTTAGAGAGATAACCAGTTAAAAATTCAGTGATACTCAGAAATGAATATACCAGACCAAACCCCCTCAAAATGCATTAATAAAAGATAGCCTAGACCCTAACTTTTTTTTACTTGTAAAGGCAAGTAAAAGGCGTTATATTCCCAGATGCAATTCGATTAGTCAAACTTTGAGTGAGAGAGAGAGAGGAGAACTCAAGCATTTTGCTGTGACAGGGAGAGATATACAGCCACTTCCAAACTCCAAAAGCTACTGAAAGTTAAACTAAAATCCTGGTTCTGTCAGAGATTGATACCCCACCCATTCATGCTGCCTCTACTGTTCCAACTTTAAAAAAAATTCAAGGCCTCACAAGCTGTTTACTTTATTGGCTTTGAGCAGACCACTTTGCATATCTGTCTCACCCTCTCTCTATTAAAAAAAACAGATAAAATAATCTCTTAAAGCCATAGTATCTTCGCACTTCTCCTTTAAAAAAACAAGCATGGCTGAATAAAGACAGCTTCATTTGAAAAACCTTTTAATTAATATTTTTCTTTTGCTAAAATACATATACATTACATTGACTCTCAACATGCAAACATTTAATGTTACAGTCCATTTCAGTCTGGTTTATTTGCTACCACCAAATGCCTCTCTCTTCACTCATCAAAGCCATAACAATGTGTTGGCAATTACGTTCTCTCATTCTGCCATACACATAATTTTCAAATTGAATGGCTGCAATAATGAGCTCCATCTAAACAGTCTGGTATTTTTATTCTTAATTTTTTTCCAAACACTTCCTACCAAAATGGAAGGAACATTGTACTCCATCTGCCAGACCCTTGCCCATTCACTTAACCTATCTGTATCCTTCTGCAGGCTTTCAGTTTCCTCTGCACACTTTGTTCTACTAGTCATCTTTGTGTCATCTGCAAACCTTGCTGCACCATTTTAAATCCTCTATGTAAATTGTAAACAATTGCAGTCCCAATGCTGATCCCTGAGTCACACCATTAGCCAATGATTGCCAACCAAGAATAACACTCATTTATCCACACACTGTTTTTTACTAGTTAACCAATCTTACATCCATGCTAATAAATTCCCTGTAATGTTGTGTGCCTTTATCTTATGCAACAGCCATTTATATGGCACCTTGTTGAATGCTTTCTGGAAATTCAGGTGCGCCACATCCACTGGCTCTTATTGTCCAACACGCTTGTGATGTCCTCAAAGCCTTCTAGTAAATTAGTTAAACATGACCGGCCTTTCACAAACTCATGCCTCATCTGCCCAATGAAACAATTTCTATCCAGCTCTCTTGCTATTTCTTCCCTGATTATCAAGTCAAGCACTTGCCCCACGACAGAAGTTAAGCTAATGGGCCTATAATTACCTGCATTTTGCCTACCTCCTTTTTTAAACTGTGGTGTCACATTTGCTGTTTTCCAATCTGCAGTAAACACCCCAGAGACCAGCAAATTTTGATGAATTACCACGAGCCATTTGATATTTCCCCTGCCATCACTTTTAGTACTGAATGTCTTTTTGTGGTCAGTTGTTGCTAACACTGGAGCAGTCATCAACACAGCTTTCAGGTTGTCAAATGCCATCTGACACTTTTCCATCCGCTGAAACATTTTGCACACCACGCTTCCAAAATTTGGTACAAGTTTCCAATAAAAACCACACAGCCTCAAGAATCGTAGTAACTCTTCTGCAGTTCTTTTGGCCGAGAAGGTGACTAATGGAAAGGCCTCTGGCAATCCAGTAGACACCCACATTTTGGTCAACAAATACTGACTCTCACTTTTCGTTTTAAGTAGGGGTCCTAGGCAATCAATTAAGACTCCCGTAAAATGTGCCACAAATGCTGGAATGGATATTAATGTTACTGGTTTTATCACTGCCTGAGGTTGTCCACTTACTTGACACAATTACATGTCCAGCTAAACTCACCCACTTCCTTAGGCAGTCCAGCCCAAAAGTAATACCTTTGTATTTTGGCTTGAGTTTTCCTTCCTCCTAAATGATCTCTCACCGGTAATTCTTGTGCTACTCACAACATCTACTTTCTATATACAACTGGTAATACAACTTGATGAACTTCTGCCTATTTGTCATCCACCTGAATACGTGATGGTCCCCATCAAGACTTCATTTTTTAAGATAGTAACATTCCAGGATACATGCAGATTCTTCTTCTGAGTCTGTTTTTTTAAAATTAGATATTAGATTGCCTACAGTGTGGAAACAGGCCCTTCGGCCCAACAAGTCCTTACCACCCCTTGAAGCATCCCACCCAGACCCATGTGCCTATAACCCAGACACCCCTGAACACTACGGGCAATTTAGCATGGCCGATCCACCTAGCCTGCACCTAGACTGTGGGAGGAAACCCATGCAGACACGGGGAGAATGTGCAAACTCCACACAGACAGTTACCCGAAGCTGGAATTGAACCCGGGTCCCCTGTGCTGGGAGACTGCAGTGCTAACCACTGAGCCAGCGTGCCACTCAGCCTCTTTAGACTTTCATTTTTCTGTTGTAATTCGGCTAATTTCTTTGAGCTAAAAGCGTTCACTTTGTCCTCCATCTGTTCCTGCGTTTTTTTTCGCAACCATTTGATCAAACATTAGTTTCTGCTAATGGAATTTTTACTTCCTTACCGTTACTCCTTGATTTCTCCTCCTGCTTCAGTCTATGACTTTGTAACCTTGTTATTACACAGTCAGGAACAATCCTAGGATATACTTACTGTAACACCTCAGTTGTTTGATGTTCCACTGGATTTTCAACCACAGTAGGCATCATACACAATTACGATCCAGCTATATCAAACTTTCCAGGACCAAGAATTTACCTATTCCTACTACCTTTTCCCTCCTTTTTCTCCTTTTGTCTCTTTTTCTCTCTGTTCTTTTCTTTTCCTCTTCCCTTAGCACTGGAGCCGGCAGCAAATCCTCAGAGCAGCGAGCCCTACAACAGCATGTGGGCTGCGAGGCACAGAGCAGTACATGGGGGAGAGCCCCACAGCAGTTCGTGGGGAGGAGCCCCACAGCAGTACGTAGAGGGGAGCCCCACAGCAGCACATGGGGAAGAGCCCCACAGCAGCAGCTGGGGGAGAGCCCCACAGCAGCAAGTGGGGGAGAGCCCCACAGCAGTTCGTAGAGGGGAGCCCCACAGCAGCACATGGGGAAGAGCCCTACAGCAGCAAGTGGGGGAGAGCCCCACAGCAGCAAGTGGGGAAGAGTCCTGCAGCAGCAGGTGGGGATGTAGACCCAGAGCAGCACGCAGGCAGCGAGTCCTGGGGACAGGTAGCGAGAGTGGGATCAGGCAGCTGAGGCAAGCGGAAGAAGGTTGCACGTGGTTGACGGAGGTGCCAAGGTACAGATCCTAGTACAGCGCGACTTACCTTGTTGCTGCTGAGTGCTGGTGAGGAGTGGGTGGGCGGCTGGAGTGATGTGGGACAATTGCTGCACTTGGGCTTAGCACCCCATGCTGAGCTGCTGCTATCGGACTGTAATGTAAAATCTTTTCACTGCGTGAGGAAAGTTCTTTATGCAGAGGGTGGTGGGTGCCTGGAACGTGTTGCCAGCAGAGGTGGTAGAGGTGGGTACAATAGCATCATTTAAAATGTATCTAGACAGATACATGAATGGGCAGGGAGCAGAGGGATACAGATCCTTGGAAAATAGGTGACAGGTTTAGATAGAGGATCTGGACAGGTGCAGGCTTGGAGGGCCGAAGGGCCTGTTCCTGTGCTGTAACTTTCTTTGTTCTTTGTTCTATGTGGTAACTTACTTCTATAAGTATCCTTTATACTTGCCTTTCACCCTCTTTGTATTAGAACGCTTTTCTCTTTCTCTGTAACATTGTACCTTCATACTTGGACCTAAGATTGTGCCATTAAAAGTTAGCCATTGTAAAAACTTTTCACTGTACTCCTGTACCTCTGCACCACAGTACAAGTGACAATAAAGGATATTCTATTCTAGTCTTCCACCACCACTTCACCACTTTTCACTTGACTTTCCAAACTCACTTGATGCAATGGAATACTGCTCTTCTCACTATGAATTCCACCTATAACATTTTCTGGCAATACTCTTTCTGAATTATGTATCTCCTGATCTCTCACCATCGAAAATTGACTTGCTCCCGTATTTCTTAAAATCTTAATTTCTTCACCTGTTCCTGCAATAGCAAACAAATTCTTTAAAAAGATCTCGCACTTTCTTCCCAACAATTCCCTGATCAGTATATGTTTTTGCAGTCCGTTAGCTCCCAATGTGCTTTCCTTTACCACTGCTACCAAACTTATTGGCTTATCTTAATTTCCCCCATTCGTCTTCCCATGCTTCTTATAAACCACTAACACTGTGACTTCATGTGGCCTTTTTACCAGTGAAAACATCTGAGCTTTTTTATTAACAAGGTGTAGAGCTGGATGAACACAGCAGGCCAAGCAGCATCAGAGGAGCAGGAAGGCTGACATTTTGGAATGAAGGGTCTAGGCCCGAAGCGTCAGCTTTCCTGCTCCTCTGATGCTGCTTGGCCTCCTGCGTTCATCCAGCTCCACACCGTGCTATCTCCGATTCTCCAGCATCTGCAGTTCCTATTATCTCTCAGATTTTTTATTGATCTTTCTCCCTCACAGGTTTCCTTTTTACCCTGTGGCAAGCTATCTTTACTATCTTCAATGACATTGCTGTTTTCCTTAGCACTTGAGAATTTCTCTTTTCCTCAATTTCACTCACTGACAGATTAGAATTGATAACGGAAGCCAAACTTTGATTTATGAACCAACTCATAATCATTTGCCATTTCAACTGCTGATCTTGAAGTCTTAACTCTCTGCTCTTCCACATGATTTCTCACTATTTTTGAACTCCTTCAAAATAATCATCTCTCTAAGAGCATTACATGTTTGATCTATTTTCAATGCCTTTATCCACCTGTCAAAATTACTTTGTTTGATCCTTTCAAACTCAATGCACGTTTGATCATGTTCCTTCCTTAGGTTCCTGAAACATTGTCTTTAGGCTTCTGTTACAAGCTGATACGCACATAAGATGGCATTTTCATCTCCTCATACTCCCCACATAACCCCTCTGATAGTGATGCAAATACCTCACTAGCTCTACTTACCAACTTTGTTTGAATCAACAGTGCCCACATGGTCTCCGGCCATTTCATTTGTTTAGCCACTTTCTCAAATGAAATGAAAAAGGCTTCTACATCCTTCTTGTTGAACTTAGGCATGATGGGTCATAGAGTCAGAGATTCAGAGTTAGAACGCATAGAAACAGTTACTTCAGTCCACCCAGTCCATGCTGACCATAATCCCAAACTAAAGAAGTCCCACCTGCCTGCAGTTGGCCCATATCCCTCCAGGCATTCCTTATTCATGTAGTTATCTAAATATCTTTTAAACATTGTAACTGTGCCCAGACCAACTGTTTCCTCTGGAAGTTCGTTCCACACGTGAGCCACTCTCTGTAAAAATTGCCCCCATGTCTTTTTAAGATCTTTCCCCTCTCGTGTTAAAGATATGCTCCCAAGTCCAGAAATGCTACGCTCTAGGGAAAAGATACCTGCCATTCACCTCATCTTTACCCCTCATTATATTGTATATCTGTACAAGTTCACTTCTTAACCTCCTTCACTCCAGTGAAAAAGGTCCCAGCCTATCCAGCCTCTTCCCATAACACAAGCCCTCCATTCCTGGCAACATTCAGGTAAATCTCTTCATTACGTTTTAACAGGTTGAGGGGCGATTAAATAGAAACTTACAAGATAATGTATGGCTTAGAAAGGATGGACACTAGGAAGTTGTTTCCGTTAGGCGGGGAGACTAGGACCCGTGGGCACAGCCTTAGAATTAGAGGGGGTAAATTTAAAACTGAAATGAGACGACATTTCTTCAGCCAGAGAGTGGTGGACTTGTGGAATTCATTGCCACGGAGCGCAGTGGAGGCTGGGACGTTAAATGTCTTCAAGGCGGAGATTGATAAATTCTTGATCTCACAAGGAGTCAAGAGCTACAGGGAGAGTGCAGGGAAGTGGAGTTGAAATGCCCATCAGCCATGATTAAATGGCAGAGTGGACTCGATGGGCCGAATGGCCTTACTTCCACTCCTATGTCTTATGGTCTGATGGTCTAAACCCTCATTAGCTTAATAGTATCCTTCCTGTAACAGGGAGCCCAGAACTGGACACAGTACTCTGGAAGAGGCCTCTTCAATATCTCATACAACCTCAACATAACGTCCCAACTCCGATACTCAAAGGTCTGAGCAATGAAGGAAAGTATGCTAAATGAACAGCCTCTTTCTGTACTGTAAAATTCTATGGTTCCATAATTTTGCAGAGGGCTTCTGCTACAGTGAGGCCATTCGAAAACTTCAGTGGATAAGACACCAGGAAAAGGGTACTGGGTGGGCACAACAGAACCAGTCCAACCTGTCTCTGCCTCCCTAACCTGTTCTTCCTCTTACCCATCCCTTCCTCCCACCCCAAGCTGCACCTCCATCTCCTACCTACTAACCTCATCCCACCTCCTTGACCTGTCCGTCTTCCCTGGACTGACCTATCCCCTCCCTACCTCCCCACCTATACTCTCCTGTCCACCTATCTTCTTTTCTCTCCATCTTCGGTCTGCCTCCCCCTCTCTCCCTATTTATTCCAGAACCCTCACCCCATCCCCCTCTCTGATGAAGGATCTAGGCCCGAAACGTCAGCTTTTGTGCTCCTGGGATGCTGCTGGGCCTGCTGTGTTCATCCAGCCTCACATTTTATTATCTTGGATTCTCCAGCATCTGCAGTTCCCATTATCATTCACACAACACAATACCTGTTGCTTATTTTTGAAGCTAGATTCTCTGGCACTGCAAGTCAGGAGCCTTCCACCAGCCAGGCTATAGCCATGGGTATAGTACTGGTCAAGAAGACCAAGGCAGAGCAGGAAAAAGCACTTGGAAGACAGACACTAAGTTAATGTACAAAGGAAATTAGTTTCTTTTGATTTGGTTATTTGACATGAATTAATTTGTAATTTGAGGTATTTGCATCGTGTTGCTTTGTATTTCTGAAACGTGGTCCAGAGAACAGTATAACAGGTGACAGAAAGAAACTAAGGTGGGTGGATATTGGTGAAGTCAAGTTGAAGTTACAGCTTTTGTTTTTGAATTGGATGTTCAACAAAGGTCAGGAAGATCAGGGCAGTCTAGATTGCACTGGCTTTTCGTCTTCAGCCTCCTCCTTTTTCTCCTCCTCTTCCTTGTGCAATCATTCTACAGATTGTTGCCTGATAGGTGTAGTGTGAGGCAAACCACCTTGATTCATGACACCCGCTCTGCTAAGTATTGCATGGCTTCTCCAGACTAATTTAAGCAGCAGGATCATTGCTTCAACATACCAATGGTTTGTTACATTCCTGTTGGCAGCATGGGCTTCTTTATACATATGTGCATATGCATGCATAAATTACAAACCACAGTTATCAGTGAGGTTGTCAGTGGATAACTTCATAGCCCATTGCAAACACTTTGGTTGCTGTGATTGCTGGCATAGACTGCAATAACTGAAGACGCTGTACTACTGGCAAGATGTCAGACCTTCTCCTATGTTAGACAAGAACAGAAATTGCTGGAAAAGCTCAATAGGTTTGGCAGTATCTGTGGAGAGAAATTAGGGTTGACTTTTCAAGCCCAGTGACCCTCCCTCAGAGCTGAAGGTAGTTAGGAAGATGAGATAGCAAGAACAGCACATGCTAGTCTACTTCATTCGCTGCTCACAATGTGGTCTCCTCTACATTGGGGAAACAAAGCATAGACTTGGCGACCGCTTTGTAGAACATCTACATTCTACTCGCAAAAATGACCCAGAATTACCTGTTGCCTGCCACTTTAATGCACCACCTTGCTCCCCGGCCAACATCTCTGTCTCCGGCTTGCTGCAGTGTTCCAGTGAAGCCCGACGCAAGCTGGAGAAACAACATCTCATTTTTCACCTGGGGACCCAACAGCTCTCCGGACTCAATACTGAGTTCAATAATTTTAGGGCCTAAAGTATCTCATGTCCCAACCCTCACCCCACACACCAGGCTTTGTTACCATTTCTGAAGAAGGGTCTAGACCCAAAACGTCATCTTTCCTGCTCCACTGATGTTGCTTGGCCTGCTGTGTTCATCCAGCTCTACACCTTGTTATCTCAGATTCTCCAGCATCTGCAGTTCCTACTATCTTTGTTACCACGTAGCCTGCCATTACTTACTCCTTGTTGTAAGCCACTAACAGTCCCCATTAACCACTGTTCACTCTCTCAGCCTGATCGTTAGCAATTCCTTTGTCTGTCCGACTGTCTTTCTCTCTCTTCGGGTTGTATCCTATCGTTTATTCCCTACTCCACCCACCTCCCTATTTTCTGCATATAAACTGACATTTTCCCAGCCACCATCAGTTCTGAGAACAGGTCACCGGACCCGAAACGTTAACTGTTTTCTCCTCCACAGATGCTGCCAGACCTGCTGAGTTTTTCCAGCAACTTTATTTTTGTTCCTGATTTACAGCATCCACATTTCTTTTGGTTTTTATGTGATAACAAAGCCTGGTTTATCGGCATTGGGGTAAGGACATAGGAGACTTCAAGCTTTAAAGCTATTGAACTTTTTTATTGTGTCCGGAGAGCTGCAGGATCCCCAAGCGGAAACTGAAGTGCTGTTCTTCCAGCTTGCACTGAGCTTCACTGGAGCAAGCCTGAGACAGACATGTTGGCCAGGGAACAGGGTGGTGTGTTGAAGTGACTGGCAACTGGAAGTTCAGGGTCTTTTTTAATGAATAGAATGAAAGTTTTCTGTGAAACAGTCACCCAGTCTACGCTTCATTTCCCCAATGTAGAGGAAACCATATTGTGAGCAGTGAATGCAGTAGACTAAATTGTGGGAACCGCATGTAAAGCACAGCTTCACCTGGAAGGTATGTTTGGGCTCTTGGATACTGGGGAGGGAGGAGGTAAATGGGCAGGTGTTACACCAATGGAACCATGAGGCTGTGGTTAGGTGTTGGGAGTGAAGGACGAGTGGAAGGTTCCCTGCAGAGGGCTGACAAGACAGAGGGGGTGAATTAAGTGTCTGGTGGTGACATCTTGCTGGAAGAGTTCGAAATAGCTGCTGATGATATGGCATATTGGCTGGGTAACATTTTCCTCCAAGGTTTGCTCCCAAATGGTGATCAGTACAAATCGCAGCCAAACGCTGTTCAAATATCCCCTGCAGGAAGCCTCCAGCAAATCTAACATGATTTATGGGAAGCACAGACTTTTAAAAATGATACCCCAATGTTAACAGTGAACTTTCATGGCTTTAAAGAAACTAATCTAGGTATATCATTAAAATATAAAAAAAATCTTCAAAACTAAGTTCTCCAATATGAGGTTAAATAAGAAGCATCTTTAAAACATTAGCATTTGATAAATTTTGGGATCAGCTTCCTGGTCAAATGATCTCTTTCTCTGAGTACTGAAATTGCCAACTAACCAGGATTGCACTGGACTTCCAGGAATTGAAGATTCAGCTCCAAAGAAAAATAAGGGGCATTCAGATAGATGCAATTCTTCTATTTTTATTGAATACTTTTTGCTTATTAATTATAAAAAATGTTGGGCGCAAGAAAAAGCCGACTAGACGGGATGATGGTGATGAGATACTTCCCTGAACCACGACATTCCGTTGCGTATAGGTACACCCACAATGCTGTTAGGGAGGGGCGGCCCAGTTGTCAATCCTGCTCAGCATGTGCAACAGTGAATCAAGGAAATCGGAATTTCTGGGATGTAATTATAAGGATGGCAGTGAGGGATTGCAGTGAATGAGTTAAATCACTGTTCAGCATTACACAATTACCGTTTGGTCTCAGTATTTTTGGACTCTGTCATGAGGAGATAATACTACAGACCTCAAGATCTGCCTTCAGATCCTGGGATCAGCAAATAATTTTGCTGTATTTTAGAAAGGTACCTTGAACAAGGAAAATTAAGAAATGAATTATTTTTCTTGGTTGGACTTGCCACATAAATTTTCATAATCACCTTTAGTCTACGTACCTTCTCATTCTGAGAATCATCATAGCAAGCAAAATGTCATTCAACGCCCATTACCCCCATGCAAAATCTAATTTCTAACATTTCTATTTCGCTTGTCTTTCATGCACTGGGACCAGTTAAAGGGACCAAGAGAGTAAAGAAATGCTGCAAAACTGTGATTATAGTGTGCAACAAAAACTGTTTCACTTGCATTGTAATGCTCCTGCCACGTGCTACTTACAGAATCAGCACAGCTAATGCATCCGTTTATGCAAGCCAACACCCTCTGGGACACTGCAGTAGCACAGTTTATTTAGTCAGTTTATTTAGTTATTTTATTCAGATTTACTAGGGAGAAATAAAGTGTTTTGTTCTGAAAGTTCAAAAGAGCTTTCCCCAAAATCTGTTGGATGCATTATTTGACCTGAAGTGCATACTTTGCAAAGACATTCATAGTTCAAAACTTCAAGCATAAAATTGCTGTTTAAAACCAACTGCCTGATTTGAGACCAGCAGCTTCACTACTGTAAGAAATAAAGGGAAAAGTAACAAAGCGGTGCAGATATCCAGCTAAGCTTTGACTCTTTGATATCTGCATTATTACATAAATTTATGGTACAGTGACAGAGCAAGCAGCCTAAACAGTTTGTGCGGATGTTTCTAAAGCATGCCAAGCTTTTCCCAATACATCAACCTCAATTTATATTTCATCACATATTTCCATTTTTGTATTAATTGATCACTTTCCTCTTGAAAGAGCCAAAGATATTTTCTTCAACTCACCTCCTGTAGTCGCATGCGCCATCCTCTAACCAGTCTGAGTAAACACTTTTGTAATTAGTAAATTATTGGAGTAAATAACTACTATACTTGCCTTTGTACATAGTATTACTCCTTAGGATTTATAGTTGTTATAGAGTCGAAGAGATGTACAGCACAGAAGCAACTCGTCCATGTTGACCTGATATCCTAAATTAATCTAGCACTACATGCAAGCATTTGGCCCATATGCCTGTAAACCCTTTCTTTTCATGTGCACATCCAGATGTCTTTTAAATGTTGTAATTGTACCAGCCTCCACCAACTCCACTGGCAGCTCATTCCATACGCGACACAGTTTTGGATGTTAGTTTTGGATTCATTAGCAAGTTTAAGCACATTGATCTACCCTGTCTAACCCATTTTAACAAATGTTGTCCGTTTATATTTTTCATGAGAAAAAGTCACAAACTGTACGATTCTTTTGTGTGGCTATAACTTTTTGGTTCTGCTGCCATCCCTGCAAGTTTTGCCTGGCCACAGTTCAATACAAATTCAGCAAAACTTTACTGGTCTCAAACTCTATGCCCCTAGAAATAAATCCCAGGGATTTTTTTCCAGCAGAGTTTATCGCTTGACTGATCTACGTGATGCTTTTGGCTGTTCACCTATATCCTTAGATGCCTTTGTTTTTCTGTTCCATTTAGTGTCTTACTTTCTTAATGTCTGTATTTCTGTACGTTATGTTTCCATTTTTCCAACCACAAAGGAATGGTTTTTGCTGGTTTTGGGGGAATTAAACTTCCATGATCCTTTTTATTAGGGAACGGGAATTAGAATCCCATAGAAAATTCTTACATATTAGGTACAGGATTGACTTTAGGCCAGGAAGGACTGTCAAAAGCATAAAGCCAGAATTTGTCCCAGAGTTGAAATGATTTGGAGTACATGCTGCCAGACAGAATGTTTGGTTCAGATTGCATTCTTCTGGTGAAGTCTGACCAGGAGTGGGTTTGGATCAAGAATGCAATTTAACAACATTATCAGTCTCCCATGACATAGTTGACAAGTGAGAATATAAAGATATGTGAATGCGAGGAGACAAATTCAAATGCAGTAAGGAATACACAGCCAAGGCCTAGACTGAGCTTGAATGCTGGGTCAAGGTTTGTAACGTTTAGCCGGTGTTTGGCTTGGAGCGACAGGTTAATTTAGGATAATTGAATTAAGTTAATTGCAGATATTCCCTACAGTAGAATGCATGTGGAAGTCAGCATAAAGCTGAGGGTAGCCTCCAAAATCAAGCATGAAGCTTGTGGAGGTTCAAACATTTTCACATCAGTATGCTATAAATGGACTGAAAGATTTCTTCAGGAGATCGTTCTGCCAGTTTATTCCTAGGAGCATATGGTAATCTATTCAGCTCAGAATTCGTGTTTCAAGCAATGTTATCTAAAGCCTTCATCTAAATCCGAATCTGATAGGAAATGCCATGGTGCTGTGTCTTAGTTTTTTTTTGTTGCAATCTGCTTTTTGTTCCTCGACTGTTCTGATCAGGATGTCAAATTATTATTTCTTGGTGAAATGTGATCAGAGTGAAAGACTGAAATTGTGAAGACAGGTATATTATCACTGGATGATGCAAGTAAACAAAAAGAAGAAAAACACTGAGAATGACAGGGGAAGAAAGAAAACTGATGAAGATTTGGCAGTTAAAATGTATTAGACAATGATCATAACAGAAACTTTATTACAAGGATGGATAGCTCAGGTTCGTGTGTATGGTTTAATTCTGTATATGGCGATCTTTGTTTCCTTAGAAGTGGGTATATTGATAGACAGTAATTGTTGATAGGCCCCAATGATCATAGCAACTGTTTTGCAACTTAAGCTTTGAATTAAACAAAGCTGAGATTTTGTTTCAGTGTCTGTTATAAGGAACTGGCACATCCTGCATATTTTATTATTTTACAACACTCACCAGTTTCAGAAAGATACTTTCCCCTTCCTGCATTAAAAGCGATGACTTTTTCTTAACTTTGAAATCCACATCATGGCACTGAACAAACTTAGATCAAATAGACAGTCTGACATTTCCAAAAGCATTGTTACCTTAGCACTCATTTAAAAAAACTTTTATATCTTCACGAAGCGTGGAATTTTTCCTTTTTTTTGGCTCAGTGTCATTTTCATCGAATTTCATGGAGAATTTCTCACCAAGAATTTTCTCACCGGATTGTCCCTTCACTGTCTACCTTACGGGTCTTGCTGATACTAGCTTGATTTTCCACTTGCTGTAGCCGGAAGTACTTCATGGGAGAGACTAGCATTCCTAGCTGCAGCACAGTATTTAAAATGCCATTGCACTGTTTGAGTGCTGGTAGTCCAGAGCTGGCCTGCATTGCTTGATTTCAAATATGAAAGTCCTGGTGAATGGAGTGAAGCAAAGAAGTGATGTTACCTTCTCCCTGGGCAGCTAGAGAAGGCGACAGCACCAGACCCTTCCGGCCTGGCCATAAGTTGTCGCCCAGGTTCATGCACTGCCAATGGTCCAGACAATGGCCAGCAATGCAGCAAGAAAGATGTTCTCTACTCCCTCAGGGAAAATGCCATTATCTCCTCTCTGCTACCTCCCACTTACTCGAAATCTAATACGACATCCATCTCCCACCAAGCGTAATGCTCTACCACTCCCAATGTTGCAAGCAACATCTTCCCTTGCCCATTTCACTTACCCCAACACCCTACCACACCCTGTACCGCCCTACCACAAAGGACTGAAAGGCAAGGAAAGACAAGAAAAGTACGCTATGAGTGTCCAAGTAGATGCAAAGTGAGTCAGCACTAAGAGAGAAAGTGAGCATCATTGCAATATTACCGGTCAATGCCTTTAGATGTGCGAAGCATTTAGAAAACAGTGTCTGGATCAGACAGAGTCATCCTAGAATTATGAAGGAGAATCATGCTTGAAAAATCTGTTGGAATTCTATGAAGATGGAACTTGTAGAGTTGACAAGGGGGAGCCAGTCAATGTGGTATATTTGGACTTTCAGAAAGCATTTGACAAAGTCCCGCGTAACAGATTATTATGCAAGATTAAAGTGTGTTGGATTGGGGGAAGTGTATTGTGATGGAGAGAAAACTGGTTGGCAGAGAGGAATAGAAAATGTGGTTCCCCTGTTCAAGAAGGAGAGTAGAGACAACCCTGGTAATTATAGACCAGTGAGCCCTACCTCAGTTGTTGGTAAAGGTTATAAGGGATAGATTTATAAACATCTAGAAAAGAATAAATTGATTAGAGATAGTCAGCACGGTTTTGTGAAGGGAAGGTCGTGCCTCACAAACCTTATTGAGTTCTTTGAGAAGGTGACCAAACAGGTAGATGAGAGTAAACCGGTTGATGTGGTGTATATGGATTTCAGCAAGGCATTCGATAAGGTTCCCCACAATAGGCTATTGTACAAAATGTGGAGGAATAGAATTGTGGGAGATATAGCAGTTTGGATCTGAAATGGGCTTTCTGAAAGAAGACAGAGGGTGGTAGTTGATGGGAAATGTTCACCCTGGAGACCAGTTACTAGTGGTGTACCACAAGGGTCGGTGTTGGGTCCACTGCTGTTTGTCATTTTTATAAATGACCTGGATGAGGGCGTAGAAGGATGGGTTAGTAAATTTGCAGATGACACTAAGGTCGGTGGAGTTGTGGATAGTGATGAAGGATGCTGTAGGTTGCAGAGAGACGTAGATAGGCTGCAGCACTGGGCTGAGTGGTGGCAGATGGAGTTTAGTGCAGACAAGTGTGAGGTGATGCACTTTGGTAGGAGTAACCAGAAGGCAAAGTACAGGGCTAATGGTAAGATTCTTGGTAGTGTAAATGAGCAGAGAGATCTCAGTGTCCATGTACACAGATCCTTGAAAGTTGCCACCCAGGATGACAGGGTTGTTAAGAAGGCATACAGTGTTTTAGCTTTCATTAATAGAGGGATCAACCTCAGGAACCAAGAGGTTATACTGCAGCTGTACAAAACTCTGGTGCGGCCACACTTGGAGTATTGTGTACAGTTCTGGTCATCGCATTATAAGAAGGATGTGGAAGCTTTGGAAAGGGTGCAGAGGAGATTTACTAGGATATTGCCTGGTATGGAGGGGAGGTCTTACGAGGAAAGGCTGAGGGACTTGAGGCTGTTTTCATTAGAGAGAAGAAGGTTGAGAGGTGACTTAATTGAGACATATAAAATAATCAGAGGGTTAGATAGGGTGGATAGGAAAAGCCTTTTTCCTAGGATGGTGACGGCAAGCACGAGGGGGCATAGCTTTAAATTGAGGGGTGAAAGATATAGGACAGATGTCACAGGTAGTTTCTTTACTCAGAGCGTAGTAAGGGAATGGAATGCTTTGCCTACAATGGTAGTAAATTCGCCAACTTTAGGTACATTTAAGTCGTCATTGGATAAGCATATGGACGTACATGGAATAGTGTAGTTTAGATGGGCTTGAGATCGGTATGACAGGTCGGCACAACATCGAGGGCCGAAGGGCCTGTACTGTGCTGTAATGTTCTATGTTCTATGTTCAAAGAGTAGGAATTAATGGGTCCTTTTCAAATTAGCAGGTTGTTACTAGTGGGATGCCACAGGGATTGGTGCTGGGACCCCAGCTATTCACAATATATATAAATGATTTGAATGAGGGAACAAAATGTAACACCTTAAAGACTGTAGATGATACCAAGTTCTGTGGGAGGGTGAACTGTGACGAGGATGCAGAAATCCTTCAGCATGATCTCAACAGGTTGGGTGAGTGGACAAATCAATGGCAGATGCAGTATAATTTGGTTAAATGTGAGGTTACTTACTTTCGAAGGAAAAACAAGAAGGCAGATGACTACCTCGAAAGCAGCAAATTGGGAGAGGGGAGTTTGCAGTAGGACCTGGGTGTCCTTGTGCACCAGTTGTTGAAGGTAAGCATGCAGGTGCAGCAGGTGATAAAGAAGGCAAATGGTATGTTGGCCTACATTGTGAGAGGATTCAGGTACAGGGGCAGGGATGTGTTGTTGCAGCCATACAGAATCTTGGTGAGACCACACCTAGAATATCGTGTGCAATTTTGATCTCCTTTTCTGGGGAAGGATGCTTTTGCTCTCGAGGGAGTGCAGCGAAGGTTTACCAGGCTACGTATGAGCAGAGATTGATGAGGTTGCGATTGTTTTTGCTGGAGTTTAGGTGAGTGGGGAGGGTGGATCTCATAGAGACTGGACAGGGTAGATGCAGGGAGGATGTTTCCAATGGTGAGTATGTCCAGAATCAGGGGTCACAGTCTGAGGATTCGGGGTAAACAATTTTGGGATGGACATGAGGAGAGACGTCTTCACCCAAAGAGTTGTGATCCTGTGGAATTCATTACCCCAGGAAGTAGTTGAAGCTAAAACATTGAATGTATTCAAGAGGCGGCTAGATAGAGCACTTGGAGCAAATGGGATCAATAGGAATAGGAAGAAAGCAGGATTAGGCTGTCAAGTTGAATGATCAGCCATGATCGTGATGAATGACAGAGCAGGCTTGAATGGCTGAATGGCCTCTTCCTGCTCTATCTTCTAAGTTTCTATGTTCCTATGTTTCCATGAGTTCAGTGCCTGTCCCTGCCTGCAAAATATCCTTGTAGTGGTGTTGCAATGATAGTTGTTGGCACATATCAAAGTCAGTGCAGAAATGGACTGAAAGCGGATCAGGGCTGTGCCGTGATAATGCGGGGATACAGGTGTGTGCCAGATGCTAAGGTCCACTGATGTAGAGTGTGGGCATCTACAGCTCATGGAGCATTGGTTTCAGGTGTCAAAAATGTAGCTGTGATGAAGAGTCATTTAGACTTGAAACGTTAGCTTGCTCTTACCATGGATGCTGCCTGACCTGCTGTGATCTCCAGCACTTATGGCTTTCTGATCAAAGAATCTTCATTTTAAAACATTTAATTCCTCTCATCATCTTTCATAACTCAAGAGTGAATCCAAATCATTAAATACATTTCATACAGGACAGGTAGTGCATACCCCATGCCTTCGCATATTGCATGCAAACATTGAATACAATTAAATTGACTTGCCATAATCCAAATTCTGACATCCTTAGAAAAATACACAAATAAGAAGCAGGAACAGAATCAAGCAGATGGTGAAGAAAATTAGCTGGAAATGCTTTTGACAGAATATGGCATCTAGCAAAACTAGAAGCAATGGGGATCAATTTGGAGTCATACCTAGTACATAGGAAGACAGTGTGGTTGTTGGATAACAGTCATCTCAACTCTAGGTCATGGTTGTTGGAGTTCTTCATGGCAGTATCCTAGGCCGCACCATCCTCAGGTGCCTCAACAATGACCTTCCCTCCATCCTATGGTCAGAAGAATAACTTTTTGTCATTGATTGAACAATCTTCAGTACCAGTCCTGATTCTTCAGATACTGAAGCAGTCCATGTTCAAATGCAGCAAGATTTAGACAATATCCAGACTTGGGCTGACATGTGGCAAGTAACATTCTTGCCGCATAAATGCCAAGCAATGACCATCTCCAGTAAGAGACAATCTAACCACTAATCCTTGTCATTTAATGGTGTTGCCATCACTGGATACCCCACTATCAACATCCTTAAGATTACTATTGACTAGAAATTTCAAATACCAGGGGATATATGTTTAAGGTAAAATAAGTAAGTTTAAAGAGGATGTGAGTGACATTTCTTTTACACAGAGGGTGGTAAGTGCCTGGAATATGCCACCAGGAGAGGTGATGGAGTCACCCCTTGACAGATATTTGAATAGCCAGGGAATAGAGGGATCCAGACTCTGTAGAGGCAAAGTTTTAAATTATAAAGGCATCATGTTTTGGTGCAATCTTGGTGGACCAAGTGACCTGTTTGTATGATGCATTGTTCTTTGTTTTTGCCATACACATACAGTGTGTACAAGAGCAGGTCAGAAGCCAGGAATACTGCGGTGAGTTACTCACCTCCTGATTCCCCTAAGCCTGTCCACTATCTAGAAGAAATAAATCATGAGTGGGATGGGATATTCTCCACTTCCCTGCATGTGTCCAGCTGAAACAGCACTCAAGAAGCTTGACACCATCCAGGAGAAAGCAGCCTGCTTGACTGACACCACATCCACAAACATTCACTCCCCCCACCACTGACGCTCAGTAGCAGCAGTGTGTACTATCTACAAGATGCACTGCAGAAATTTACCCTAAAATCCTCAGACAGCACTTTGCAAACCCATGACCACTTACAACTCGAAGAACAATTGCAACAGATACTCGGTAACGCCACCAACTTCAAGTTCAACATACTGACTTGGAAATGTATCACTGTTCCTTCACCATTCCTGGTTCAAAATTCTGGAATTCCCTCCTAAGGACAACATGAGTCAACCTACAGCATGTAGGCTGCAGTGGTTCAAGAAGGGAGCTTACCACCCCCTCCTCAAGGACAATTACGAACACTCAAGCCAGCCAGCGATGCCATATCCCATGAGGGATTTTTTTAAAAATGGCATTCGCCAATTTACTTGAAAGAGAGGACCTGATTGACATTGAGTCTGATTATTGGAACAAACCAAAAGTTTTGCAATTATACATATCCATCATCAAGTAATTTTGGAATCTCAGCCTCGTCAGAAGGCTACATAAGTAGGCTGAGAGCACTGGCATGCTTAGGGAAATATAGAAGTAGCCATGTGACATTTTTATGACCAGCAATTCCATTTCATTATCTGTGTGTGCGCTGCAGGTACTGCCTACATAAACAGGGAGTCCACAACGAATGAAGAAAAAGAGCATCCTGATATTGACGCAGGTGTAACCGTAAAAGATGTAGTACCTGCCCACACACAACCTCCCTCACCTCCATCCAAGGCCCTTCCAGGTGAGACTGAGCTTCACCTGCATCTCCTCCGACCTAGTCTATTGCATCTGGTCCTCCCGATGTGGCCTTCTCTACTTCAGTGAGACCAAATGTAGACTAGGTGACCGTTTTGCTAAGCATCTCCAGCTGGCCTGTAACAGCCAGCCTTACCTCCCAGTCACTGCCCATTTCAACTCACTGCCTTACTCCCCCTACGACATATCTGTCCTTGGCCTCCTTCAGTGTCGCAGTGATTCAGAATGCATATTTGAAGAACAACGCCTTATCTTCCGCCCGGGCACACGATAGCCTGGAGGACTCAACATTGAACGAAGAGCAAAGAATAAAGAAAATTACAGCACAGGAACAGGCCCTTTGGCCCTCCAAGTCTAAACCGATCTAGATACTCTATCTAAACCTGTCACCTATTTTCCAAGGATCTGTATCCCTCTGCTCCCTGCTCATTCATGTATCTGTCTAGCTACATCTTAAATGATGCTATCGTGCCCGCCTCTACCACCTCCGCTGGCAATGCGTTCCAGGCACCCACCACCCTCTGCATAAAGAACTTTCCATGTATACATTCCTTAGACTTTTCCCCTCTCACCTTGAAATTGTGACCCCCTAGTAACTGAATCCCCCACTCTAGGAAAAATCTTCTGGCTATCCACCCTGCCTATACCTCTCATGATTTTGTAGACCTCAATCAGGTCCCCCCTCAATCTCTGTCTTTCTAATGAAAATAATCCTAATCTACTCATCCTCTTTTCATATCTAGCACCCTCCATACCAGGCAACATCCTGGTGAACCTCCTGTGCACCCTACCAAAACATCCTTTTGGTAACGTGGTGACCAGAACTGTACGCAGTATCCCAAATGTGGTCGAGCCAAAGATCTTATACAACTGCAACATGACCTGCCAACTCTTGTACTCAGTAGCCCGTCCGGTGAATGAAAGCATGCCGTATGCCTTCTTGACCACTCTATCGACTTGCATTGCCACCTTCATGGTACAACAGACTTGAACACCCAGATTGCACTGTATTGAGTTCTCCAATCTCAAATAACCTGCCCACCCATTCCCCGGCTTCCCTTCCAGCCCCATCTCCTCTCTTCCATTCCACCTTCTGACCCTCTCTTCCAGCCACCAACCAGATTCATCCCTCCCATCGACCAACCAGGTCGTATCTACTACTTGTGTCCACCTATCACCACCATCCCACCTCCACCCCTCCCTCTCTCTTTATCTGCAGCTCCCCTTAACTAATATCCATTTCTGAAGAAGGGTAATACCTGAAGCGTTGACTGCTGCTTTCCTCCAGATGCTGCCTGGCCTGCTGTGTTCTTCCAGCCTCCTGTTTGTCTACCCTAGTTACAGACAAATGCAGCAAATCCCATCATTATTTGCAGCTTTACACTTAAGTAAACAATTGTCTTCACATCACTATTTTCCCCACAAGAAAGGTTAGGAACAAGACTTTTGGATACAGAAGCTTGCAGGTTATTTGGCAAAAATTGCAAGGATAATTACGCTGAGCATAATCACTGCCCACACACAAATACTAAATAAAATTAATTCACTTTTAATGCAGCAAAGCATTCCCGAATTGTGCAGAAGGAATGTTATGTGCAAGGGGGAGGAAATACAATCGAGTGTCCAAATTAACTGGTAGTTAAAGGATTGTAAATAGATCCTAATGTGGAAGTCAGAGTAGCGAAAGCCAGCAAGAAGGTAATCTCTCCTTGTAGCTATCTTTCTGCCTGCAGTAACTAGTCTGTTGAAAGTGGCTGTGTGTCATTGTCAGAGATAATGGGAACTGCTGATGCTGGAGAATTCCAAGATAATAAAATGTGAGGCTGGATGAACACAGCAGGCCAAGCAGCATCTCAGGAGCACAAAAGCTGACGTTTCGGGCCTAGACCCTTCACTAGACCCTTCATCTGATGAAGGGTCTAGGCCCGAAACGTCAGCTTTTGTGCTCCTGAGATGCTGCTTGGCCTGCTGTGTTCATCCAGCCTCACATTTTATTGTGTGTCATTGTCACTCTGATTTTCAAAGGTGCCCCTTCTCTGACCAGAACGCAAAATATCACAAACAAAAACTTAGCAAACTTTTGCTCAAAGAAGAGATGTTGTCTATTGTGGTTAAAATAAAACAAAGAACTGCAAATTATAGAATCCCTACACTGTGGAGGCAGGCCATTCAGTCCACACTGACCCTCTGAAGAGCATCCCAACCGATCCCTGCATTTTCCATGGCTAATCCACCTAACCTACACTTTTTGGACGGTGAGAGGAAACCCAAACAGACATGTGGAGAATGTGCAAACTTCATGCAAACAGTAACCCAAGGGTGGAATTCAAGAGATAACAAGGTGTAGAGCTGGATGAACACAGCAGGCCAAGCAGCATCACAGGAGCAGGAAGGCTGACGCTTTGGGCCTAGACCCTTCTTCAGAAATGTGGGAGGGGAAGGGGACTCTGAAATAAATAGGGAGACAGGGGGAGGTAGACAGAAGATGGATAAATGAGAAGATAGGTGGAGTGCAGACAGACAGGCCAAAGAGGTGGGGATGGAGCCAGTAAATGTGAGTGTAGGCGGGGAGTCAGGGAGGGGATAGGTCAGTCCAGGGAGGATGGACAGGTCAAGGGGACTGGATGAGGTTAGTAGATAGAAGATGGTGATGGGGCTTCAGGTGGGAGGATGGGATAAATGGGAGGAAGGACAGGGTGGGGAGGCGGTGATAAGCTGGGCTGGTTTTGAGATGCGGTCAGGGGAGGGGAGATTTTTAAGCTTGTGAAGTCCACGTTGATACAATTGGGCTGCAGGGTTCCCAAGCAGAATATGAGGTGCTGTTCCTGCAACCTTCGGGTGGTATCATTGTGGCACTGCAGGGGGCCCCAGGATGGACATGTCGTCTGAGGAATGGGAGGGGAACTTGAAATGGCTCGCGACTGGGAAGTGCAGTTGTTTAGTGTGAACCAAGCAGTTCGAACTGAGTGGAATCCAATCCTGGTCCCCAACTCTGTAAAGCAGCGGTGTGAACCACTGAGCGACCTTGCTGCTGGAGATCTGAAGCAAAACCACAAGTTGATGGAAAAACCTAGCAGATCTGGCAGAATCTGTGCGAAGTAAGCAGAGTTAAAGCTGTGGAGGGGTTGGGCAAGGGGGAGAGGGGAGCAGATAGGCAAAGGCAGAGCCCAGAGAGATGGAACTATGAATGGGATAGGTAAATTAGGAGGTTATAGAAAGCAGGCTAGGACGGAAGATAAACTGAATAAGTGATAATGGAGAGCTAAGAGTGAGAAAATGGGTGAGCTGTGTTGAATGCAATCCATAATACAGTGTGATAATGGGCCTAGAAATATGTGAGAATGGATAACTACACTAAAAACTCCAGTGAGAATTGACTGCCAGCCTGTGGCTAAAGAAAAACTGAAATTTGGAACTTTTAACTTTATTTCTTATTCACTACTTTATAGTAAAAAGAGCTGTAACATTGAACTTTAATTTATTTCTTTATTTATCTACTCTTTACCTAAAATATTGTACCTGGATAGCTTTTACTTAAGATGGTGCTGTGAATGTCGACATTGTAAACTTTTCACTGTACTCCCTTATCTCTGTACTTGACAGCATGCGACAATAAAACCGAATACTAACTCTAATTTTAATTCTAATTCTAATTGTAAAGTAACCCATGTCATAACAGGACTGGGTGTAGGGTGTGTAAAAAACATGGAAGAATGGAATCAGGTTTTAAAGTTATTGAACAAAATCAAATTTGCTGGAAATACTCAGCAGGTCTGGCAGCATCTGTGAAGGAGAAAACCGAGTTAATGTTTTGGGTCCGGTGATAGCAAATGCGGCTTCCCTGTTCAGAGGATAGCAAGTGTGGTTCCCCTGTTCAAGAAGGAGATTAGAGACAACCCTGGTAATTATAGACCAGTGAGCCATACCTCAGTTGTTGGTAAAGTGTTGGAAAAGGTTATAAAGGATAGGATTTATAATCATCCAGAAAAGAATAAATTGATTAGGGATAGTCAGCACGGTTTTGTGAAGGGGAGGTCATGCCTCACAAACCTTATTGAGTTCTTTGAGAAGGTGACCAAACAGGTAGATGAGAGTAAACTGGTTGATGTGGTGTATATGGATTTCAGCAAGGCGTTCGATAAGGTTCCCCACAGTAGGCTATTGTACAAAATGTGGAGGAATGGAATTGTGGGAGATATAGCAGTTTGGATCTGAAATTGGCTTGCTGAAAGAAGACAGAGGGTGGTAGTTGATGGGAAATGCTCATCCTGGAGACCAGTTACTAGTGGTGTACCGCAAGGGTCAGTGTTGGGTCCACTGCTGTTTGTCATTTTTATAAATGATCTGGATGAGGGCGTAGAAGGATGGGTTAGTAAATTTGCAGATGACACTAAGGTCGGTGGAGTTGTGGATAGTGACGAAGGATGCTATAGGTTGCAGAGAGACGTAGATAAGCTGCAGAGCTGGGCTGAGAGGTGGCAAATGGAGTTTAATGCAGACAAGTGTGGGGTGATACACTTTGGTAGGAGTAACCGGAAGGCAAAGTACAGGGATAATGGTAAGATTCTTAGTAGTGTAGATGAGCAGAGAGATCTTGGTGTCCATGTACACAGTTCATTGAAAGTTGCCACCCAGGTTGACAGGGTTGTTAAGAAGGCATACAGTGTTTTAGCTTTTATTAAGAGAGGGATCGAGTTCCGGAACCAAGAGGTTATGGTGAAGCTGTACAAAACTCTGGTGCGGCCGCACTTTGAGTATTGCGTACAGTTCTGGTCACCGCATTATAAGAAGGATGTGGAAGCTTTGGAAAGGGTGCAGAGGAGATTTACTAGGATGTTGCCTGGTATGGAGGGAAGGTCTTACGAGGAAAGGCTGAGGGACTTGAGGCTGTTTTCATTAGAGAGAAGAAGGTTGAGAGGTGACTTAATTGAGACATATAAAATAATCAGAGGGTTAGATAGGGTGGATAGGAAAAGCCTTTTTCCTAGGATGGTGACGGCAAGCACGAGGGGGCATAGCTTTAAATTGAGGGGTGAAAGATATAGGACAGATGTCACAGGTAGTTTCTTTACTCAGAGCGTAGTAAGGGAATGGAATGCTTTGCCTACAATGGTAGTAAATTCGCCAACTTTAGGTACATTTAAGTCGTCATTGGATAAGCATATGGACGTACATGGAATAGTGTAGTTTAGATGGGCTTGAGATCGGTATGACAGGTCGGCACAACATCGAGGGCCGAAGGGCCTGTACTGTGCTGTAATGTTCTATGTTCTATGTTCAAAGAGTAGGAATTAATGGGTCCTTTTCAAATTAGCAGGTTGTTACTAGTGGGATGCCACAGGGATTGGTGCTGGGACCCCAGCTATTCACAATATATATAAATGATTTGAATGAGGGAACAAAATGTAACACCTTAAAGACTGTAGATGATACCAAGTTCTGTGGGAGGGTGAACTGTGACGAGGATGCAGAAATCCTTCAGCATGATCTCAACAGGTTGGGTGAGTGGACAAATCAATGGCAGATGCAGTATAATTTGGTTAAATGTGAGGTTACTTACTTTCGAAGGAAAAACAAGAAGGCAGATGACTACCTCGAAAGCAGCAAATTGGGAGAGGGGAGTTTGCAGTAGGACCTGGGTGTCCTTGTGCACCAGTTGTTGAAGGTAAGCATGCAGGTGCAGCAGGTGATAAAGAAGGCAAATGGTATGTTGGCCTACATTGTGAGAGGATTCAGGTACAGGGGCAGGGATGTGTTGTTGCAGCCATACAGAATCTTGGTGAGACCACACCTAGAATATCGTGTGCAATTTTGATCTCCTTTTCTGGGGAAGGATGCTTTTGCTCTCGAGGGAGTGCAGCGAAGGTTTACCAGGCTACGTATGAGCAGAGATTGATGAGGTTGCGATTGTTTTTGCTGGAGTTTAGGTGAGTGGGGAGGGTGGATCTCATAGAGACTGGACAGGGTAGATGCAGGGAGGATGTTTCCAATGGTGAGTATGTCCAGAATCAGGGGTCACAGTCTGAGGATTCGGGGTAAACAATTTTGGGATGGACATGAGGAGAGACGTCTTCACCCAAAGAGTTGTGATCCTGTGGAATTCATTACCCCAGGAAGTAGTTGAAGCTAAAACATTGAATGTATTCAAGAGGCGGCTAGATAGAGCACTTGGAGCAAATGGGATCAATAGGAATAGGAAGAAAGCAGGATTAGGCTGTCAAGTTGAATGATCAGCCATGATCGTGATGAATGACAGAGCAGGCTTGAATGGCTGAATGGCCTCTTCCTGCTCTATCTTCTAAGTTTCTATGTTCCTATGTTTCCATGAGTTCAGTGCCTGTCCCTGCCTGCAAAATATCCTTGTAGTGGTGTTGCAATGATAGTTGTTGGCACATATCAAAGTCAGTGCAGAAATGGACTGAAAGCGGATCAGGGCTGTGCCGTGATAATGCGGGGATACAGGTGTGTGCCAGATGCTAAGGTCCACTGATGTAGAGTGTGGGCATCTACAGCTCATGGAGCATTGGTTTCAGGTGTCAAAAATGTAGCTGTGATGAAGAGTCATTTAGACTTGAAACGTTAGCTTGCTCTTACCATGGATGCTGCCTGACCTGCTGTGATCTCCAGCACTTATGGCTTTCTGATCAAAGAATCTTCATTTTAAAACATTTAATTCCTCTCATCATCTTTCATAACTCAAGAGTGAATCCAAATCATTAAATACATTTCATACAGGACAGGTAGTGCATACCCCATGCCTTCGCATATTGCATGCAAACATTGAATACAATTAAATTGACTTGCCATAATCCAAATTCTGACATCCTTAGAAAAATACACAAATAAGAAGCAGGAACAGAATCAAGCAGATGGTGAAGAAAATTAGCTGGAAATGCTTTTGACAGAATATGGCATCTAGCAAAACTAGAAGCAATGGGGATCAATTTGGAGTCATACCTAGTACATAGGAAGACAGTGTGGTTGTTGGATAACAGTCATCTCAACTCTAGGTCATGGTTGTTGGAGTTCTTCATGGCAGTATCCTAGGCCGCACCATCCTCAGGTGCCTCAACAATGACCTTCCCTCCATCCTATGGTCAGAAGAATAACTTTTTGTCATTGATTGAACAATCTTCAGTACCAGTCCTGATTCTTCAGATACTGAAGCAGTCCATGTTCAAATGCAGCAAGATTTAGACAATATCCAGACTTGGGCTGACATGTGGCAAGTAACATTCTTGCCGCATAAATGCCAAGCAATGACCATCTCCAGTAAGAGACAATCTAACCACTAATCCTTGTCATTTAATGGTGTTGCCATCACTGGATACCCCACTATCAACATCCTTAAGATTACTATTGACTAGAAATTTCAAATACCAGGGGATATATGTTTAAGGTAAAATAAGTAAGTTTAAAGAGGATGTGAGTGACATTTCTTTTACACAGAGGGTGGTAAGTGCCTGGAATATGCCACCAGGAGAGGTGATGGAGTCACCCCTTGACAGATATTTGAATAGCCAGGGAATAGAGGGATCCAGACTCTGTAGAGGCAAAGTTTTAAATTATAAAGGCATCATGTTTTGGTGCAATCTTGGTGGACCAAGTGACCTGTTTGTATGATGCATTGTTCTTTGTTTTTGCCATACACATACAGTGTGTACAAGAGCAGGTCAGAAGCCAGGAATACTGCGGTGAGTTACTCACCTCCTGATTCCCCTAAGCCTGTCCACTATCTAGAAGAAATAAATCATGAGTGGGATGGGATATTCTCCACTTCCCTGCATGTGTCCAGCTGAAACAGCACTCAAGAAGCTTGACACCATCCAGGAGAAAGCAGCCTGCTTGACTGACACCACATCCACAAACATTCACTCCCCCCACCACTGACGCTCAGTAGCAGCAGTGTGTACTATCTACAAGATGCACTGCAGAAATTTACCCTAAAATCCTCAGACAGCACTTTGCAAACCCATGACCACTTACAACTCGAAGAACAATTGCAACAGATACTCGGTAACGCCACCAACTTCAAGTTCAACATACTGACTTGGAAATGTATCACTGTTCCTTCACCATTCCTGGTTCAAAATTCTGGAATTCCCTCCTAAGGACAACATGAGTCAACCTACAGCATGTAGGCTGCAGTGGTTCAAGAAGGGAGCTTACCACCCCCTCCTCAAGGACAATTACGAACACTCAAGCCAGCCAGCGATGCCATATCCCATGAGGGATTTTTTTAAAAATGGCATTCGCCAATTTACTTGAAAGAGAGGACCTGATTGACATTGAGTCTGATTATTGGAACAAACCAAAAGTTTTGCAATTATACATATCCATCATCAAGTAATTTTGGAATCTCAGCCTCGTCAGAAGGCTACATAAGTAGGCTGAGAGCACTGGCATGCTTAGGGAAATATAGAAGTAGCCATGTGACATTTTTATGACCAGCAATTCCATTTCATTATCTGTGTGTGCGCTGCAGGTACTGCCTACATAAACAGGGAGTCCACAACGAATGAAGAAAAAGAGCATCCTGATATTGACGCAGGTGTAACCGTAAAAGATGTAGTACCTGCCCACACACAACCTCCCTCACCTCCATCCAAGGCCCTTCCAGGTGAGACTGAGCTTCACCTGCATCTCCTCCGACCTAGTCTATTGCATCTGGTCCTCCCGATGTGGCCTTCTCTACTTCAGTGAGACCAAATGTAGACTAGGTGACCGTTTTGCTAAGCATCTCCAGCTGGCCTGTAACAGCCAGCCTTACCTCCCAGTCACTGCCCATTTCAACTCACTGCCTTACTCCCCCTACGACATATCTGTCCTTGGCCTCCTTCAGTGTCGCAGTGATTCAGAATGCATATTTGAAGAACAACGCCTTATCTTCCGCCCGGGCACACGATAGCCTGGAGGACTCAACATTGAACGAAGAGCAAAGAATAAAGAAAATTACAGCACAGGAACAGGCCCTTTGGCCCTCCAAGTCTAAACCGATCTAGATACTCTATCTAAACCTGTCACCTATTTTCCAAGGATCTGTATCCCTCTGCTCCCTGCTCATTCATGTATCTGTCTAGCTACATCTTAAATGATGCTATCGTGCCCGCCTCTACCACCTCCGCTGGCAATGCGTTCCAGGCACCCACCACCCTCTGCATAAAGAACTTTCCATGTATACATTCCTTAGACTTTTCCCCTCTCACCTTGAAATTGTGACCCCCTAGTAACTGAATCCCCCACTCTAGGAAAAATCTTCTGGCTATCCACCCTGCCTATACCTCTCATGATTTTGTAGACCTCAATCAGGTCCCCCCTCAATCTCTGTCTTTCTAATGTAAATAATCCTAATCTACTCATCCTCTTTTCATATCTAGCACCCTCCATACCAGGCAACATCCTGGTGAACCTCCTGTGCACCCTACCAAAACATCCTTTTGGTAACGTGGTGACCAGAACTGTACGCAGTATCCCAAATGTGGTCGAGCCAAAGATCTTATACAACTGCAACATGACCTGCCAACTCTTGTACTCAGTAGCCCGTCCGGTGAATGAAAGCATGCCGTATGCCTTCTTGACCACTCTATCGACTTGCATTGCCACCTTCATGGTACAACAGACTTGAACACCCAGATTGCACTGTATTGAGTTCTCCAATCTCAAATAACCTGCCCACCCATTCCCCGGCTTCCCTTCCAGCCCCATCTCCTCTCTTCCATTCCACCTTCTGACCCTCTCTTCCAGCCACCAACCAGATTCATCCCTCCCATCGACCAACCAGGTCGTATCTACTACTTGTGTCCACCTATCACCACCATCCCACCTCCACCCCTCCCTCTCTCTTTATCTGCAGCTCCCCTTAACTAATATCCATTTCTGAAGAAGGGTAATACCCGAAGCGTTGACTGCTGCTTTCCTCCAGATGCTGCCTGGCCTGCTGTGTTCTTCCAGCCTCCTGTTTGTCTACCCTAGTTACAGACAAATGCAGCAAATCCCATCATTATTTGCAGCTTTACACTTAAGTAAACAATTGTCTTCACATCACTATTTTCCCCACAAGAAAGGTTAGGAACAAGACTTTTGGATACAGAAGCTTGCAGGTTATTTGGCAAAAATTGCAAGGATAATTACGCTGAGCATAATCACTGCCCACACACAAATACTAAATAAAATTAATTCACTTTTAATGCAGCAAAGCATTCCCGAATTGTGCAGAAGGAATGTTATGTGCAAGGGGGAGGAAATACAATCGAGTGTCCAAATTAACTGGTAGTTAAAGGATTGTAAATAGATCCTAATGTGGAAGTCAGAGTAGCGAAAGCCAGCAAGAAGGTAATCTCTCCTTGTAGCTATCTTTCTGCCTGCAGTAACTAGTCTGTTGAAAGTGGCTGTGTGTCATTGTCAGAGATAATGGGAACTGCTGATGCTGGAGAATTCCAAGATAATAAAATGTGAGGCTGGATGAACACAGCAGGCCAAGCAGCATCTCAGGAGCACAAAAGCTGACGTTTCGGGCCTAGACCCTTCACTAGACCCTTCATCTGATGAAGGGTCTAGGCCCGAAACGTCAGCTTTTGTGCTCCTGAGATGCTGCTTGGCCTGCTGTGTTCATCCAGCCTCACATTTTATTGTGTGTCATTGTCACTCTGATTTTCAAAGGTGCCCCTTCTCTGACCAGAACGCAAAATATCACAAACAAAAACTTAGCAAACTTTTGCTCAAAGAAGAGATGTTGTCTATTGTGGTTAAAATAAAACAAAGAACTGCAAATTATAGAATCCCTACACTGTGGAGGCAGGCCATTCAGTCCACACTGACCCTCTGAAGAGCATCCCAACCGATCCCTGCATTTTCCATGGCTAATCCACCTAACCTACACTTTTTGGACGGTGAGAGGAAACCCAAACAGACATGTGGAGAATGTGCAAACTTCATGCAAACAGTAACCCAAGGGTGGAATTCAAGAGATAACAAGGTGTAGAGCTGGATGAACACAGCAGGCCAAGCAGCATCACAGGAGCAGGAAGGCTGACGCTTTGGGCCTAGACCCTTCTTCAGAAATGTGGGAGGGGAAGGGGACTCTGAAATAAATAGGGAGACAGGGGGAGGTAGACAGAAGATGGATAAATGAGAAGATAGGTGGAGTGCAGACAGACAGGCCAAAGAGGTGGGGATGGAGCCAGTAAATGTGAGTGTAGGCGGGGAGTCAGGGAGGGGATAGGTCAGTCCAGGGAGGATGGACAGGTCAAGGGGACTGGATGAGGTTAGTAGATAGAAGATGGTGATGGGGCTTCAGGTGGGAGGATGGGATAAATGGGAGGAAGGACAGGGTGGGGAGGCGGTGATAAGCTGGGCTGGTTTTGAGATGCGGTCAGGGGAGGGGAGATTTTTAAGCTTGTGAAGTCCACGTTGATACAATTGGGCTGCAGGGTTCCCAAGCAGAATATGAGGTGCTGTTCCTGCAACCTTCGGGTGGTATCATTGTGGCACTGCAGGGGGCCCCAGGATGGACATGTCGTCTGAGGAATGGGAGGGGAACTTGAAATGGCTCGCGACTGGGAAGTGCAGTTGTTTAGTGTGAACCAAGCAGTTCGAACTGAGTGGAATCCAATCCTGGTCCCCAACTCTGTAAAGCAGCGGTGTGAACCACTGAGCGACCTTGCTGCTGGAGATCTGAAGCAAAACCACAAGTTGATGGAAAAACCTAGCAGATCTGGCAGAATCTGTGCGAAGTAAGCAGAGTTAAAGCTGTGGAGGGGTTGGGCAAGGGGGAGAGGGGAGCAGATAGGCAAAGGCAGAGCCCAGAGAGATGGAACTATGAATGGGATAGGTAAATTAGGAGGTTATAGAAAGCAGGCTAGGACGGAAGATAAACTGAATAAGTGATAATGGAGAGCTAAGAGTGAGAAAATGGGTGAGCTGTGTTGAATGCAATCCATAATACAGTGTGATAATGGGCCTAGAAATATGTGAGAATGGATAACTACACTAAAAACTCCAGTGAGAATTGACTGCCAGCCTGTGGCTAAAGAAAAACTGAAATTTGGAACTTTTAACTTTATTTCTTATTCACTACTTTATAGTAAAAAGAGCTGTAACATTGAACTTTAATTTATTTCTTTATTTATCTACTCTTTACCTAAAATATTGTACCTGGATAGCTTTTACTTAAGATGGTGCTGTGAATGTCGACATTGTAAACTTTTCACTGTACTCCCTTATCTCTGTACTTGACAGCATGTGACAATAAAACCGAATACTAACTCTAATTTTAATTCTAATTCTAATTGTAAAGTAACCCATGTCATAACAGGACTGGGTGTAGGGTGTGTAAAAAACATGGAAGAATGGAATCAGGTTTTAAAGTTATTGAACAAAATCAAATTTGCTGGAAATACTCAGCAGGTCTGGCAGCATCTGTGAAGGAGAAAACCGAGTTAATGTTTTGGGTCCGGTGATAGCAAATGCGGCTTCCCTGTTCAGAGGATAGCAAGTGTGGTTCCCCTGTTCAAGAAGGAGATTAGAGACAACCCTGGTAATTATAGACCAGTGAGCCATACCTCAGTTGTTGGTAAAGTGTTGGAAAAGGTTATAAAGGATAGGATTTATAATCATCCAGAAAAGAATAAATTGATTAGGGATAGTCAGCACGGTTTTGTGAAGGGGAGGTCATGCCTCACAAACCTTATTGAGTTCTTTGAGAAGGTGACCAAACAGGTAGATGAGAGTAAACTGGTTGATGTGGTGTATATGGATTTCAGCAAGGCGTTCGATAAGGTTCCCCACAGTAGGCTATTGTACAAAATGTGGAGGAATGGAATTGTGGGAGATATAGCAGTTTGGATCTGAAATTGGCTTGCTGAAAGAAGACAGAGGGTGGTAGTTGATGGGAAATGCTCATCCTGGAGACCAGTTACTAGTGGTGTACCGCAAGGGTCAGTGTTGGGTCCACTGCTGTTTGTCATTTTTATAAATGACCTGGATGAGGGCGTAGAAGGATGGGTTAGTAAATTTGCAGATGACACTAAGGTCGGTGGAGTTGTGGATAGTGACGAAGGATGCTATAGGTTGCAGAGAGACGTAGATAAGCTGCAGAGCTGGGCTGAGAGGTGGCAAATGGAGTTTAATGCAGACAAGTGTGGGGTGATACACTTTGGTAGGAGTAACCGGAAGGCAAAGTACAGGGATAATGGTAAGATTCTTAGTAGTGTAGATGAGCAGAGAGATCTTGGTGTCCATGTACACAGTTCATTGAAAGTTGCCACCCAGGTTGACAGGGTTGTTAAGAAGGCATACAGTGTTTTAGCTTTTATTAAGAGAGGGATCGAGTTCCGGAACCAAGAGGTTATGGTGAAGCTGTACAAAACTCTGGTGCGGCCGCACTTTGAGTATTGCGTACAGTTCTGGTCACCGCATTATAAGAAGGATGTGGAAGCTTTGGAAAGGGTGCAGAGGAGATTTACTAGGATGTTGCCTGGTATGGAGGGAAGGTCTTACGAGGAAAGGCTGAGGGACTTGAGGCTGTTTTCATTAGAGAGAAGAAGGTTGAGAGGTGACTTAATTGAGACATATAAAATAATCAGAGGGTTAGATAGGGTGGATAGGAAAAGCCTTTTTCCTAGGATGGTGACGGCAAGCACGAGGGGGCATAGCTTTAAATTGAGGGGTGAAAGATATAGGACAGATGTCACAGGTAGTTTCTTTACTCAGAGCGTAGTAAGGGAATGGAATGCTTTGCCTACAATGGTAGTAAATTCGCCAACTTTAGGTACATTTAAGTCGTCATTGGATAAGCATATGGACGTACATGGAATAGTGTAGTTTAGATGGGCTTGAGATCGGTATGACAGGTCGGCACAACATCGAGGGCCGAAGGGCCTGTACTGTGCTGTAATGTTCTATGTTCTATGTTCAAAGAGTAGGAATTAATGGGTCCTTTTCAAATTAGCAGGTTGTTACTAGTGGGATGCCACAGGGATTGGTGCTGGGACCCCAGCTATTCACAATATATATAAATGATTTGAATGAGGGAACAAAATGTAACACCTTAAAGACTGTAGATGATACCAAGTTCTGTGGGAGGGTGAACTGTGACGAGGATGCAGAAATCCTTCAGCATGATCTCAACAGGTTGGGTGAGTGGACAAATCAATGGCAGATGCAGTATAATTTGGTTAAATGTGAGGTTACTTACTTTCGAAGGAAAAACAAGAAGGCAGATGACTACCTCGAAAGCAGCAAATTGGGAGAGGGGAGTTTGCAGTAGGACCTGGGTGTCCTTGTGCACCAGTTGTTGAAGGTAAGCATGCAGGTGCAGCAGGTGATAAAGAAGGCAAATGGTATGTTGGCCTACATTGTGAGAGGATTCAGGTACAGGGGCAGGGATGTGTTGTTGCAGCCATACAGAATCTTGGTGAGACCACACCTAGAATATCGTGTGCAATTTTGATCTCCTTTTCTGGGGAAGGATGCTTTTGCTCTCGAGGGAGTGCAGCGAAGGTTTACCAGGCTACGTATGAGCAGAGATTGATGAGGTTGCGATTGTTTTTGCTGGAGTTTAGGTGAGTGGGGAGGGTGGATCTCATAGAGACTGGACAGGGTAGATGCAGGGAGGATGTTTCCAATGGTGAGTATGTCCAGAATCAGGGGTCACAGTCTGAGGATTCGGGGTAAACAATTTTGGGATGGACATGAGGAGAGACGTCTTCACCCAAAGAGTTGTGATCCTGTGGAATTCATTACCCCAGGAAGTAGTTGAAGCTAAAACATTGAATGTATTCAAGAGGCGGCTAGATAGAGCACTTGGAGCAAATGGGATCAATAGGAATAGGAAGAAAGCAGGATTAGGCTGTCAAGTTGAATGATCAGCCATGATCGTGATGAATGACAGAGCAGGCTTGAATGGCTGAATGGCCTCTTCCTGCTCTATCTTCTAAGTTTCTATGTTCCTATGTTTCCATGAGTTCAGTGCCTGTCCCTGCCTGCAAAATATCCTTGTAGTGGTGTTGCAATGATAGTTGTTGGCACATATCAAAGTCAGTGCAGAAATGGACTGAAAGCGGATCAGGGCTGTGCCGTGATAATGCGGGGATACAGGTGTGTGCCAGATGCTAAGGTCCACTGATGTAGAGTGTGGGCATCTACAGCTCATGGAGCATTGGTTTCAGGTGTCAAAAATGTAGCTGTGATGAAGAGTCATTTAGACTTGAAACGTTAGCTTGCTCTTACCATGGATGCTGCCTGACCTGCTGTGATCTCCAGCACTTATGGCTTTCTGATCAAAGAATCTTCATTTTAAAACATTTAATTCCTCTCATCATCTTTCATAACTCAAGAGTGAATCCAAATCATTAAATACATTTCATACAGGACAGGTAGTGCATACCCCATGCCTTCGCATATTGCATGCAAACATTGAATACAATTAAATTGACTTGCCATAATCCAAATTCTGACATCCTTAGAAAAATACACAAATAAGAAGCAGGAACAGAATCAAGCAGATGGTGAAGAAAATTAGCTGGAAATGCTTTTGACAGAATATGGCATCTAGCAAAACTAGAAGCAATGGGGATCAATTTGGAGTCATACCTAGTACATAGGAAGACAGTGTGGTTGTTGGATAACAGTCATCTCAACTCTAGGTCATGGTTGTTGGAGTTCTTCATGGCAGTATCCTAGGCCGCACCATCCTCAGGTGCCTCAACAATGACCTTCCCTCCATCCTATGGTCAGAAGAATAACTTTTTGTCATTGATTGAACAATCTTCAGTACCAGTCCTGATTCTTCAGATACTGAAGCAGTCCATGTTCAAATGCAGCAAGATTTAGACAATATCCAGACTTGGGCTGACATGTGGCAAGTAACATTCTTGCCGCATAAATGCCAAGCAATGACCATCTCCAGTAAGAGACAATCTAACCACTAATCCTTGTCATTTAATGGTGTTGCCATCACTGGATACCCCACTATCAACATCCTTAAGATTACTATTGACTAGAAATTTCAAATACCAGGGGATATATGTTTAAGGTAAAATAAGTAAGTTTAAAGAGGATGTGAGTGACATTTCTTTTACACAGAGGGTGGTAAGTGCCTGGAATATGCCACCAGGAGAGGTGATGGAGTCACCCCTTGACAGATATTTGAATAGCCAGGGAATAGAGGGATCCAGACTCTGTAGAGGCAAAGTTTTAAATTATAAAGGCATCATGTTTTGGTGCAATCTTGGTGGACCAAGTGACCTGTTTGTATGATGCATTGTTCTTTGTTTTTGCCATACACATACAGTGTGTACAAGAGCAGGTCAGAAGCCAGGAATACTGCGGTGAGTTACTCACCTCCTGATTCCCCTAAGCCTGTCCACTATCTAGAAGAAATAAATCATGAGTGGGATGGGATATTCTCCACTTCCCTGCATGTGTCCAGCTGAAACAGCACTCAAGAAGCTTGACACCATCCAGGAGAAAGCAGCCTGCTTGACTGACACCACATCCACAAACATTCACTCCCCCCACCACTGACGCTCAGTAGCAGCAGTGTGTACTATCTACAAGATGCACTGCAGAAATTTACCCTAAAATCCTCAGACAGCACTTTGCAAACCCATGACCACTTACAACTCGAAGAACAATTGCAACAGATACTCGGTAACGCCACCAACTTCAAGTTCAACATACTGACTTGGAAATGTATCACTGTTCCTTCACCATTCCTGGTTCAAAATTCTGGAATTCCCTCCTAAGGACAACATGAGTCAACCTACAGCATGTAGGCTGCAGTGGTTCAAGAAGGGAGCTTACCACCCCCTCCTCAAGGACAATTACGAACACTCAAGCCAGCCAGCGATGCCATATCCCATGAGGGATTTTTTTAAAAATGGCATTCGCCAATTTACTTGAAAGAGAGGACCTGATTGACATTGAGTCTGATTATTGGAACAAACCAAAAGTTTTGCAATTATACATATCCATCATCAAGTAATTTTGGAATCTCAGCCTCGTCAGAAGGCTACATAAGTAGGCTGAGAGCACTGGCATGCTTAGGGAAATATAGAAGTAGCCATGTGACATTTTTATGACCAGCAATTCCATTTCATTATCTGTGTGTGCGCTGCAGGTACTGCCTACATAAACAGGGAGTCCACAACGAATGAAGAAAAAGAGCATCCTGATATTGACGCAGGTGTAACCGTAAAAGATGTAGTACCTGCCCACACACAACCTCCCTCACCTCCATCCAAGGCCCTTCCAGGTGAGACTGAGCTTCACCTGCATCTCCTCCGACCTAGTCTATTGCATCTGGTCCTCCCGATGTGGCCTTCTCTACTTCAGTGAGACCAAATGTAGACTAGGTGACCGTTTTGCTAAGCATCTCCAGCTGGCCTGTAACAGCCAGCCTTACCTCCCAGTCACTGCCCATTTCAACTCACTGCCTTACTCCCCCTACGACATATCTGTCCTTGGCCTCCTTCAGTGTCGCAGTGATTCAGAATGCATATTTGAAGAACAACGCCTTATCTTCCGCCCGGGCACACGATAGCCTGGAGGACTCAACATTGAACGAAGAGCAAAGAATAAAGAAAATTACAGCACAGGAACAGGCCCTTTGGCCCTCCAAGTCTAAACCGATCTAGATACTCTATCTAAACCTGTCACCTATTTTCCAAGGATCTGTATCCCTCTGCTCCCTGCTCATTCATGTATCTGTCTAGCTACATCTTAAATGATGCTATCGTGCCCGCCTCTACCACCTCCGCTGGCAATGCGTTCCAGGCACCCACCACCCTCTGCATAAAGAACTTTCCATGTATACATTCCTTAGACTTTTCCCCTCTCACCTTGAAATTGTGACCCCCTAGTAACTGAATCCCCCACTCTAGGAAAAATCTTCTGGCTATCCACCCTGCCTATACCTCTCATGATTTTGTAGACCTCAATCAGGTCCCCCCTCAATCTCTGTCTTTCTAATGTAAATAATCCTAATCTACTCATCCTCTTTTCATATCTAGCACCCTCCATACCAGGCAACATCCTGGTGAACCTCCTGTGCACCCTACCAAAACATCCTTTTGGTAACGTGGTGACCAGAACTGTACGCAGTATCCCAAATGTGGTCGAGCCAAAGATCTTATACAACTGCAACATGACCTGCCAACTCTTGTACTCAGTAGCCCGTCCGGTGAATGAAAGCATGCCGTATGCCTTCTTGACCACTCTATCGACTTGCATTGCCACCTTCATGGTACAACAGACTTGAACACCCAGATTGCACTGTATTGAGTTCTCCAATCTCAAATAACCTGCCCACCCATTCCCCGGCTTCCCTTCCAGCCCCATCTCCTCTCTTCCATTCCACCTTCTGACCCTCTCTTCCAGCCACCAACCAGATTCATCCCTCCCATCGACCAACCAGGTCGTATCTACTACTTGTGTCCACCTATCACCACCATCCCACCTCCACCCCTCCCTCTCTCTTTATCTGCAGCTCCCCTTAACTAATATCCATTTCTGAAGAAGGGTAATACCCGAAGCGTTGACTGCTGCTTTCCTCCAGATGCTGCCTGGCCTGCTGTGTTCTTCCAGCCTCCTGTTTGTCTACCCTAGTTACAGACAAATGCAGCAAATCCCATCATTATTTGCAGCTTTACACTTAAGTAAACAATTGTCTTCACATCACTATTTTCCCCACAAGAAAGGTTAGGAACAAGACTTTTGGATACAGAAGCTTGCAGGTTATTTGGCAAAAATTGCAAGGATAATTACGCTGAGCATAATCACTGCCCACACACAAATACTAAATAAAATTAATTCACTTTTAATGCAGCAAAGCATTCCCGAATTGTGCAGAAGGAATGTTATGTGCAAGGGGGAGGAAATACAATCGAGTGTCCAAATTAACTGGTAGTTAAAGGATTGTAAATAGATCCTAATGTGGAAGTCAGAGTAGCGAAAGCCAGCAAGAAGGTAATCTCTCCTTGTAGCTATCTTTCTGCCTGCAGTAACTAGTCTGTTGAAAGTGGCTGTGTGTCATTGTCAGAGATAATGGGAACTGCTGATGCTGGAGAATTCCAAGATAATAAAATGTGAGGCTGGATGAACACAGCAGGCCAAGCAGCATCTCAGGAGCACAAAAGCTGACGTTTCGGGCCTAGACCCTTCACTAGACCCTTCATCTGATGAAGGGTCTAGGCCCGAAACGTCAGCTTTTGTGCTCCTGAGATGCTGCTTGGCCTGCTGTGTTCATCCAGCCTCACATTTTATTGTGTGTCATTGTCACTCTGATTTTCAAAGGTGCCCCTTCTCTGACCAGAACGCAAAATATCACAAACAAAAACTTAGCAAACTTTTGCTCAAAGAAGAGATGTTGTCTATTGTGGTTAAAATAAAACAAAGAACTGCAAATTATAGAATCCCTACACTGTGGAGGCAGGCCATTCAGTCCACACTGACCCTCTGAAGAGCATCCCAACCGATCCCTGCATTTTCCATGGCTAATCCACCTAACCTACACTTTTTGGACGGTGAGAGGAAACCCAAACAGACATGTGGAGAATGTGCAAACTTCATGCAAACAGTAACCCAAGGGTGGAATTCAAGAGATAACAAGGTGTAGAGCTGGATGAACACAGCAGGCCAAGCAGCATCACAGGAGCAGGAAGGCTGACGCTTTGGGCCTAGACCCTTCTTCAGAAATGTGGGAGGGGAAGGGGACTCTGAAATAAATAGGGAGACAGGGGGAGGTAGACAGAAGATGGATAAATGAGAAGATAGGTGGAGTGCAGACAGACAGGCCAAAGAGGTGGGGATGGAGCCAGTAAATGTGAGTGTAGGCGGGGAGTCAGGGAGGGGATAGGTCAGTCCAGGGAGGATGGACAGGTCAAGGGGACTGGATGAGGTTAGTAGATAGAAGATGGTGATGGGGCTTCAGGTGGGAGGATGGGATAAATGGGAGGAAGGACAGGGTGGGGAGGCGGTGATAAGCTGGGCTGGTTTTGAGATGCGGTCAGGGGAGGGGAGATTTTTAAGCTTGTGAAGTCCACGTTGATACAATTGGGCTGCAGGGTTCCCAAGCAGAATATGAGGTGCTGTTCCTGCAACCTTCGGGTGGTATCATTGTGGCACTGCAGGGGGCCCCAGGATGGACATGTCGTCTGAGGAATGGGAGGGGAACTTGAAATGGCTCGCGACTGGGAAGTGCAGTTGTTTAGTGTGAACCAAGCAGTTCGAACTGAGTGGAATCCAATCCTGGTCCCCAACTCTGTAAAGCAGCGGTGTGAACCACTGAGCGACCTTGCTGCTGGAGATCTGAAGCAAAACCACAAGTTGATGGAAAAACCTAGCAGATCTGGCAGAATCTGTGCGAAGTAAGCAGAGTTAAAGCTGTGGAGGGGTTGGGCAAGGGGGAGAGGGGAGCAGATAGGCAAAGGCAGAGCCCAGAGAGATGGAACTATGAATGGGATAGGTAAATTAGGAGGTTATAGAAAGCAGGCTAGGACGGAAGATAAACTGAATAAGTGATAATGGAGAGCTAAGAGTGAGAAAATGGGTGAGCTGTGTTGAATGCAATCCATAATACAGTGTGATAATGGGCCTAGAAATATGTGAGAATGGATAACTACACTAAAAACTCCAGTGAGAATTGACTGCCAGCCTGTGGCTAAAGAAAAACTGAAATTTGGAACTTTTAACTTTATTTCTTATTCACTACTTTATAGTAAAAAGAGCTGTAACATTGAACTTTAATTTATTTCTTTATTTATCTACTCTTTACCTAAAATATTGTACCTGGATAGCTTTTACTTAAGATGGTGCTGTGAATGTCGACATTGTAAACTTTTCACTGTACTCCCTTATCTCTGTACTTGACAGCATGCGACAATAAAACCGAATACTAACTCTAATTTTAATTCTAATTCTAATTGTAAAGTAACCCATGTCATAACAGGACTGGGTGTAGGGTGTGTAAAAAACATGGAAGAATGGAATCAGGTTTTAAAGTTATTGAACAAAATCAAATTTGCTGGAAATACTCAGCAGGTCTGGCAGCATCTGTGAAGGAGAAAACCGAGTTAATGTTTTGGGTCCGGTGATAGCAAATGCGGCTTCCCTGTTCAGAGGATAGCAAGTGTGGTTCCCCTGTTCAAGAAGGAGATTAGAGACAACCCTGGTAATTATAGACCAGTGAGCCATACCTCAGTTGTTGGTAAAGTGTTGGAAAAGGTTATAAAGGATAGGATTTATAATCATCCAGAAAAGAATAAATTGATTAGGGATAGTCAGCACGGTTTTGTGAAGGGGAGGTCATGCCTCACAAACCTTATTGAGTTCTTTGAGAAGGTGACCAAACAGGTAGATGAGAGTAAACTGGTTGATGTGGTGTATATGGATTTCAGCAAGGCGTTCGATAAGGTTCCCCACAGTAGGCTATTGTACAAAATGTGGAGGAATGGAATTGTGGGAGATATAGCAGTTTGGATCTGAAATTGGCTTGCTGAAAGAAGACAGAGGGTGGTAGTTGATGGGAAATGCTCATCCTGGAGACCAGTTACTAGTGGTGTACCGCAAGGGTCAGTGTTGGGTCCACTGCTGTTTGTCATTTTTATAAATGACCTGGATGAGGGCGTAGAAGGATGGGTTAGTAAATTTGCAGATGACACTAAGGTCGGTGGAGTTGTGGATAGTGACGAAGGATGCTATAGGTTGCAGAGAGACGTAGATAAGCTGCAGAGCTGGGCTGAGAGGTGGCAAATGGAGTTTAATGCAGACAAGTGTGGGGTGATACACTTTGGTAGGAGTAACCGGAAGGCAAAGTACAGGGATAATGGTAAGATTCTTAGTAGTGTAGATGAGCAGAGAGATCTTGGTGTCCATGTACACAGTTCATTGAAAGTTGCCACCCAGGTTGACAGGGTTGTTAAGAAGGCATACAGTGTTTTAGCTTTTATTAAGAGAGGGATCGAGTTCCGGAACCAAGAGGTTATGGTGAAGCTGTACAAAACTCTGGTGCGGCCGCACTTGGAGTATTGTGTACAGTTCTGGTCACCGCATTATAAGAAGGATGTGGAAGCTTTGGAAAGGGTGCAGAGGAGATTTACTAGGATGTTGCCTGGTATGGAGGGAAGGTCTTACGAGGAAAGGCTGAGGGACTTGAGGCTGTTTTCGTTAGAGAGAAGAAGGTTGAGAGGTGACTTAATTGAGACATATAAAATAATCAGAGGGTTAGATAGGGTGGATAGGGAGAGTCTTTTTCCTGGGATGGTGACGGCGAGCACGAGGGAGCATAGGTTTAAATTGAGGGGTGAAAGATATAGGACAGATGTCAGAGGTAGTTTCTTTACTCAGAGAGTAGTCAGGGAATGGAACGCTTTGCCTGCAACGGTTGTAGATTCGCCAACTTTAAGTACATTTAAGTCATTATTGGACAAGCATATGGACGTACATGGAATAATGTATGTTAGATGGGCTTCAGATTGGTATGACAGGTCGGCACAACATCGAGGGCCGAAGGGCCTGTACTGCGCTGTAATGTTCTATGTTCTATGTTCTATGTTCTATGTTCTACACTGAACATTAGCCACAGACTGTCAGACCAAAGCATTGCAATTGCCTTTCACAATTATTTTAATCTATTCAGAACCTGCCAGAATCCCCAAGGCTTGTCTACATTCATTTTGCTATTAAATCATCAGGGCAGTCGGAACATTTCACGAGGGCAGCAAATCAGCTGGTTGGTTTTGATGATTGTTTTCACCATGCTCAGTATGCTTACTCACAGATAATTCTGGATGAAACATTTGACAAGATTTGTGGACTAATTGAGTTGGTGGTTCTCAACCTGGTGAGCGGACACCTGAGGGACTGCAGAGCGATTTCTAGGGGACTTGAGGGTGGACTTTGTCCAGTTTGGGAGGCAGGAACAAACAGTACATGTGAAGCATGTACAGCAAAGAGTAGGCCAGATGATTCACCTGGGAGGGGAGCACAACTGAAGGAGCATTGAGAGATTACCAGGCATTTTGACTATTAGTCACAAAGGCCGATGTTGAGCACTTGTGGGTTTAACTTTGTTCAAGAGAGGATTCTTTTTCAATATTTTAGTAGATATGGTGCAAACCATTTCACTGGTAGCTGTAAACAAATCTTCTCAAAAGCATTATTAAAACACTATTTATGAGCAGTAGTTACATGCTAAGAGCATTATGTAGCATTACAGTTTAGATGGGAGGGCCCATAATCACTCATCCACTTAAAGGTAATCATTTAATCACAAAGGCTAGAGAATTGCTCGAAATGACTGTTGAGCCACTAATTGTCTTTCAGTGAACTATTTGTAGCGATAAGTCTCTTTGGTAATGTGAAAAAAAAGAATAGCCCACATTACATTCAGAAGACGCATAGCAATCATATAGAATTTACACGGCATTACTAGATAATTGCTCTTAACGTCATCACCTTGACATCTTATTAGCACACAATGCTACTGGCCTGACTTCATAGTTGTGAATCACAGATTCGGCACGCTTCCTGTTTTCACCCATTTTGTTTGTGGGTCTCATGAGATCCCTGGCAGCAAAATCCACTTTCAAGGAGATGCTGATGAGTCTAAGTGAAACTTATTACTGGGTCATGCTGTATGGTGAGAATATCCACTTTTCTACCATCACAGATAGTTCCAATACCTTGAGATCCTCTTTGCTTCCAGTTTTCTTCCCACTGTCAAGTAACAAGAAAAAGAGAAATCAAGTTTAACAAACGCCTTTCTGCAACGATTCAGATATTCTCATGTAAAGCCGATGTTTTGAAGTTACTGCCAACATCATCAAAGACCCATCACATCCTGGTAATGAGGTCTATCAGGCAGCAGAAATAGAAGCCTGAAGACACGCACCAGCAGATTCACGAACAGCTTCTTCCCAGCTGTTATTAGACTGATGAATGGTCTAGCAGCAAGTACTAAATAAAAACCAGAAGAACTGCGGATGCTGTAAATCAGGAGCAAGGACAAAGTTACTGGAAAAGCTCAGCAGGTCTGGCAGCATCTGTGCAGGAAAAACAGAGTTAATGTTTTGGATCCAGTGACCAAATGGCCAGACCCTGCCAGATCTGCTGAGTTTTTCCAGCAACTTTGTTTTTGTTAGCCTCAAATACTGCTGATTTCGCTAACCTTGATCTCGCCTAGCGTGTACCCTGTGCAGTGTAACCTGTATACCTCTGTCTAAGTCATTTTGTCCTGTACATCCATTGCTTACTATGAACTGCCTGTACTGCTTGTAACCAAAGTCTTTTGCTGTACTTTGTACACTTGACAATAAATCATTCAATCAATCAAACATCGACTTCACAGACAATGATCCAAAGTGATTATGCAGAGAAAATGATTATACAGAGAAAAGTCATACATTCGCCCAGTGCACAGTCTATAATCCCAGTAAAGTACTGCCATATACTTTTGTATATAACCTATTTTCATCAGTCAGAAAGCACGTGCTCAATTCATCATCTCCCCTTCGCACGGAATCTTCTTTGTCCATTTTTCTCAGAGACAGTAGGAACTGCAGATGCTGGAGAATCTGAGATAACAAGCTGTAGAGCTGGATGAACACAGCAGGCCAAGCAACATCAGAGGAGCAGGAAGGCTGACATTTCAGGCCTAGACCCTCCTTCAGAAATGAGGGAGGGGAAGAGGGTTCTGAAATAAAGAGGGAAAGAAGGGGAGGTAGATAGAAAATGGATAGAGGAGAAGATAAGTGGAGAGGAGACAGACAGGTCAAAGAGGTGGGGATGGAGCCAGTAAAGGTGAGCGTGAGTGGGGAGGTAGGGAGGAGATGAGGCAGTGGGGCTTGATGAGGCAGGAGGGGATAGGTGGGAGGAAGGACAGGTTAGGGAGGCGGGGACATGCTGGGCTGGTTTTGGGATGCTGTAAGGGGAGGGGAGACCTTGAAGCTTGTGAAGTCCACATTGATACCTTTGGGGATGATCTGGTTCCATAGGCAAGTTCTAAGAAAGGTGATGTGGCTGCAGTACCTGGTTTGCTTCAGACGTGGTTGAGCAGTTTCAATGTGGTCTCAATGTGGACTTCAGAAACTCAAAATCTCCCCTGCCCTCTGGGCTGGCATCCCAAAACCAGCCCAACTCGTCCCCACATCCCTAACCTGCTCTTCCTCCCACCTCAAGCCCCACCCCCATCTCCTACCTACTAACCTCATCCCACCCCCTTGACCTGTCTGTCCTCCCTGGACTGACCTATCCCCTCCCTACCTCCCCACCTACACTCACCTTTATTGGCTCCATCCCTGCATCTTTGACCTGTCTGTCTCCTCTCCACCTATCTTCTCTATCCATTTTCCATCTGCCTCCCTCTCTCTCTGTCTATTTATTCTAGAATCCCCTTACCCTACTCCATTTCTGAAGAAGGGTGCAGACCTGAAACGTCAGCTTTCCAGCATCTCTGATGTTGCTTGGCCTGCTGTGTTCATTCAGCACTACACCTATCAATTTTTCTGTGCTGGTTTCTGTTGAATATTTGACCCCTCAATATCACAAATATTTCACACTGTCATCAATGAAAAAGTGGGATTCCACTGTCTTTAAGAATCATTGTCTGTGACACTCCTACAGAAAAGTAAATTTTCTTAAAACTAACTGCTTCCTCCACTTAATTTTGAAAACAAAATATAAGTACATTCATTTTAAATGTTTATTCCAAGCCCTTGATTGAAAATTGACAGAACTAGTCCACTGAGGTAGGGTAAGGAAATACTGCCTCATAAAAAAGTGTGCAAAACAATGTACAGAAAGCTCATAATAAAATATGTATGCCTTAATGCATGCAAATTACATATTGGTATGTAAGTGTATATAAGTATTATCTCCTACATTTTGAAAGGATTTCACTTATCACTATTCCGAATGAGTCATATTGGTCTTGAAATGTTACCTCTGTTTCTCTTTCCACAGATGCTTCCAGGACATCTGAGCTTCCCCAGCATTCTCTGTGTTTGTTTCAGATTTTCAGCATCCACAGTATTTTGTTTTTATACTCATCATTTTTGGAGTCCAGAGATAATGGGAACTGCAGATGCTGGAGAATCCAAGATAACAAAATGTGGAGCTGGATGAACACAGCAGGCCAAGCAGCATCTCAGGAGCACAAAAGCTGACGTTTCGGGCCTAGACCCTTCATCAGAGAGGGGGATGGGGAGAGGGAACTGGAATAAATAGGGAGAGAGGGGGAGGCGGACCAAAGATGGATAGAGGAGAAGATAGGTGGAGAGGAGAGTATAGGTGGGGAGGTAGGGAGGGGATAGGTCAGTCCAGGGAAGATGGACAGGTCAAAGAGGTGGGATGAGGTTAGTAGGTAGGAAATGGGGGTGTGGCTTGAGGTGGGAGGAACAGATGGGGGAGAGGAAGAACAGGAAGGGAGGCAGAGACAGGCTGGGCTGGTTTTGGGATGCAGTGGGGGGAGGGGATGAGCTGGGCTGGTTGTGGGATGCGGTGGGGGAAGGGGAGATTTTGAAGCTGGTGAAGTCCACATTGATACCATTGGGCTGCAGGGTTCCCAAGCGGAATATGAGTTGCTGTTGCTGCAACCTTCGGGTGGCATCATTGTGGCAGTGCAGGAGGCCCATGATGGACATGTCATCTAGAGAATGGGAGGGGGAGTGGAAATGGTTTGCGACTGGGAGGTGCAGTTGTTTATTGCGAACTGAGCGGAGGTGTTCTGCAAAGCGGACCCCAAGCCTCCGCTTGGTTTCCCCGATGTAGAGGAAGCCACACCGGGTACAGTGGATGCAGTATACCACATTGGCAGATGTGCAGGTGAACCTCTGCTTAATATGGAAAGTCATCTTGGAGCCTGGGATGGGGGTGAGGGAGGAGGTGTGGGGGCAAGTGTAGCACTTCCTGCGGTTGCAGCGGAAGGTGCCGGGTGTGGTGGGGTTGGAGGGCAGTGTGGAGCGGACAAGGGAGTCATGGAGAGAGTGGTCTCTCCGGAAAGCAGACAAGGGTGGGGATGGAAAAATGTCTTGGGTGGTGGAGTCGTATTGCAGATGGCGGAAGTGTTGGAGGATGATGCGTTGTATCCGGAGGTTGGTGGGGTGGTGTGTGAGAACGAGGGGGATCCTCTGGGGGCGGTTGTGGCGGGGGCGGGGTGTGAGGGATGTGTTGCGGGATATGCGGGAGACGCGGTCAAGGGCGTTCTCGACCACTGTGGGGGGAAAGTTGTGGTCCTTGAAGAACATGGACATCTGGGATGTGCGGGAGTGGAATGCCTCATCCTGGGAGCAGATGCGGCGGAGGCGGAGGAATTGGGAATAGGGGATGGAATTTTTGCAGGAGGGTGTGTGGGAGGAGGTGTATTCTAGGTAGCTGTTGGAGTCGGTAGGCTTGAAATGGACATCATTAACTAGCTGGTTGCCTGCGATGGAGACTGAGAGGTCCAGGAAGGTGAGAGATGTGTTGGAGATGGCCCAGGTGAACTTGAGGTTGGGGTGGAAGGTGTTGGTGAAGTGAATGAACTGTCCGAGCTCCTCTGGGGAGCAAGAGGCGGCGCCGATACAGTCATCAATGTAACGGAGGAAGAGGTGGGGTTTGGGGCCTGTGTCGGTGCAGAAGAGGGACTGTTCCACGTAACCTACAAAGAGCAGAGGTTCACCTGCACATCCGCCAATGTGGTATACTGTATCCACTGTACCCGGTGTGGCTTCCTCTACATTGGGGAATCCAAGCGGAGGCTTGGGGACCGCTTTGCAGAACACCTCCGCTCAGTTCGCAATAAACAACTGCACCTCCCAGCCGCGAACCATTTTAACTCTCCCTCCCATTCTTCAGACGACATGTCCATCATGGGCAACTCATATTCCGCTTGGGAACCCTGCAGCCCAATGGTATCAATGTGGACTTCACCAGCTTCAAAATCTCCCCTTCCCCCAACGCATCCCACAGCCAGCCCAGTTCATCCCCTCCCCCCACGGCATCACACAACCAGCCCAGCTCATCCCCTCCCTCCACTGCATCCCAAAACCAGCCCAGCTCATCCCCTCCCCCCACTGCATCCCAAAACCAGCCCAGCCTGTCTCTGCCTCCCTACCTGTTCTTCCTCTCACCCATCCCTTCCTCCCACCCCAAGCCGCACCTCCATCTCCTACCTAGTAACCTCATCCCACCTCCTTGACCTGTCCGTCTTCCCTGGTCTGACCCATCCCCTTCCTACCTCCCCACCTATACTCTCCTCTCCACCTATCTTCTTTTCTCTCCATCTTTGGTCTGCCTCCCCCTATTCCATTTCGGCCATAAATACTGCTTGCAAGTCATTTAAAAAGGATCAACCAAAGCTGATCTCTCTGTAAATTAGCCAGGCTGAAAGGCATACATCAACCAGATCCTTAAAAAATAACTTATTAAACTTATTGAACATTGTTTGATTTTTGGTTTCTGTCTCAGATTTGGAATTTGTTCAATTATGTGCTTTTCTGTGATTTTGATGTTTCCAACACATGGTTGGCATGAAAACAACTGTCTTTAAAAGTATTGTGCTTGGAGACTGGAGACATTACAACATTATGCCGATGCATCACAGAAGTATAAATGCCACTCACAGAGCACATTAAACACAAGCCATCATTGCCAAGTAACCATATTTTGGAACTGCAAACAGGTAACAATGAATAATTGAGTAAATATTGGCTGAAGGTTGGAGTCCCAACAAGTTCACTCACTCGTTTCACCTTGTGAGGTGAACTGAATGGGTATAATAGCTTTGGATATGGTGAGAGGGTAGGAAGTTGTTTGAACTCCATGCTATGTATGTAACACTGTTTCATATCCTGAATAGGGCATCCTTCCTGGCCGTGGACAATATGACTGGAGATCAGAATTGCACACTCCCATCTGGTGGTGATATGATACGTCTCCATTAATGACAGTATTATGGGACTAATTTTAATGTACCTGAGTAACTCATGTCAGCTCAGAGGGACAACTCTTCAGATGCTTTTATTCAGCTGCCATAATAATGAGAAAATTACTTTTCTTTTCCCTCTAGCTCTTTCGTTCAATGAGCTTTATATTATTACCACTATTTTAATGTCCACTCAACTTACTTTGATAAAGGCCATTAACCATAGGCAAAAGTTACAGGATAACAATTCTGCAAGTTTCCAGAGCTCCCAGTGGGACACAAGAGTATTGACAGCAGAAGACAATCTTCATTGCATTAGCTTAGAATATAGAACATAGAATAGTACAGCACAATAAAGGCCCTTCGGCCCACGATGTTGTGCCGACCTACTGTCCTACACTGACTAAACTACCTTGCTTACCTTACATATTACTATACTCCATGCGCCTATCTGACAGTCGCTTAAAAGTCTCTAAGTTGTCTGACTCCACTACCACCACTGGCAGCGCATTCCATGAACCAAAAACTCTCTGTGCAAAGAACCTACCTCTGACATCTCCCCTATGCTTTCCTCAATCACCTTAAAATTACGCCCCTCATAATGGTTATTTCCACCCTGAGATAAAGTTTCCAGGTATCCACTTTATCTGTGCCTCTCATTATCTTGTACACCTCTATCAAGACACCTCTCACCCTTCTTCTCTCCAATGAGAAAAGCCCTAGCCTTCTCAACCTTTCCTCATAAGACCTGCCCTCTAGTCGAAGCAGCATCCTGGCAAATCTCCTCTGCAGCCTCTGTAAAGCTTCCACATCCTTCCTATAATGAGGCAACCAGAACTGAACACAATATTCCAAGAGTGGTCTAACCACAGTTTGATAGATCTGTAGCATAACCTCACAGCTCTTAAACTCAATCACCCTGCCAATGAAAGCCAACACACCATACACCTTCTTTACAACTCTATTAACTTGGGTAGCAATAGGGAGGGATCAATGGATGTGGACTTCAGGATCCCTCTTATCCTCCACACTGCCAACAATCCTGCCATTAACTCTGTATTCTGCATTCAAATTTGACCTTCCAAAATGAATCACTTCACACCTTTCCAGGTTGAATTCCATCTGCCGCTTCTTTGCCAGCTCTGCACCCTGTCAATATCCCATTGCAATCCACAGTAGCCCTCCACGCTGTCCACAACTCCACCAACCTTCATGTCATCGGCAAACTTACTAACCCACCCTTCCACATCCTCATCCAAGTCATTTACAAAGATCACAAAGAGCAGAGGCCACACAACAGATCCCTGTGGAACTCTACTGGTCACTGAGCTCCAAGCTGAATAGTTTCCATCTACTACCATCTCTGTGTCCTGTTGGACAGCCAGTTTTGTATCCAGACAGCCAAATTTCCCTGAATCCCATGCCTCTTTACATTCTGAATGAGCCTACCATTGGAACCTTATCAAATACCTTGCTAAAATCCATATACCTCACATCCACTGCCTGACCTTCATCGAAGTGTTTTGTCACATCCTCAAAGAGTTCAATAAGGCTTGTGAGGCATGACCTGCCCCTCAGAAAGCCATGCTGACTATTTCTAATTAAAATATGCCTTTCCAAATGATCATAAATCCTCACCAAAAATTTGCCTGCCACAGAAGTAAGACTGAGATAACACGGTATGAAGCTGGATGAACACAGCAGGCCAATCAGCAGCAGAGGAGCAGGTAAGTTTGATGTTTTGGGTCCAGACCCTTCAACTTTCCAGCTCCTCTGATGCTGCTTGGCCTGCTGTGTTCATCCAGCTTCACACCGAGTCATCTCAGATTCTCCAACATCGGCAGTTCCTACTATCTCTGTAACAGAAGTAAGACTGACTGGTCTGTAATTCCCAGGTTTAGTCCTATTCACTTTCTTGAACAATGGAAAAGCATTTGCCACCGTCCAATTATCTGGCAATCGTTCAGTGGACAGTGATGATGCAAAGATCATTGCCAAAGGAGCAGCAATCTCGCTTCCCATAGAAACCTTGGGTTTATCCCATCTGGCCCAGGGAACATATCTATCGTCATGTATTTCAAAATTCCCAGCACATCCTCCTTCCCAACATCATCCTGTTCCAGCATATCAGCTTGTTTCACGCTTTCCTCACAAACGTCAATGCCCCTCTCGCTGGTGAATACTGAAGCAAAATATTCACTAAGGACCCTCCCGTAGTATTCATTAAGGACCTTCCTCTTGGTTGACCTACAGCATTCTACAACTGGTATTTCCATTTTCTTAGCAGAACATGAAATTATGTAACAAACGAAACACGTCCATATAATGTAACTCTAACTTGCTAGGCTTTTTCACAAGGTTTAAAATAATAAAAACTAACCACTCATAGCTGCTTATCTTCTCCAATTAAAATGAGGTCAGAAATCACACAATACCAGGTTGTAGTTCCAGACACAGTCGGAACTGCAGATGCTGTAGAATCTGAGATAACAAGGTGTAGAGCTGGATGAATACAGCAGGCCAAGCAGCATCATAGGACCAGGAAGGCTAATGTTTCAGGACTGGATGCTTCATCAGAAATGGGGGAGGGGAAGGGGGTTCTGAAATAAATAGGGAGAGAAGTGGAAGTAGATAGAAGATGGATAGAGGAGAAGATAGGTGGAGAGGAGACAGACAGGTCAAAGAGGCGGGGATGGAGCCAGTGAAGGTGAGTGTAGGTAGGGAGGGGATAGGTCATTCCAGGGAGGACGGAGAGGCCAAGGCGGTGGGATAAGGTTAGTAGATAGGATTCGGGGGTGGGGCTTGAGGTAGGAGGAGGGAATAGGTGGGAGGAAGGACAGGTTGGGGAGATGGGGACAATCTGGGCTGGTTTTGGGATGCGGTAGGGGGAGAAAAGATTTTGAAACTTGTGAAACCATTGATACCATTGGGCTGCAGGGTTCCCAAGTGGAATATGAGTAACTGTTCCTGCAACTTTCGGGTAACATCATTGTGGCACGGCAGGAGGTCCAGGATGGACACGTCGTCTGAGGAATGGGAGGAGGAGTTGAAATGGTTTGCAACGGGAAGGTGCAGTTTTTCGTGCAAACCGAGCGTAGGTGTTCTGCAAAGCGGCCCCCAAGCCTCCGCTTGGTTTCCCCGATGTAGAGGAAGCCACAATGGGAACAGCGGATGCAGTATACCACATTGGGAGATGTGCAGGTGAACATCTGCTTGATGTGGAAAGTCTTCTTGGGGCCTGGGATAGGAGTGAGGGGGTGTTGTGTTGGGTCAGGTGTAGCACTTCCTGCAGTTGCAGGGAAAAGTGCCAGGTGTGGTGGGGCTGGAGGGGACTGTCCCTCACACCCCCTCCCTGCAATGAAGACCAAAACAGAATCCCCCTCGTCCTCACGTACCACCCCACAAACCTCTGGATCCAACTCATCATCCTCCGACACTTCCGCCATCTGCAATCTGACCCCACCACCAAACACATTTTTCTGTGTGTGTGTATTTAAACATGCATGAGAGAGCAAGTAAGTATGTTTATGTTTGTGTGTTTGTTTGAATGCTTATAATGTGGTGGGGTCACCAGTAGTGCAACATGATCCCAAGGTCATGTTGAGGCAGTCCTCACAGGTACCGACCTTGGCTATCAGCCCCTGCTTGGCTACTCTGTGTGGTTCTGCATCCTGAAGTCCACCTCTTAGGTTCATGTTATGCTACAGATGACGTCACCATACAATAGACTGTCACACATGCACACACATGCACGTGCGCACACACACTCACAAACACACACACACATACACACACACACACAAATACACACATTCACACACTCTCTTCCACCTCCCCAAACACACACACTCTCTCCCCATACATGTATACTTTCTCCTCTCTCACACACACACACACTCCCTCTCTCTCTCTATCTCCCCTCACATACACACACATCTCTTCGTCTCTCCGAACACACACACATGCTCTATCTCCTCATGCACATACACTCTCTCCTCCCCCACTACACACACACACGCACACTAACACACACACACACACACACACGTACACACACACACGCACACACACACACACACGCACACACACACACGCGCACGCACACGCACACCCACGCGCGCGCGCGCGCACACACACACACACACACACACACACACACACACACACACACACACACACGCACGCACATGCACACTTGAAAATCTATGGGACAAATTTGTTTTCACAGAGATGTTCTATTTTGTTTGAACAGCACACAAATAATAGTCAGCCAATGTGGCATTTTAGAAATTCCTACTTTAGAAATAAAACTTGTCTGACTCCAAACCAAAACATAAACAGATTCTAAACAATGCCTTACACCTAACATGCATCCTCTGACCTAAAATGTCACCCCTTCTTTACACTGATACAACCTTTGGTTCTCTCAGGACAGTGACTTCAAAGGATATTGGGGATATATATGTATATATTAATCAATTAAAACCTTCTGATTGGTTAAATGCTTAACAATATCTTAGGTTGGTTTAGGACATTCTCATCAGTGGTGTGATCCTTTGATCATTTACTTGTAAATTCTGTGTCTGATACTACCTCTCTCATCAACACCTGAAGAAGGAGTAAGACTCCAAAAGCTTGTGATTTCAAACAAACGTGTTGGACTATAACCTGGTGTTGTGTGATTTCTGACCTTGTTCACCCCAGTCCAACACCAGCGCCTCCATATCATGGCTACCGATTAAAACCTGTCAGACTCTAATTTGCTTTTCACGAGTGATTCTGTCAGTTGCAAAATCACCCCAGTAGTTGTTTCCTGAATCAGATCTAATTCATTAATGTCCCTCTGTAAAAAGGTTGTACAAATTTTGCAGAATATGCAGCCGCAAGACAAAAGTAAGCTGGGATAAAATAACCTGTATAATCAAAAACTATTTGAAAATATTTCAACAGCTCATGAACTTACCTGATAATATTGATGAACATTTAATCACCTCAATTAGCCTTTTTTTTACAGCGAATGGACATCCATTCATCACACGTTGTTTCATGTTTCCTCTCACAATGCTTAACACTTTATATTTGTTCAAATTAAAATTTGCCTGTTATTTAGGAATTCATCCCTTAAATGTATCCATTCCTTGTTACTTTTTCTTACATGAATAGTCAAGCCATATAGCCATTATACATCGGATGCATAGGGGAATGTTTCTACATCCATACCAAACACTCTTTATGGACTCTATATTTTCTTGGGAAAGACTGATAACATCCTATGAAATGCTCCTTAACATCTTCCTCATTATTAGGATTAGATTGTTAAGCAGAGCAAAGCAACTGAAATGTAACAGACATTGGTGATAGAAAAAGTTGATTGAAGTTTCCCAACATATATTCATAGAGATGTACAGCAGGGAGTCAGACCCTTCGGCCCTACGTGTCCATGCCGACCAGATATTTGAGATTAATCCAGTCCCATTTGACAGCATTTGGCCCATATCCCTCTGATCAGCTCCTATTCTAACACCCATCCAGATGTCTTAAATGTTGTAATTGTACTAGCCTCCAACACTTCCTCTGGCAGCTCATTCCGTATATGTACCATCCTCTGCATGAAAAAGTTGCCCCTCAGGTCCCTTTTAAATCTTTCCCCTCTCACCTTAACATATGCCCTCTAGTTTTGGACTCCCTTACCCTGGGGAAAAGACCTTGGCTATTCACCCTGTCCATGCCCTTCATGATTTTATAAACTTGTATAACGTCACCCCTCAGCTTCCGATGATCCAGGGAAAATAGCCCCAGCCTATTCAACCTCTCCCTACAGCTCAAACTCTCCAAACCTGGCAACTCCGTTATAAATATTTTCTGAACCTTTTTAAATTTCATAGCATTTTTCTTATAGTAGGAGTACTTATATATAGTATACTAGAGTAGATTTGAATGCAGTATTCCAAAAGTGCTCTAACCAATGTCCTATACAGCCACAACATGACCTCCGAACTCCTATACTCAATGCACTGACCAATAAAGATAAGCATACCAAACATGTTTTTCATTGTAAAATAAAAACCAAAAGAACTGTGGATGCTGTCAATCAGGAACAAAAACAAAGTTGCTGGAAAAGCTCTGCAGGTCTGGCAGCATCTGTGGAGGAGAAAACAGAGTTAATATTTCAGGTCTGGTGACCTTTTTTCAAAGCCTGTTTATCCTATTTACCTGTAACTCCACTTTCAAGAAACTATGAGCCTGCATCCCAGGGTCTCTTTGTTCGGCAACATTCCCCAGGGACCTACCGTTAATTGTATAAGCACTGCCCTGGTTTGCCTTATCAAAATGCAGCAGCTCACAGTTATCTAAATTAAGCTTCGCATACCAGTCCTCAGCCTATTGGCCCAACTGATCAAGACAACATTGTACTCCGAGGTAACCCTCTTCCCTGTCCATGACACCACCAATTTTGGTGCCATCTGCAAACTTACTAACCATACCTCCTATATCCTAACCCAAAATGTTTATATAAATGACAAAAAGCAGTGGGCCCAGCACTATATCCCTGGATTTCCTTAGACTTCAAAAAACTTTCAATATCAGCCTTGACTATAATAAATATGGGCCAGAACAGGGAAGGGGTTTCCTCAAAAATCACCTTCCAAACCCATGTCTTCTGCCTTTGAAAAGAGCAAGAACAGCAGTCTTATGGGAACGCTAACAAGTTCCCCTCAAAATTACACACCATTCTCACTTAGATGAGGCGGTAGCCTGGAGGTATTATCAATGGATTGCTAATCCACTGGTCATAAACCTCCAGTCTGAAAAGCAACGCTCTAATACCATCCTCTATCTCCTACCTTTGACTACTTTTGTATCCAAATGGCTAGTTCTCCATGTATTCCATGTGAACTAACCTTGCTAACCAGTCTACCATGTGGAATTTTATCAAACACTTTGCTGAAGTCCTTATAGACAAAGTCCACCAATCTGCCCTCGTCAAACTTTTTTGTCACTTCTTCAAAAACTCAATCAATTTAGTGAGACATGATTTCCCAAGCACAAAGCCATATTGGCCATCCCTAATCAGCCCTTGCTTTTCCAAATACATGTAAATCCTGTCCTTCAGAATTCTGTCCAACAACATACATCTGATATCTTAGCTTGTTCAAATAAGCAATGTATTTTGAAAAAAACAAACTTAGCTTGGAGGAATCATACCAGATTTGAAACATTACCTCTATTTCTCTCTCGACAGATGCTATGAGACTCACTGAGTTTCTCCAGCAGTTTCTTATGTTAGTTAGGCGTAAAGGAGCAGGACTGAGCCATTTAGTTCCTAGAGCCCACCAAAATTGATCACAGGTGATCAATGACTTAGCGCTGCACCGTCATCTTTACACCATATCCTTTAAACATGTCTGGTTAACAGAAAACTGTCAAATTCATATTTAAAATTGATAAGGAATAACCATTTACAGAAGAGTAATAGCAAGATCGAGGCTAGAGGCAAGGACATAAATATTGTGGAAGATGGAACAGAAAGGATAGGAAAACATGAGCACCATGGGGAAAGGCAGTGCTCAAACTGCAAGAAACTGAATCATTTTGCATGCAAACGTTTAGCTTGGAAAAATCAAAACAAGCCTATAAAAATGGCCTCTGGATAGATGTCAGACAATAAATCTGATGAATCACTCTACATGACACAGCAAGTTGGCTTTGTCAGGTCGAAAGGTGATAAATGGTTTGTGATGTTGAAATTGATGTCTGCATGTAGAACGCACCCAGTAAATGTAACATGTCAAATTGAAACCTGTGTCTCACACACCATTATGATGTTTGCACGACTGCGTGAAGTTGATCACGATGTTGAGCTAAAATGAAGCTCTCGGAGATAAGGTTGAGGCTATACAGTGGAATGATTCATGTCAAGAAGTAAAATGAAGCTGAGAGCCAAATGCAAAGGTGAGAATGCAGATATGGAGGACCAGTTTAGCAAAACCAGCCCATCTCTGCTGAAGCAAGACTAAAGATTAGACCCGATACAAACCAGAAGAGATTTGCATCATTTTGCAAGCCAATAAGCCAATGACTGCTGAATAAATCCCAGAAGGTTGCAAAGATCGTGAATATCTCGCAAAGTAAAATAGAGTGTGAGACCAGTTCAATAGTTGATGAGTAGAGTTCCAGCTGGACTCAAATCGAGCCTGAAAGACAAGCTAGAAGGCCAAAGTACCCACAAACCCCAGAGGTCCTAAAAGAAAGAAAAGGCCAAAAAATCGCTCTTTGAGGACCTCGCAGCTGATGATAAATAAGTGAAAGCAGAAGAAACAGTAATGACAAAACAACAAAAGTAGAAAGCATGGTTAGGAAAAAAATGAGGAAAAAGATACAATTAAGCATTCCTGAAATGAAGTGCTCAGTCATGTCCTGACAGTGAAAGGATTATGTTTGAATCCTGACAAGTTGGTCCGGGCCTGGTGACTTGTCAATCTTAATCTTTGACAAAATTTTCAGCACATCAGCTTCCTCTATCTCTATCCATTCCAGCACGCACACCTGCTCTTCAAAGGTTTCATTCACTACAAAGTTCGTTTCTTTCGTAAAGACAGAAGCAAAAAACTCATTTAGGGCTTCCCCTACCTCCTCAGACTCCACACACAAGTTCTCTATGCTATCCCTGATCGGCCCTACTCTTTCTTTGACCATTCTCTTATTCCTCACATAAGTGTAAAATGCCTTTGTGTTCTCCCTAATTCGTTCTGCCAAGCCTTTCTCGTGCCCCCACCTGGCTCTCCTCAGACCATTTTTGAGCTCCTTCCTTGCCTGCGTGTAATCCTCTCTAGCTGAACTTGACCCTAGCTTCCTCCACCTTATGTAAGCTACCTTCTTCCTTTTCACAAGAAGCTCCACCGCTCTCGTCATCCAAGGTTCCTTTACCTTACCCCTTCTTGCCTGTTGGGCAATGGCGACCATTGTTGGAGACCGAGATGGATCATCCACTCAGAACTTCTGGCTGAAGATTTGTACAAAAGCTTCAGCCTTTTCTTTTGCACTGATGTGCTGGACTCCCCCATCATTGAAAAATGGGATATTTGAGGAGCCTCCTGCTCCAGTGAGTTGTTTAATTGTCAACCACCACTCACGACTGGATGTGGCAGGGCTGCAGAGCTTAGATCTGATCCATTGGTTGTGGGATTGCTCAGCTCTGTCTATCACTTGCTGGTGATGCTGTTTGGTGTGCAAGTAGTCCTGTTTGGTGGCTTCACCAGGTTGACACCTCATCTTCAGGTCTGCCTGGTGCTAGTCCTGTCATATCCTCCACTCTCCATTGAATCTGTGGTGATCCCCTGGCCTTGCCGGTAGTGGTTGAGTGGGGGGTATACCAGGCCATGAGGTGAGCTGCTTTCTTGAACCGCTGCCATCTGTTGGATAAAGGGACACTCATAGTTTGTTAAGAAGGGAATTTCAGAACCTTGACCCTGAAACGGTGTAGTTTTTCTTATGTATGTATTCATTCACTCGATGAGGGCATCACTTGGTTGGCCTGAATTTATTGCACATCCTTAATTGTCCGGAGGGCAGTTAGCAGTCAACCACATTGCTGTGGGCCTTGGACTCACATGTGTAGTCCATGGCAGTTTCCGTAAAGAGCATCAGTGAACCAGGTGGGCTTTTCCTCACAATCACCAATGGATTCATAGTCATCATTACACTCTTAGTTACAAGTTTGTGTTGAATTCAAATTCCTGTCTGGCATGGCAGATAGCAAACCCAGGTCCCCAGAATGTTATCTGGGTCTCTGGATTAGCAATCCATCAATAATACCTCCAGACCACCAAATCCCCTCAGTGAGAATGGTGTGTAAATTTGAGGGGCATTTGTTAGTGTTCCCAAAAGCCCGCTGTTCTTGCCCTGTTCAGAGGCAGAAGACATGGGTTTGGAAGGTGCTTTTTGAGGAAATCCTTCTCCTGCCTTGGCCCATAATTATTATAGTCAAGGCTCATACTGATAATTTTTTTTTGAAGTCTAAGGGAATCAAAGGATATAGGAATCTGATGGATAAATTAATCTGAGATTGAGGTTAGACATGAAGCTACTGAGCACAAGGGATGTTCAAGGGGTTACACGGTGATTCTGTTTCAAGAAATGTGATTAGTGGCTGCCACAAACCTAGGTGAAAGGGCTTATATTCAATGCGGAAGTAACGTAGCTGCTACAAGCCAGCTCGTACACACTGTAAAAATGGGTTTCATGAAACACAGCCATAGAAAGACAAAACAAAAAAATACATGCAACTAGTTACCAGTGTTCCCAGCATACATGGTCAACAAAGAGGAATTATTGTTCCTGACCTAAACTTTGCTTTGTATCTGCTTCACTCTGGAGTCAGAAGTCAGAAGACACTAGGTCATAGTCCAAAATGTTTATTTGAAGTCACAAGTTTTTGGAGCACTGTTCCTTCATCAGGTGATAAAGGAGCTGTATTCTGAAAATTTTGTCAAAGATTAAGATTGACAAGTCACCAGGCCCGGACCAGATTTGTCCTCGGCTGCTTTGGGAAGTGAGAAATGCAATTACTTCGCCACTTGCGAGGATCTTTGCATCCTCGCTCTCCACTGGAGTCGTACCTGAGGACTGGAGAGAGGCAAATGTAATTCCTCTCTTCAAGAAAGGAAATAGGGAAATCCCCGGCAATTACAGGCCAGTAAGTCTCACGTCTGTCATCTGCAAGGTGTTAGAAAGGATTCTGAGGGATAGGATTTATGACCATCTGGAAGAGCATGGCTTGATCAAACGCAGTCAACACGGCTTTGTGAGGGGCAGGTCATGCCTCACAAACCTTATCGAGTTCTTTGAGGATGTGACTAGAAAAGTTGATGAGGGTTGAGCTGTGGATGTGGTGTATATGGACTTCAGTAAGGCATTTGATAAGGTTCCCCATGGGAGGCTCATTCAGAAGGTCAGGAGGAATGGGATACAGGGGAACTTAGCTGTCTGGATACAGAATTGGCTGGCCAACAGAAGACAGCGAGTGGTAGTAGAAGGAAAATATTCTGCCTGGAAGTCAGTGGTGAGTGGTGTTCCACAGGGCTCTGTCCTTGGGCCTCTACTGTTTGTAATTTTTATTAATGACTTGGATGAGGGGGTTGAAGGATGGGTCAGCAAGTTTGCAGACGACACAAAGGTTGGAGGTGTCGTTGACAGTATAGAGGGCTGTTGTAGGCTGCAGCGGGACATTGACAGGATGCAGAGATGGGCTGAGAGGTGGCAGATGGAGTTCAACCTGGATAAATGCGAGGTGATGCATTTTGGAAGGTCGAATTTGAAAGCTGAGTACAGGATTAAGGATAGGATTCTTGGCAGTGTGGAGGAACAGAGGGATCTTGGCGTGCAGATACATAGATCCCTTAAAATGGCCACCCAAGTGGACAGGGTTGTTAAGAAAGCATATGGTGTTTTGGCTTTCATTAACAGGGGGATTGAGTTTAAGAGTCGTGAGATCTTGTTGCAGCTCTATAAAACTTTGGTTAGACCGCACTTGGAATACTGCGTCCAGTTCTGGTCGCCCTATTATAGGAAAGATGTGGATGCTTTGGAGAGGGTTCAGAGGAGGTTTACCAGGATGCTGCTGGACTGGAGGGCTTATCTTATGAAGAGAAGTTGTCTGAGCTCGGACTTTTTTCATTGGAGAAAAGGAGGAGGAGAGGGGACCTAATTGAGGTATACAAGATAATGAGAGGCATAGATAGAGTTGATAGCCAGAGACTATTTCCCAGAGCAGAAATGGCTAACACGAGGGGTCATAGTTTTAAGCTGGTTGGAGGAAAGTATAGAGGGGATGTCAGAGGCGGGTTCTTTACACAGAGAGTTGTGAGAGCATGGAATGCGTGCCAGCAGCAGTTGTGGAAGCAAGGTCATTGGGGTCATTTAAGAGACTGCTGGACATGCATATGGTCACAGAAATTTGAGGGTGCATACATGAGGATCAATGGTCAGCACAACATTGTGGGCTGAAGGGCCTGTTCTGTGCTGTACTGCTCTATGTTCTATGTTCTATGTTCTATATTACAGGTACCATCTTCAGCTAATTCGATTCACTCCACGCGATATCAAGAAACAGTTGAAGACACTGGATACTGCAAAGCGTATCAGAGATAATGGGAACTGCAGATGCTGGAGAATTCCAAGATAATAAAATGTGAGGCTGGATGAACACAGCAGGCCAAGCAGCATCTCAGGAGCACAAAAGCTTTTGTGCTCCTGAGATGTTGCTTGGCCTGCTGTGTTCATCCAGCCTCACACTTTATTATCTTGGGATACTGCAAAGCTACGGGTCCTCACAACATTTCGGCAATAGTACTGAAGACTTGTGCTCCAGAACTTGTCGCTCCCATAGCCAAGGTGTTTCAGCACAGTTACAACACTGGCATCTACCCAACAATGTGGAAAATTGGCCGAGTTTGTCCTGTACATAAAAAGCAGGACAAATCCATCCAGGCCAATTACTGCCACATCAGTCTCCTCTTTATCATCAGTAAAGTGATGGAGGGTATCATTAACAGTGTTATCAAGCAGCACCTGCTCAGCAATAACCTGCTCAGTGACGCACAGTTTGGGTTCTGCCAGGGCCACTCAGCTCCTGACCTCATTACAGCCTTGGTTCGAACATGGACAAAAGAGCTGAATTCCAGAGGTGAGGTGAGAGTGACAGCCCTTGATAACAAGGCTGCATTGAATGATTGTGGCATAGAGGAGCCCTGGCAAAATTGGAATCAGTGGGTATTAGGAGACAAATTCTCTGGTGGCTGGAGTCAAACTTGACACAGGAAAATGTTTGTTGTTGTTTGACATCAGTCATCTCAGCTCCAGGGCAACTCTGCAGGAGCTACTCAGGGTAGTGTCCTCGGCCCAAACATTTCCAGCTGCTTTATTGATGACCTTCCCTCTATCATAAGGTCAGAAGTGGGGGTGTTTGCTGATGATTGTACAATGTTCAGCACCATTGGTGACTCCTCAGATACTGAACTCTGAAGCAGTCCATGTTCAAATGCAACTACATCTGGAAAGTATCCAGTCTTGGGTTGACAAGTAGCAAGTAACATTTGCACCACATAAATGCTAGGTTATGACTACCATGAAAAAGAGACAATCTAACAACTGTCCCTCGGCATTCAACAATGTAAACGTCACTGAATTCCCCACTATCAACAAACAGGGGGTTATCATTGACTAGAAACACAATTGGAATCACCACATTAACAGAGTGGACACAAGAGTAGGTCAGAAGCTAGGAATACTGCGGTGAGTAACTCAGTTCCTGACTCCGCAAAGCCTGTCCGTCATCTGCAAGACACAAGTCAGGATATGATGGAATACTCCCCACTTGCCTGGATGAGTCTAACCCCAACAACACTCAAGAAGCTTGACACCATCCAGGACAAAACAGCCTGCTTTATTGGCACTACGTCCACAAGCATCCACTCCCTTCACCACAGACACTCAGTCACAGCAGTTTGTACTATCTACAAGATGAACTGCAAAAGTTCACCAAAGATCCTCAGATAGCATCTTCCAAATCCACAACCACTTCCATCTCAAAGGACAAGGACAGCAGATACATAGGAACACCACCACCTTCAAGTTCCCCTCCAAGCCACTCACCATCCTGACTTGGAAATGTATCGCCGTTCCTTCACTGTCACTGGGCCAAAAGCCTAGAAATCCTTCCCTAATCGCATTGTGGAACAACCCACAGCAGGTGGATTGCAGAGATTCAAGAAGGCAACTCACAAGCACCTTCTCAAGGGCAACTAGGGGCAGGCAATAAATGATGGCCCAGACAGAGATGCCCGTGTCCCAGAAATGAATTTAAAAACTCCACAATCTTCTACAAGGTAATTAAGGATAGGCAATAAATACCATCCGAGCCGAAGACACACATATCCTATGAAGAAATTTTTTAAAATGACTTAGATTACATTGAAATTTAAATTTTCCAGTTTTATTTCCTTAGTAAATCAACAAGGCTCTGGAACAATTTACTTCCATCCACACTGTTATGCCAGTGATTATGAAGAAATAGATTATCAAAGTCCCAACACAGATCTGTGTGAAATACCTTTAGCCACATCCTGCCAATTAGACAATCTCTCCATAATCCATACAGAATGCCTTCTGCCACTCAGTCAATTGCTTAACCAGATCAATACGTTTTGTTCAATTTCATGAGTTGACAGTTTCTATAGGAACGTTTTTTAAATTAAATGTGCTCTCAGATTTCAAATTATTAATAGAGTTAAATCAGTGTTGTATTTAATATTGTTTTGGAGTGGAGTTTAAAGGGTTATGTAAAGCTGGATTGTTCAATTTCAGAAGTCAATGAAAGGACAGTGGAACTTCTTTGAACTTAGTTATTTCTTGAATGTCACATGCCTTGTGATAATTGCTTGTTTACTGTAGATCCCTGCTGGGTATATGTCTGTATACTGTATACTCTGATTTGGAAGTTGTTTGGATTTTTCACTTTTAGAATCAGCTTTGGAAAAGATTTTTCCAGCCTCGCTCTCCAGTGACTGAAAACCATCCAGTGTAGTTTCTGGAGCCCTAGTCCAATTGCAACTCTGCTTGTCCTCTGAATGAATGCCCAGAAGAAGCCCTGGTGCTACATTTCATGAACCTGCTGCGTTGGCAAGGATTTGAAGGCATCTGCTGGTGTTGGTGACATCCACCTTAGATTACCAGAATGTCAGACCAATGTCATCTGATCAACAGAGGCTTTTTTTTTGTGAGGCCAAGAACGAAGACATGTTGAACAAAAATGTTCTTTTCACTCCAGGGTGAATCTCTACAGAGAGAAATTTGTACTCTTCCCCATTGTACGTGTGTGTGTGTGTGTGTGTGTGTGTGTGTGTGTGTGTGTGTGTGTGTGTGTGTGTGTGTGTGTGTGTGTCTGTGTGTGTGTGTGTGTGTGTATGTGTGTGTGTGTGTGTGTGTCAGTGTTTGTATGCACAAATGTGCGCATATCTATGCACGTGCATGTTTTGAGTTTTTATAGGCAAAAACATTCTTATTTTCACATTCCAAACTATACTTGTTAACCACTTTGACATCATAAATTTTGTTCATAATTAATGATAACTTTGTGCTTATTTAAAGAAATCTGGTTGTTCGATCATTCTCATATTGAGAAAGTGTGCAATTCGTCATATTGGGAACTGGGTAAGACAATTGACTTCATGTTCTGAGCCATGGAGTAGTGAAACTAGAGAAAATAATGCGGTCCTTCCATCTCAGTCAAAACAACATCCATTGAGAGTCCTCTGCCTGCTACTTAACTTACCTCTGAAAAAAGTAGGTTCATCAGACATGACCTATCCTTTATGAATCCATGCTGGGCTTTCTCTAAGCAGCTGAAAATTTTCATGTTGTTCAGACACTCTATCCTTAATTATAGACTCTAGTAATTTTCTGACAACAGATGCTAGGCTAACTTGTCTGTAATTCCCTGGTTTCCCTGTTTCACCTTTTTGAAATGGTGAAGTGAGTTGCATAACGCATTAGCTGCATAATGAAGAACTGTATAATAACAGAGCGCAGAAAGTTAGAATTCATTTCATTGCATACCTTCTAAATGGCCTGATGCACAAGCACACGAATGTGCAAATGCAAAGCCAGTTTAATACTTAATATATAAATATATAACCCGCTTGGCGAAACAGCAAATAAATTTTCAGGGCAAGATATCTTATTACACATAAAATTCATTGCCTGCTTAAACTCAGAAATTCAAAGTCTGCTTATAATGATACATCTTTACATTATCTAATAATGTAAAACAGTAAAAATTCTTCTAAAATAGAAAGCACCGAAATTCAATGCCTGCTTGTTGCATAAATGTATTACCCACTTAATCAGACAACATATAAACACATAATCTATTTAATTATGGCAATTAGATCATTGTAATTGTTTAAAGTCATGTGGAGAACCCCTGGAAAATGGGCATAGAGATCAAGTTATGCAAATAACTGGCACCCACTCATTGCAGTGTAATCAGCATGCTGAATTTATGCTGTCTGTTGATTTGATCAACAACACAGTCTGTGCGCATTAGCAGGGCATCTGAGATTGTGGCTGGACTATTTAAAGCTATATTGTGCTTCTCAAAAGAAATGTGCATGAGAAGTAATGAGAGTTTAAATTGAATCCACTTTAATGTTAGAAAGAGAAGCTCAACATTTGAAGCTTTCCTGTAATGTTTTTGAGACCTTGATGCAGCAAGTGGAGAGAAAGAGGCCCAGCCTATACCTGCATGAAGGAATGGGGTTGAGTGGGCAGGAGTCCTTTAAGATGTAACATTTGGAGTCAGCGGGAAGAAGTAGCATTAAAGGTGATGGAAAAAGCAGTACTCCAAGACCCTGAATGTAGTTCATAAAGGTCCTTATGATCTGAGGAGCTCTCAAGAAATACTGCAGATGCCAGCTTGCCAGAGAGTGATTAGAACATAGAACATTACAGCACAGTACAGGCCCTTCAGCCCTAGATGTTGTGCCGACCTGTCATACCGATCTCAAGCCCATCTAACCTACACTATTACATGTATGTCCATATGCTTGTTGCAAATTAGTCAGATAATGGGTTAGCTGGTCCGGACTACAGAAAGTGGCTTGTAAGCGTAAACAACCAAATGTTCGGTACACAGGAAAGCATCCTGAAAACTTGCAAGATAATATTTAGGAGTGGAGGGAAGTCTATCCCCTACTTGGTACAGGATTCCATGTGAAGGTGGTAGCCCATCCTTTCCAATACTGAATGAGCCATTACTTCCATCAGTACATATCTCAGCATGACAGCATTCCTGCTCCCACGTCTGTACTTTACCAATGTCCTAGTTGTTTCCAACCAGCCAGCTGAGATTGCTATAGTCTAACCTGAGCTCTCACTGTCTGAATCCAGGCCTACAAAACTCGGAGGTGCTTGATGTACTTCCATCATTGTATCTGAGTAGCCTTCCACGCCCCACATTGGAGAAGCATCAAACTGGACCATGAGAACACTTAAGCACTGACACCAAGAGATGCACAAAAGTGATTGGTTTCAATTTGTGTGTAACGTTTAGTGGTTGGTTAGGAGTGTGAGCCTTGATGAGTTGGCAGGTGTTATTGAGGTTACTGGTATCACAAAAGATTGATTATGTAGAGACCCAATAGAAAGAGGTGATTTATATCATACCTCATACTTTCTCCTCCTTTCTGTCTTGCTCCATATCCTCCACATTGCTCTTACTGCTCACATTGTTATCTAATGGGTGTTACGAAAGACAATTCCCTCAAAGTAGCCAGGCTGCACAGCATGTGCTACCTCACCACAAATCTCAACAGTAACTCAACTGAGAACCAAAGGTTCTGAGGCCCAGGCGGCAGGAATGTACCTCGAGGATACTGATGGTTTTCTTTATTGGTTGTGTGGTGCAGTGGGGGGAGGGGATGAACTGGGCTGGTTTTGGGATGCGGTGGGGGAAGGGGAGATTTTTAAGCTGGTGAAGTCCAGCCCAGCTCTTCCCCTCCTCCCACTGCATCACACAACCAGCCCAGCCTGTCTCTGCCTCCCTAACTTGTTCTTCCTCTCACCCATCCCTTCCTCCCACCCCAAGCCGCACCTCCATCTCGTACCTACTAACCTCATCCCACCTCTTTGACCTGTCCGCCTTCCCTGGACTGACCTATCCCCTCCCTACCTCCCCACCTATCTTCTTTTCTCTCCATCTTCGGTCCGCCTCCCCCTCTCTCCCTATTTATTCCAGAACCCTCACCCCATCCCCCTCTCTGATGAAGGGTCTAGGCTCGAAGCGTCAGCTTTTGTGCTCCTGAGATGCTGCTTGGCCTGCTGTGTTCATCCAGCTTCACACTTTATTATCTCAGATTCCACCAAGTTTTGATAAATTACCTCGGGTGCATTTGTTATTTCTCTCGCCATCCCCTGGGATGCATTCCACTAGAGCCAGGATACTTGTCTACCGTTAGCCCCATTTGCTTGCCCAACATTACCTCTTTAATGATACCGGTCATTTCTAGGTCCCCATCCGACATGGCCTCCTTGTCATTAATTTTTAGCATGTAATTTATGTCTTCCACTGTGAATACCTGCTCAACACCTCAACCATTTCCTTATTTCCCATGATTAAATCCCTTTCTCACCTCTAAAGGACTATTGTTAACCTGAGCCACTCTTTCGTTTTATATCTTTGCTGAAACTTTTGTTATCTGTTTTTATATTTAAAGCTAATATACTCTTATAATCCATCTTACTTTCCTTTATAGCTTCTCTTATGGCCTTCTGTTGACCTTTAAAGGTTTCCCAATCTTCTAGTTTTCCACTAATCTCTGTAATTTTGCTTTGCATTTGCTTTCAATTTGATACCCTTCTTTATTTTTCTACTTGCCCCATGCCTGACTATTCCTTTTCTGACAGTCCTTCAGTTTCATTGGCATGTACTTTTGCAGAGCACTATGAAAAATCACTTTGAAAGTCCTCCACTGTTCCTCAATTGTCTCACTATATAGTCTTTGCATCCAGTCTACCTTAGCCAACTCCTCCTTCATCCTATTGTAGTCTACTTTGTTTCAGCACATGAGCCTGGTATTGGATTTTACATTCTCCCCCACCGTTTGTATTTTAAATTTAACCATACCATGATCATTCCTTCTGAGAGGATCCTTAACTAAGAGATCATGAATTATTCCTGTCTCGTTACACGGGACCAGATCTAGGATAGCTTGCTCCCTTGTATGTTTCATTACATACTGTTTGAGGAAACTAGTAACAATGCAACTTGTGGATTATTGGGGTCTGTTTATCAGTACATTCCTCCTGTCACAGTCATCATCTTTGGCCATGTGACCTTTCTTCATTATTCCAGGACTCTCAATTCCCTATACAGTCCCTTCAAGACATCAATGTCTGGAATGAATGAATGTTTTATTTATTGTCACTTTCATTTTACAAGTAATAATACATGATACAGTAGAATACACTGAAAAGTTTTAACCGTCGCAATAATCCAGCGTCATTTTGAGCAGTTCAAAAATAAAAAGGCTATATATAAGTTATAGTTGAAAGAGAGTCCTGAGCCCTGAGCCAGCTCATCAACGACAACCCTCCTCCACCATCTCTCTGCCTATACTGGTCTCAACCACTCATTAGGCACCATCCCCTCACCACTGGACACATCTTGCTGCTGGCACTGCCAATGCTAGTTTCCCTGCTCAACCCATACTCACCCCACCAGCAGGACTACCCAGCTCTGCTTGTACTGTCCTGGATTAAACCAAATGATTCAATCAAGACATCAATATCATCCTATTCACAGACTATATGTCGTGTACTGGAAGAATTCTAAGTGTTCTATTGTCAGACACTGCTCAGCATCACAGGGAGTGATAAATAATAACATAGCTTGACCTTTGATGCAACCTTGTAGAGTTGTAAGAGAGCAATAAAATACGTTCCAGTAAAGCTTATGTTTTGTATATCTCTACAGTGGTACGTATTCTTTTATGTGCTGTGTTAGTCACACATTGCTAAAAATATTGCTGGAAACTATCGCTGAAACTTTAGCCAAGATTACAAGGCCTTCAAAAACTGCCCACGATCAGTTGCACCCACATCTTCAGCACCATTTTGAAATTTTGACATGGTTGTTGTGTAGCATTTGAAAGGGAAACACTGTTCAGTTCAACATAACCTCTCACAGTTTTACTCAATTAATTAATTAATGAAATAAATCTCAGTTAATTTGATTGCATGTGTTTGGTAGAGATGCTTATTTACATATATTTAAGATACTAGCCTTATTTCTCGGAGGTGATCTGGTTCATTGATAGTGTACCAAATCTGGGCCAGAAACCCTAGGTTTCAGTCCAATGCCAGGATTTGTTGGCCAAAGAAGTTATATTTGTGACATGGCTACATTCAATTGATCGTAAGCCTGTATTTCTAATGCTCCTGACGAGACGTAGCAAGAGTGGGAAATTTTCCTGGTCTCCCATTCAGCAGAACATAATGGCTAAAACTGCAGTACTTTTCCAGTAACCAAGGGCCAATCCAAAGGAAGTCCACAGCCCAACTCACAGAAATGAGCACGGCAAAAATGATAGATACTTTTGTTCCCAATGATAAAATATATTCATTAGCAATATCATCTCAACTTCCATTTGCTGTTTACAGCAACTCATTGTTCTGCGCTGTCCCTTTAAGACTGATATCTGAAACATCTTAAAGGGAACATTTCCTGTCAAGTCTATTGCTCCTTGTGCAGCACATTTATGATCACTAAATCCATCGTATACCCGCACAGCTTAAAGACAGCACTGTCCATTACTGTAGTCTGTAATTTCTAATGCCTTGGCTGCTTCATTATAAATGCCATACCTGTAACTGTTGTGCCAGTAAGCTGACCAAGAGAAGGTAATTTATTTGAGGTTTTCAGATTGCAACCATGTGTCTGATGGTTGTATCTAATGTATTGGTTTATACCATACATATTTCATCTCCTCCTCTCAGTCATTTCCTCTAACACATACCTATCAAAATCCCTAGTGACAGGGAGTAGAACAAGTTCTCGTGGCTAGAGAATGAGAAACACCCCTCACAATAGTATTCCAGACAGCTGAGCAGTAAAGAACAGTATCATCTCTGAAGCTTTGCTTTGTTCATGCATTCTTTATAAACAGACCTGCTGCAGAAATGGAAATAGCTGCACTAAGTGATTGTGAGAAGAATCTCAGCTTCTGTCGCCTTAAGTAGAAATCCATCATCTTACAATCTATGTAAACATAAGCAAAGTTCTCAAGGCTAAACATCATGCAATTGAAAAGAAGGAAGTATGAATTATGTAATTGAAATGGAAAGGATTGTATAATAAAAAAAAGACTGTGGAATATGCATTTAAATGAAGGAATATGCAACAGAAAAGAATGACCTGCATTATGTAATTGAGGGAGATGAGCCATATTTATATTTATATTTAGGTTTAGCATTTATTGTCACATGTATTGAAGTATGGCATACAAGAGTACAGTGAACAATGTACAATGCCATCACGCACCTATCTTAGGTACAAAATACCCATCTACAAAATCTTACTTACAGAAACAGAGAAATAAAGAAATAAGTTGAAAATTTCAGCACGGCGGCCTTCTTAGCTTGAAAGTAGAAAAACAAAGAAATAAAGTTAAAATGTAAAATATTGCAATCCTTTCTTGAGTCATGGGCCTGCAAACACTCCGAGCTGGGCTTCCCCAAGAGGGCTTGCTCTTCCCCATGCTGGGCATGCTTTCACCCGCAGTGGCTAAAACCTGCCCAGGCGTGCAGGCTTCACTACCACTCGTAAGCCTTTGGCCTTAACTATAGCATCGCCACTGAGCACCATCTTTCATGGCCGATCCCCGTCTCACCGCTGCTGCCACCTATCCTCACACTGAGCCCCAGCTGCTTCATATAATTCAGGAGCAAAAATGTTATTGCAGTATGTATGGCGTTTATGTCCTTCCCTCAGATAAAGGTCACAGCGTTTCATAAAAAAAGAAATTGTATTTTCACAAAGACAGTTTTGATGGGAATTCATTTTTAGAAACACTTTGCTTTCCTTACTGAAGAATAATAAACACACATTTACATCAAGGGCAGCATTTTAATTTATTCATTACCTCAGCAAGCAGACTCACCCACTCGGTGCATTATTCTGAAATTCGATTGGCAATAGACATGACCTTTCTCACCGTTATCCTAAATGGTCAGCAGATAAAATTTTTTATGCAGTGAGTTTTTATGATCTGGAAGGGTGAGGGAAGCATTTTCAAGATAACTTACAACTTATATCTAAGAATGCGAAGTTAAAAGCCTAAAGGGAAACAGCAGGGATGTGAAACTATAAGACCATAGATAGAGGAGCAGAATTAGGGCATTCAGCCCATCGAGCCTGTTCCTCTATTCACTCATGACTGATATGTTTCTCAGACCCATTCTCATAGCTTCTCCCCATAACCCTTGATCCCTTTACCAGTCCAGAACCTATCTATCTCTGCCTTCAATACAGTCAATGACTCGGCCTCTACAGCCTTCTCAATCAATGAGTTCGGCAGATTCGCCACCCTCTGGCTAAAGAAATCCCTCCTCATCTCAGCTCTAAAAAGTTGTCCCTTCACTCTGAGGCTATGCCCTCAGGTCCTAGTCTCTCCTACTAGTGGAAGCATTTACTCCACATCCACACTACCCAGGCCTCTCAGTATTCTGTAACTTTCAATAAGATGCCCCCTCATCTTTCTAAATTTCATCAAGTACAGACTGAGAGCCCTCAATCATTCCTCATATGACAAACACTTCATCCCTGGGATCGCTCCTCTGAACCTCCTCTAGGCCCTGTCCAACTCCAGCATATTCTTCCTTAGATACAAGGCACAAAATTGCTCACAATATTCTATATGTGGTCTGACCAGAGCCCATGCGGTCTCAGCAGATCATTCCAGCGCTTGATATCTAGCTGCCTTGAAATGAATGTTAACACTGCATTTTCCTTTGAACTGCCAGTTGAACCTACATGTTAACCTTAAGCAAATCCTGAACTAGGACTCCAAAGTCCCCTTCTGCTTCAGATCTTCAAGTCCTTTCCCCATTTAGAAAATAATCTACACCCTTTACCTCCCTACAAAAGCACACTCTCCCACATTATAATTCCATCTGCCTTCTTTGCCAAACTCTTAGCCTGTCCTAGTCCATCTGCAGCCTACTCATTTCCTCAAAACTACCTTTCTCTCTGCCTATCTTTGTTTCAGCTACAAATTTAGCAACAATGCCCTCAATTCCTTCATTCAGATTGTTAATAAATAACGTGAATAGCTGTGATCCCAACACGGACCACTGCAGAACTCCACTCGTCACTGGATGCCATCCTGAAAAAGATCCTTCAAACCCCACTCTCTGCCTTCTGCCAGTCAGCCAATCCTCTATCCATGCCAGTACCTTGCCCCTAACAGCATCTGCTCCTATTCTGCAGACTCATGTGTGGCACCTTGTCAAAGCCCTTCTAGAAATCCAATTACATCACATTCACTTGCTCTACTTTGTCTAACTTCACTATTTCCTCAAAAGAATTTTAATAGATTTGTCAGACAACTTGATGAAGCTGTGCCGACTCGGCCCTATTTAGCCATGCACTTCGAAGTTTTCCACAATCTCATCCTTAATAATAGACTTTAAAATCTTATTAATGACCAAAGGCAGGCTAACTGACCTATGGTTTCCTATCTTCTTCCTCCCTCTCTTATTACACAAAAGGGTTACATTAACCACTTTGCACCACCTTTCCTGACTCCAGTGATTCCTAAAAGTTGCCTCCCCAAATTCCTCAGCTATGTCCTTTGCAACTTTGGTGTGTACTCCATTTGGACCAGGATGATTTATCCGCCTTCAGACTTTTCAGCTTCCCTGGCCCCTTCTCCTTAATGATGATTGCTACACTCACTCCTGCCCCCTGATGCCCCTGACTAATTGGTCAGTCCTTTCAGAGAGCTGATATTGGCACATTGGGCCAAGGGGCCTCCTTCTGTCCTGTGCAATCTACAAAGATCATACTCAACATCTGCTCAAATTTCTAGTATCTGTTTCCAACGATGGAAAGCCACATATTGATTCATATAATGTCAGAAAGGCACACAGCGATAGAAGGATACAACTCATTAATTTGTTGGCACTTTTCTCTGGTGGAAGTAAAATATAGTGCTCTGGGGCTCAGAAGGGCAACAACATGATATTGGAGCTAATATTCACAATGGTTCAGAGCTTCTGTAAGCAGAGTTTCAAGCAGAACTGCTTTTAATCATGTTTCCACAGGTTCATTGACATAACTGATAAACACCATGGAAACAAAACTGGCCAGGACCTGAAAGCATCCACCCACCCACATCACAATTTGATTGCACGTATGTGGTTGCATTCAATAAATAGTTGTTACATTGCATGGGTGCACTTAGAAGTAATTGTTCTGTTGGTCAGCTCTTCATGATCACAAGAACAACCTAATTTGAGTGCTTTTTAAATAAAAGACATCAAGCTTGCGAAAAGCTGAATTAGTTTGTTTTTCATTTTAAATTATTTATGCTTCACGTTTGCCTAAATTATCTCACTCGGGTTCACTTTTAAAGACAGGATGTGAACTCTGTACTATTTTGTGGGGTCATTCAGTCCTTAAATGGCTAATTATTAATGTGCGCTTGATGTTCATAAAACAAGCAAGATGCGATTTTATAAGTAGCTAGTCAGAGTTGTACAAAACAAGTGCAGGTTCAGTTCTTTGCCAAAATAGTTTCTGGTGAGGTAAGAAACTTAGTGGGGATGATGTCTACCTCAGTGATGTTGTATGATTGCAATGATTCCAGACTATACAATCTTTTACCTTGAAGGCAGTCACGTGCAACCATGGCATGTGACATTCCTGTATAAAGGTAACAGACTCATCTTTAGTCACCCTTTGTAAGTCACAAAATTAGCGTAGAATGTTCAGTCAGTTATGCAATGCACAGTAACATTTCAACAAGTGCAGAACCCAGATTATACATGTAAGTCTGAAACATTGTAGCTGTTTAGTTGGTTAGTGATATTAATAAACTGTAAGACGTCTCTCCCATCAAGTACCTGACCTTCAATGGCACATGTTTTATGGGCTAACACATAAAAAATTCATCAACTAGTGCCTGGAAGAAGCACAGTAGGAGGAAGTCAAATATAAGCATATGAGAAACTCGAATAGGAATAAGTTCTATAACTCCTTGAGCCTCTTTCACCATTCAATAAGATCTTCTACCTTAACACCACCCTCATATCCTCTTGTCATATCCCTTGATTTTCTTAGCTCTTAAAAACCTATCAGTCTCAGTTTTGAATATGTTCAATGGCTAAGAGTAATACAGGAAGAGTAATACATTGAAGGTCAGGTTCTTGATGGGACAGACATCTTACAGTTTGGCCCAGCAGGACTGCACTGATACTTAATGCGTTCCCAAACTAAGACCTTTTGCCTCTTCATGCTGTGTTTTTCTCTATTTCCTGTTTATTAGTATATCTGTTAAGATGCTTCCTAAACGTTGATATTGTATCCTCCACTACCACCTCCTGTGGCAGCACATTCCAGGGACTGACCACCCTCTGTGTAAAAACTGGTCTCTCACATCTCCTTTAACTTTACTCCCTTTTACCTTAAACATATGTTCCCTAGTAATTTACATGTCCACCCTGGGAAAAAGACTCCAACAATCCATTCTATTCATGCCTCTCAAATTTTTTGTAAACTCCTATCAGGTTGCCCATCATCCTTCGATGTTCAAGTGAGAATAAGCCAAGTTTGTCCAATTTCTCCTCACAGCTAACGCCCTCCAAGCCAGGAAACTTTCTAGTAAACTGTTTCTGTACCCCTTCCAAAACCTCCACATCCTCCTGGTAGCATAGTGACCAGAATTGTACATGCTGTTCCAAATGCAGCCTAATAAAGTTCTATTCAGCTGCAACAAGACTTGCTAATTTTTTATACTCAAAGCCCCCACAATGAAAGCAAGCATGCCACATGCCTTCTTGATCACCTTATCCACTTCTGTTGCCACATTAATGGAACTATGGACCTGTCCGCCAAGATCCCTCCATATGTTAATGCTCCCAAGGGTTCTGCCATTTACTGTGCACTTACTTCCTGCATTAGAGCTTCCAAAATGCATCACCTCACATTTATCTAGATTAAACTCCATCTTCCATTTCTCCGTCCAAATCTCTAGCCCATCTCTGTCTTGCTGTATCCTTTGGCAATCCTCTTCTCTATTCACAGCTCCCCCAATCTTTGTGTTGTCAGCAAACATGCTAATCAGGCCATGTCCACTTCCGTCAAATTATTTAAGCATATTAGAAACAACAGAGGTCCCAGCTCAGGTCCCTGTGGAACACCACTGGTCAGAGATCTCCAGTCAGAAAATCACCCCGCCATTGCTATTTTCTGTCTCCTATCACCAAGCCAGTTCTATATCCATCTTATCACCTGTTGGGGAGAGATGTCAGGCAGCAGACTTCAGTTCTGCATTGAGAAGCACAATTGATCTCTATTCAAGCTGAGCACTATGCATGCAGGAGACACCAGAGACCACTCCAAATCTGGCCTTTACATCGGTCTCAGATCAGAAGAGAGGCCAACGATGCTCTGATTTCCCCAGTGGGTACAGCATTTTTATACATTTCATGCTACAATAATTACATGTTGCATTGTCGTTGTTCCTTCCCTCTTCATCTATTCCTCGAAAGTTGTTAAATACCTGATCAATGATGGACACCCCAGTGGACAGCCCTGGGTTCCCCACGACTGCATGACGTTTATCAAACATCGCTGTCATACAGGCCTTGGGATCTTACAATACATTCCATTAAATCACATTCCAAAGTTAATGTTTATACTCTTTTTCAGACACCTCCCAGAATTGCTCATCTCTAAGAGCTGCTTGATTTTTGCTATTTATTGCAACCCTTATCAAATTCTGTTACTCATCTTATATTTCCCACTGTCCTAATCAGAGGGAATATAAAGGAAATTTGTTCTTACTGATCGCTGTAAGACTCATAATACTAGTTCTAATACAAAGCTAGTTTTATGTAAAGATTTAAGTTTACACCTACTGTTAGCTAACGAGCTGTGAGCAGTTTCGGTTCCACCTGAACTTAGAAGCTCAGATAAACAATCAATCTAGCTTGCAGCTGCATTATAACTCATTCTACTTATATACTGTCTTCTTGGATGAAATTTACTGCCCCTACTCTGACTAACTCTTTCCACCTAATAAAACAATAGCCTCCTCATTGATAATCTAAAACTCAATCATTTTCACAGTTCAATGAACTTGTGTGATCTCTTAGAATTTTACGAGTAATAATCCCACCCTTATCATCTGTGATGGTTATTGTAGGACCCTATTTTTCTTTTTGCTGCTTGCTACAAAATTCAGACTGTCTGTTCTTATCAAAACTTTCTCTTATGGATGTCTGCAGCTGCTGTTTGTACAGAACTCCCTGTATATTTATTTGTAAGATTGTTTGTTCAAAGCAGACCGTGTTATCTTGGGAAAACTCCTTCTGAAAACTACCATTGTGCTAACTTATGGCGTCACTTTATTGCTGGATCAGGCAAGCTAATTCTGTTATTGCAGCCCTATTTTATGCCAATGGGTGATCACATTGTACCATTCTGATCAGGGACTACTTCAATATAGCTCACCGCAGATCCTATGTGACTTCACCTTTTGTATCAGCCTGCTATTAGGGACCTTGTCAAAGACCTTGCTGAAGTCCCTATAGGTGATGTCTATTACCATCAACTATCTTTGTCACTTCCTCAAAAAACTTAATCAAGTTTGGGAGACATCACCTTCTCCTCACAAAGCCACACTACCTATCCCAATTGAGTCCATTTTTTCCCAAATGTGAGTAAATCCTATCCATAAAAATCTTTTGTAATAATTTCCCTACCACTGACATAAGGCTCACCAGTCTGTAATTTCCTGGATTATCCCTGCTGTCCTTCTTAAACAGGAAGGAAGAAAGTTGGCTATCCTCCAGACCTCTGGGACCTCTCCTCTGGCTAAAGATGAAGCAAGGATTTCATTCGAGGCCCCAGCAATTTCCTCACCCGTCTCCCTTAGCATTCTAGGATAAGTTCCCATCAGGTTCTTTAGGTCATTTATGCAATGCTTTTCAAAGCACTCAATACCTCCTCCTTTTTTATATTGACATGCCCTAGCATATTAACTTAGCCCTCCTGTCACTCACCATCTATCATGTCTTTCTTGCCTGTGAATTCCAATGCAAAGTATTCATTAGGGGTCTCACCCACTTCCTCCAGCTCCATGCACACATTCAAGTGGGCTTACCCTTTCCCTAGCTACCATTTTGCTCTTGAAACATGTATAAAATGCCTTGGGGTTTTCTTTTGTCACCAGGTGTCAGCAGCAGAAATGACTACGAGACATGTTAAGAGCCATGGTCAATCATGCAGGGAATTTTGGTCAAGCTAGTTTAAACTCTGACCTCAGATAAACTGCAGCCAGGATGTGGAGTGACTGGTAGTTCTCTGCATTGATCAAATAGAGCAAGTATCATGGTGGTCTGTAGATGTTCTGGCATCTCGACTACTTTCTATGGACCATAGAATGTCACTATTTACATCATGATATAAACAATTGGGAGTTGTTTACCAGTGGGCTCTATTGGCTGGGATTGGCTTTGGTTAATTCATTGGCTAAGAACCAGAGATCTTTCTGGAAAAGGGCACATTCTTCGAGAAGTCAAATTTCCTGAGGAGAGAGGTAATCTTCAGAGAGAAGACAAAGAACTATGAGACAAGATCTTCATGGAGAACAAAATTTGCCATATCACTTGAATTTCACCATGGCAGATGGTAGAATTTGGATTCAATTGAAAATCTGGAATTAAGAGTCTAATGATGACTATGAAACCATTGTCAACTGGTGGCAGGGTAGGAAGTGTTAGGGCTCCTGAACCTTTATACTCCTGCTCACCTGGCCAGCCTCATTGTCCTTTGTTTTTCTTTGTTTCTTCATTTCTCTTTTGTGTCAAAGTTCGCCTTTTCTTCTTTTCTGCAGCTGCGGTGGGGGTAGGCCTGTTGTGAGGGCCTGTTGTGAGGTCCTGATGTGAGGGCCTGTTGTGACGATCTGTTGTGAAGGACTGTTGTGATGACCTGTTGTGAGGGCCTGTTGTGGGGGCCTGTTGTGACGGCCTGTTGACAGGGCCTGTTGTGATGACCTGCTGTGAGGGCCTGTTGTGAGGGCCTGTTGTGATGACCTGTTGTGAGGGCCTGTTGTGATGACCTGTTGTGAGGGACTGTTGTGAGGTCCTATTATGATTACATGTTGTGAGGTCCTGTTGTGAGGGCCTGTTGTGAGGGCCTTTTGTGGTAGTGGCAACTTGGGGGATCAGGAAGTCCATTCCTCATGGCCATGCTGGCCACAGCTTGAGTGAAGGCGTCATCAGTGAGTTGGTGGATCTGGTCCATTCCTCCTGGCAGTGGTGTGGCAGTTTCAGCAGTGGTGGTATGGTGGTTTCAGTTCATTCCTCATGGCTTTGGCAGCGATGTGGCAGCTTTGGGTAGTGATTAAGATGGTGATAGCTTGAGTGATGTCTTCACCGTGGGTGGCTCGGTGGGCCTGGCCTGTCTCTCCTTGCTATGGCGGCATTGAGGCAGCTTCAGTGTTGGATTCAGCAGCGGCCGGGTAGTGGGTCCAGTCTAGAAATCCTTGCTTTGGCAGCTTCAGGGGTGACTTCAGCAGCGGCCTCCTGTAGCCACTCCAGAAACCCAGGAGCCATAGACGAAACAAAAGATGAACTTTGTCTTAACTTTGTCCCAATTATTTCTTTTCATAATTTGTAAGAGTAAAATGGCACTGGATTATGGTGACTTATACACTTTTCACTGTATTTTCATAAATACAAATAACACAATGGGTACAGCAGATGCAGTATACTACACTGGTGGAATAGCCGTTGTGGCCAGTATACGGGTATATTGCATCCGCTGTACAGATGTTCACCTGCACATCCACCAATGTGGTATACTGCATCCGCAGTACGCCAATGTGGTATACGCTGTATGCCAATGTGTTATACTGCATCCACCGTACAGATGTTCACCTGCACATCCGCCAATGTGGTATACGGCATCTGTTGTACACAGTGTGGCTTCCTCTACATTGGGGAAACCAAGCAGAGGCTTGGAGACCACTTTGCAGAGCACCCCCGCTCGGTTCACAGTAAACAACTGCACCTCCCAGTCGTGAACCATTTTAACTCCCCCTCCCATGCCTTAGATGACATGTCAATCCTGGGCCTCCTGCAGTGCCATAATGATGCCACCCGTAGATTGCAGGAACAGCAACTCATATTCCGCTTGGGAACCTTGCAGCCCAATAGTATTAATGTGGATTTCACCAGCTTCAAAATCTCCCCTACCCCCACTGCATCCCAAAACCAGCCCAGTTCTTCCCCTCCCCCCACTGTATCACACAACCAGCCCAACTCATCCCCTCCCTCCACTGCATCCCAAAGCCAGCCCAGCTCGTCCCCACCTCCCTAACCTGTTCTTCCTCTCACCTATCACCTCCTCCCACCCCAAGCCGCACCTCCATTTTCTAACTACTAACCTCATCCCACCCTCTTGACCTGTCTGTCCTCTCCGGACTGACCTATCCCCTCCCTACCTCCCCACTAATACTCTCCTCTCCACCTATCTTCTCCTTTATTCATCTTCGGTCCGCCTCCCCCTTTCTCCCTATTTATTTCAGAACCCTCTTCCCATCCCCCTTTTCTGATGAAGGGTCTAGGCCCAAAACGTCAGCTTTTGTGCTCCTAAGATGCTGCTTGGCCTGCTGTGTTCATCCAGCTTCACACTTTGTCATCCCGGATTCTCCAGCATCTGCAGTTCCCATTATCTCAGGTCAAGATATCTCCTCAGTATTCTATATGAATCAATTTTCCACATCCTTTTCAACATGAGTCCTCCAAAACTTTCATAATAGAGTTATCTTTGTAACACCATTTTCCGCAATATTTAAAGGGATTCTTAGCTGCTGTTAGGGCGGCACGGTGGCTCAGTGGTTAGCACTGCTGCCTCACAGCACCAGAGACCCAGGTCTGATTCTAGACTTGGGTGACTGCCTGTGTGGAGTTTGCACGTTGCTCCTGTGTCTTCGTGGGTTTCCATCAAATTATCTGGTTACCTCCCACAATCCAAAGATTTGCAGTTCGGTTGGATTAGCCATGCTAAAGTACCCATAGTGTCCAGGGATGTGCACGCTAGGCAGAAGTTGTGGGATGGGTCTGATCGGGAAGTTCTTTGGAGGGTTGGTGTGGACTTGATGAGTCAAATGGTTCTTTCTGACTGTAGGGATTCTTTAATTCTGTCAGGGAAATCTGGAGCATGTTCAGCATTTAGTTTTTGTCAGTCTATTGAGTATTTGGAGCTAAGGACTGCCTTACTGCTAATATTTCTTTGCAAATGAAATCTACTGTTTTGTTTCACTCTAACTGGTTCCATAGCTTCTCTTTAAGGCATTGCTGCTAGCCCATTATCAATGTCTGAGCCATTCGATTTACTGCCATCCCAAACAATGAACTATCTCAAAGCAATCTGGCCAGTTTGTTCACTTAATGAGCCCAACAAATAATTTGCTTTGGCCTCTCTCCAACTTCATCAGTCAGACAGAGTACACCATCCCCCCAATATGAATCAGAGTCGAAAATCCATCTCATGATGTGTAACACAAACAGTGGTAGGTGCGTGGAGAGGAACTATTGTGATAAAATACTGGAATAAGTCTGCAAACCACTCTTAAAAATGCTGTGATTTTTAGAAATTAGTTTATTTAAATCTCTCATCATCTCCAACATGAGATAATCATGCAGAATAAACAGTGAAGGAATTAAAGAATGGAGGTGCATCACTATGAACCTATGCTTGTCAGCTTTGTTCAGGTACTGATAAAATCATTTTCTGGATGGCACGCCAAGGAGCAGAGTTAGCAGTGCGGATTGATTGGAGCGAAATCTCATGGGTTGGTGCTGGTTTGGTTCTACCATAGCTCACAATACAACGGGAGATTGATTAATATATAAAACTTATTGTATTAGCTGAAAAAGCAAAGATGTAGTAAGAAAGTATGTTGTAGTGCATCTTTCAGGTTTATGAATATTGTATTATTTATGCACTGATGGGAAAGAGAAGAATGGTTGTTAATGCTGCTCTGCATGTTTGTGACAGATTCATGGCTCAGCTCGTTAAGTGCTTCTGCTGTGTTGTACAGGTAAACAAATCTTACTGAATCCATGTTCAAAAATATCTTCTCCAGCTGCTGCATCATATTGCTCCATATCTTGGCTTTATTCACACTAACTACAAAGGAAGGCAACCTGCATGGAATGGGAAATACCGACACCTGGAATAGCATATCAATTGTAAGTGATTACTTAGATTACCAGTTGTCTTCACCTGAATATGGAGTCAAAGCTGTGTAAAAATTAGAAACATCTACAGTGGAGGCTGTATTGTTGCAGTTATTAGATACAATTACGCTATACTCCAGAACATTCAATCTGGATGGTTACAATTCTTTCAGAGAATGGCTGTAGGCAATCACGATGGAGGGATTCCAAAAGATTATGCCCATTTCTTTCTGCTTATACAGATCAGTTGGTACACTGGAGCAAAAACTGCCCTTAGAAGGCACACAACAAGAGTTCTCCAGCATTACAGAACCCTGCACAAGCAGCTATAGGCTTCATCCTGGAAAAGCAATGTGATCATAACGAGTACAGCATTAGAGATGACTTACATTGGTTGCAGCCTGTCAATGGAAATCATTGATATAGAAAAGGACTTCTTTATCACAGAACATGTACGAGTTACAGATTTAGCCATTACCAATGCTGCTCTTTCAGCCAAGGGGGCAGTTAATACATCAGAACTAGGAGCAGGTGTCGGCCATTCGGCCCTTTGATCCCGGTCTACCATTCAATAAGATCATAGCTGATCCTTTCGTGGACTCAGATCCACTTACCCACGTTCTCACCGTATCCATTAATTCCTTTATTGTTCAAAGAAATATCTACCTTAGCTTTAAAAATGTTTACTGAAGTAACGTCAATTACTTCACTGGGCGAGAAATTCCATAGATTAACAGCCCTCTGACTGAAAAAGTTCTTTCTCAACTCAGTCCTAAATCTGCTCCCTCTGATCTTGAGGCTATGCCTTCTTGTCCTAGCTTCACTTGCCAGTGGGAACATCCTCTCTACTTCTATATTATCTATTCCCTTCATAATTTTATGTGTTGCTATAAAATCCCCCCTCAATCTTCTGAATTCCAATGAATATAATCCCAATCTACTCAGTCTCTCCTCATAAGCCAACCCCCTTAACTCCGGAATCAACCTAGTGAACCCCCTCCTCACCCCCTCCAGTGCCAGGGCATCCTTCCTCAAGTAAGGAGACCAAAACTGCACATAGTACTCTAGGTGTGGCCTCACCAGCACCTTATACAGCTGCAATATAACTTCTCTGCTTTTAAACTCAATCCCTTTAGCAATGAAGGACAAAATTCCATTTGCCTTCCTAATTACTTGTTGTACCTGCAGACCAACCTTCTGTGATTCATGGACAAGAACACCCAGGTCCCTCTGCATAGTAGCATGCAGCAACTTTTTACCATTCAAGTAATAATCCCGTTTACTATTACTCTGACCAAAATGTATGACTTCAAGTTTATTTAGATTTAAACAATGGTGTCACATTTGCTGTTTTCCAATCTGCTGGAACTGCCCCAGAGTCCAGTCAATTTTGGAAAATTACCGCCAGTGCACCTGCTATTTCTCCCGCCATCTCTTTTAGTACTCTGGGATGCATTCCATCAGGGCCAGGAGACTTATCAATCCTTAGCTCCATCAGCTTGCCCAACACTACCTCTTCCGTAATTATGATTGTTTCCAGGTCCTCACCTACCTTCGTCTCTTTGTCAATTACTGGCATCTTATTAGTGTCCTCCATTGTGAAGACTGATACAAAATACCTGTTCAATGCCTCGGCCATTTCGTCATATCCCATAACTAAATTCCCTTTCTCATCCTCTAGAGGGCCAACATTTACTTTAGCCACTCTTTTTAGCTTTATATATTTATAGAAACTTTTGCTATTTACCTTCTTATTCTGTGCTAGTTTTTTCTCATGTTCTATCTTGCTTTTCTTTATTGCTCTTTTTGTGGCTTTCTGTTGACCTTTAAAATTTTCCCAATCCTCTAGTTTCATGCTGTCTTGGCAACTTTGTACGCCTTCTCTTTCAATTTGATATACTCCCTTATTTCCTTAGACACCCATGGCAGATTCCCCCTTTTCTTATAGTCCTTCCTTTTCATTGGAATATACTTTTGCTGAACACTTTAAAAAATTGCTTTGAAAGTCCTCCACTGCTCATCACTGTCCCACCATAAAATCTTTGTTTCTAGTCGACTTTAGCCAAGCCCTTTCTCATTCTATTGTAGTCCCCCTTGTTCAAGCATAGGATCCTGGTATTGGATTTTATCTTCTCACTCTCCATCTGAATTCTAAATTCAATCGTACTGTGATCACTCCTTCCAAGTGGATCCCTAACTCTGAGGTCATTAATTATTCCTGTCTCATTACACAGGACCAGATCTAGGATAGCTTGCTCCCTCGTCAGTTCCATTACATATATTCCAGAAAACTATCACAGATACACTCAATGAATTCCTCCTCAAGGCTACCCTGACCGAGCTTGTTTGACCAGTCTACATGTAGATTAAAATCCCCCATGATAATTGCTGTACCATTTTTACAAGCATTCATTATTTCTTTGTTTATTGCCTACCTAATGTGATGTTGTTACTTAGTGGCCTATAGACTACACCTATCAGTGACTTTTTCCTCTTCGAATTTCTAATTTCCACCCAAATGGATTCAACCTCATTCTCCATAGAACCTATATCATCTCTCAGCACCATCCTGATGTCGTCCTTGAAAATCAGAGCTACACCACCTCCCTTATCTGCCTGTCTGTCCTTCCAAATAGCCTGGTATCCCTGGATATTTAACTCCCAGTCGTGACCATCCTGTAACCATGTCTCCCTAATGGCTACCAAATCATATTCATTCACAATGATTTGTGCCGTTAACTCATCAACCTTGTTATGAATGTTACAAACATTCAGGTAAAGTGCCTTTATGTTATCTTTCTTACCCTCATGATTTCCAACATCTCCAATAATATCGCCTGAGTTATCCCTCTTTTTTGCTTCGTTCATAGTCTGCCTGAACTTAAACCCTCTTGCACACATGGTAATCTGCTGTTTATCTTTTTATGTACCATCATATTCCCTGTAGTTTTCCCTTTCCCTTCCCCCCGACTCACTAGTTTAAAGTCCTACTGACCACCCTATTTATACTTTTCGCGAGAACACGGGTTCCAGATTGGTTCAGGTGGGGACCGTCCCATCAGAACAGATCCCCCCGGTTCCAAAACTGATGTCAATGCCCATGAAATGGAACCCCTCTTTCCTACACTACTCCCTTAGCCATGTGTTTACTTCCCTAATTTTCTTATCCCTAAGCCAATTTGCACGTGGCTTGGGCAGTAATCCGGAGATTATGATCCTTGAGGACCTGTTCCTTAATTTTGCTCCTATTGCTTGATAATCCCCAAACAGGTCGCCCATCCTAGCCTTGCCTATGTTGTTAGTCCCAACGTGGACCACAATAACTGGATCCTCAATGTCCCACTCCAATATCCTTTCAAGCTGGTCAGAGATGTCCTGCACCCTGGCACTGTGCAGGCAACACATCACGCAGGACTTCCGTTCTGGCTTACAAATGATGCTATCTATCCCGCGAACTATAGAATCCCCTATAACTACCACTTGTTTTTTTGCTCCCCCCTCTTGAATGGCCTTCTGCACCATGGTGCCATGGTGAGCTGGCTCATCCTCCTCGCAGCCCAGTTTCTCATCCCCAAAGGGAGCGAGTATCTCATACCTGTTGGATAAGGTCAAAAGCTGAGGCTCTTCCACTCCTGAACTCAGAATCCCCCTACCTGCCTCACTTGCAGTCACACCCTCTTTTCCCTGATCACTAACTGAATTTGAATTACTAGAATTAATTTGAATTAATAGTTGCAAAGCACATACAGAGAAATTAATGATACACAGAGGGCAAATGCATGAGCTAAACTAATTAACTAAAATCACAAATAGCATTGCACAAATTAATAACAATAATTTGTTTTAAAAAATATCTTACTTTCTTTCATTTTGTAGAAATAAAAGTTATCCATTGCGCAAAAGTCAATATATTAGTTAGCTTCTCTGATGAACCATTACCTTCTGATGTTACTGAGGAGCTACGGAATGCTACTCTGCCTTATCATTCATGACCTTTATGGAGGGATCAAGTGAAACATTGATCTCATCTATTTGCTAGCATTTGTGGGATGATAAGAATAATTAGAATAGCACTCCTCATTCATTCGTGCATTCTTCCGCCCTTACACTATGTTTTGCTTATGTAAATTCTATTACTAAGATTAGCGCACAGACAGGGATGTCTGTTTCTTTCTATTTATAGAATAGTTTATTACCAAACATTGTCACTGCTGACACTGTTCAAACAGTATAAATGAAAGCTGACAGATCTCTAATTCACTGTGGATCAAGACAACAAGATGAACGTGTGATCAGAGATAATGGGAACTGCAGTTGCTGGAGAATCCGAGATTAAAAAAAGTGTGGAGCTGGATGAACACAGCAGGCCAAGTAGCATTTTAGGTGCACATCAGAAAAGGGGGATGGGGAGAGGATTCTGAAATAAATAGGGAGAGAGGGGGAGGTGGACCGAAGACAGACAGAAGAGAAGATAGGTGGAGAGGAGAGTATAGGTGGGGAGGTAGGGAGGGCATAGGTTAGTCCAGGGAGGACGGACAGGTCAAGGGGGCGGGATGAGGTTAGTAGATAGGAAATGGAGGTGCGGCTGGAGGTGGGAGGAGGGGATAGGTGAGAGGAAGAACAGGTTAGGAGGTGGGGACAAGCTGGGCTTGTTTTGCGATGCGGTGGGGGAAGGGGAGATTTTGAAGCTGGTGAAATCCTCATTGATACCATTGGGCTGCAGGGTTCCCAAGTGGAATATGAGTTGCTGTTCCTGCAACCTTCGGGTGGCATCATTTTGGCACTGCAGGAGGCCCAGGATGGATATATCGTCTAAGGAATGGGAGAGGGAGTTGAAATGGTTTGCGGCTGGGAGGTGCAGTTGTTTACTGCGAACCGAGCATAGGTGTTCTGCAAAGCAGTCCCCAAGCCTCCGCTAGGTTTCCCCAATGTAGAGGAAGCCACAGCGGGTACAGCTGATGTGTTGGAGATGGTCCGTATGAACTTGAGGTTGGGGTAGAAGGTGTTGGTGAAGTGGATGAACTGTTCAAGCTCCTCTCGGGAGCACGAGGGCAGGCGCATTTGTGGATTTTGGGAAGGCGGGTTTTTAAAGGGACTTGGGTGGGCCCAAGCTGTGCCTGCTTTTTTGTAGGTTATGTGGAACAGTCCCTATTCCACATCTACACTGGCTCTAAACCCCACCTCTTCCTCCGTTACATTGATGACTGTATCGGCGCCGCCTCTTGCTCCCAAGAGGAGCTCGAACAGTTCATCCACTTCACCAACACCTTCCACCCCAACCTCAAGTTCACCTAGACCATCTGCAACACACCCCTCACCTTCCTGGACATCTCTGTCTCAATCTCAAGCAACCACCTAGAAACCAATGTCCATTTCAAGCCCACCAACTCCCACAGCTATCTGGTATACACCTCCTCTCACCCACCCTCCTGCAAAAATTCCATCCCCTATACCCAATTCCTTCGCCTCCACCGCATCTGCTCCCAGGATGAGGCATTCCACTCCTGCACACCCGAGATGTCCTCGTTCTTCAAGGAATGCAAATTCCCCCCCGCAGTGGCCGAGAACACCCTTGACTGTGTCTCCTGCATTTCCCGCAACTCATCCCTCACGCTCCGTCCCCGCAATAACTGCCAAAAGAGAATCCCCTAGTCCTCACATACCACCCCACCAACCTCCAGATACAACACATCATCCTCTGACACTTCCACCATCTACAATCTGACCCCACCACTAAAGACATTTTTCCATCCCCTCCCCTTGTCTGCTTTCCGGAGAGACCACTCTCTCCGTGACTCCCTTGTCCGCTCCACACTACCCTCCAATCCCACCACACCCGGCACTTTCCCCTGCAACTGCAGGAAGTGCTACACTTGCCCTCACACCTCCTCCCTCACCCCCATCCCAGGCCCCAAGATGACTTTCCACATCAGCAGAGGTTCACCTGCACATCCGCCAATGTGGTATACTGCATCCGGTGTACCTGTTGTGGCTTCCTCTACATTGGGGAAACCAAGCAGAGGCTTGTGGAACACCTACACTCGATTCGTAATAAACAACTGCGCCTCCCAGTCACAAACTATTTTAACTAGCAGTTAAAAGTTATAGGGAGGGGCTGGATAGGCTGGGAGTGTAGGAGGTTTAGGGGTGATCTTATAGAGGTTTTTAAAATCATGGAGAGTGTAGGTAGGATGATTGATAAGCGTCTTTACCTTATAATCAGGAGTTCAAAACTTGGAGACATATTTTAAGGTGAGAGGAGAAAGATTTAAAAAGGACATAAGTCGCAACTTTTTCACGCAGCATGGTTGTAATATTAAATAAACTGCCAGAGAAAGTGGTGGATGCCGATACAGTTACAATGCCTAAAAGGCATTTGGTAACTTCATGAATAGGGAAGGTTTGGAGGGATATGGGCTAAACACAGGCAGGTGGGGCTAGTTTAGTTTCGGAACAAGGTCAGGGTGGACTGTTTGGACTCAAGGGTCTGTTTCTGTGCTGTATGACTCTATGACTCTATTTACATGGACACTTGATATCCTGTAACGCACACAGCTATGGGCCAGCTGCTAGAAAATGGGATTAGAATAGATGGCTGTTGGATGACCAACATGGACAGAAAGGGCTGAAGGGCTTCTTTTCCTGCTGTAAGAACGGTATTTATTATGCTATTATTATTACAATGCCATTATTATAACACTCTAATTATGTGTTTTCACCAACTCATGATTTAAAAAAAGACAATAATTTGTGGGAACTACAACAATGCCCCCTATGGAGAAGCACAGCCTCACTGACAGCATCTTCTGGAGTTCTCTCGTACTGTGCCTGTCCAAATTTCTGAAATTGTTTTCAGTTTCATTTAAGTAATGATAGTGAATGCTGATATCTTCACTGTCATTACCGCAGTAAAATGCAAGCCATTATTATGATGACTCTTGGCACGCTAATATCAAATTGCAATTGAACTCCGGTGTCTCTGTGAATCCATTTTTGGCTGCTCTCCTATAAGTGCTGCCTCTCTGCATTATCCTGTGTAGACGTCAACCTCATGATTCTCATTCTACTTTTCTGGTGTCAACTTTGTCTCTTTGACTCGCCCCGTGCTGTCAGCAAGTTTGTATGGCATTCAATCTTCAATGAGTCATAACTTCCAGATCAACACAAAAAGATTTAAATCAGTATCTTTGGCCATAGCATACAATGAGCGCCTTAGGTCTCTTGGAGTGTAGTGGTAGTTTCCAAGTGTCTGGGTCAGAAAGCCTGATTTGAGTCCCATTGCTGAGGAGGTGTGAGATAACATTCAAAACTTGATTTCAACTGCAACAAGAAGTTGTAATAAACCCCTTGCCAATGACTCAATCCTCCTTCCCAATAATTTTTTAAGCTTTATCAATCTATTTGCTGCATTGCGATATTACACAAACATGAATGAGTTTTCAAACTATTACCTCACAATTCTTTTACTGCCTAATTTCTGAACCAAAAACCTACTTCAGCCTCTAATTAATGAAATAGATTGATAATGAGACAGATATTCTATATTTAGCTCAGTTAACAGAATTTAATGAGACTGGTGTGAATATGAGAGATTTGTTGGCATATCTGTGTCTGATTCTTAGTGAGAATATCTAAAACCTCTTCGCATGTATATGGTTCAAAGTAGCACTGAAATTTGTTGATCTGTGTTAAAATTCAGCTATTTTAAATATAATTTCCTTTTTTTTCATTTTTTTCATTGGGATGTGGACATTCCTGGCAATATCAAGATTTTTGGCCTATCCCTAATTACCTTTGAGAAGATGATGGTGAGCCACCTTCATGAATTGCGACAATCTATCTGGTGGAGGTACACTCACAGTGCTATTGCAAAGAAGCTCTATTGAAAGAGATTAAATTAGTTGGTAATAAAATGTGAGGCTGGATGAACACAGCAGGCCAAGCAGCATCTCAGGAGCACAAAAGCTGACGTTTCGGGCCTAGACCCTTAGACCCCGAAACGTCAGCTTTTGTGCTCCTGAGATGCTGCTTGGCCTGCTGTGTTCATCCAGCATCACATTTTATTATCTTGGAATCTCCAGCATCTGCAGTTCCCATTATCTCTTAAATTAGTTGGTGTTGGCATCATGTGTATAGCACCCACTGCTACCAGCTTGTATCAATGTTGAAGGGAGAGAATACTCAAGTTGATAGCTGCAGTGCCAAACAAGTGGCCTGTTTTGTCTCAGATGAAATCAAGTTTTGAATGTTTTTTGCACCACACTCATCCAAATAGTGTTTCATCAGTTTACTTGCTTGTGCCACCTTGATGATGGATGAGCTTTGAGAAGTTGGGAGGTGAATTATCTACCTTAGAATTCTCAACCTGTAACCTACTCTTGTAATCGCAGTATTTATATGGCCCATTGGTTTCAGTCTCTAATCACTGGTAACCTCCAGGATGTTTTGGTTTGGGTTCACCGTTGGTAATGCCACTGAATGTTAAGTAAACATGTTGGATTCTCTCTTGTTAGATGGTCATAGCCTGGCACTTCTGTGCCAGAAATGTTTCTTGGCACTCACAGACTGCGTCCTTATATTGCTACTTATGGACATGGATGGCTTCTATATCTGAGGAGTGATGAATGGTGCTGAATATCGTCATTACTGAGCATCCCTCACTCCTGACCTTAGCATGGAAGAGAACTAATTAATGAAGCAACTTAAGATGGTTAGGTAGAGAAAACTACCTTGATGGATGCCTTCAGTATTGACTTACAACAACCACATCCACCTTCCTTTGTGCTACGTATGAACAAGTCCTTATGAAGCACTACATGCTGCATACTATAATACTGAAAGCTCAATAGAAATGTAAGACAAATTAATTTCTTATCAGTTATATTTCACTATCTACTATAAGTAATTAGAGGTGACCAAGAACTATACCCTCTTGACGAGTGTGTTCTCATCACAACTGTCAGGGAGGAAAACATGAAGAGGGTTTGATTCTGGTTATTTCTGGCTGATTAGTAAGACAAATATTAATCTGTATTTCAGCTGCGATAAAATAAGAAATGATCATATCAGGATGGCAAATATGTTCTAAATAAAATTCTAGCTTTTGGAGGTAACAGGGTTAATTTTGTCTTTGTGTGGTAATGTGGGGCTGACAACTACAAATCAGCAATCCATTTTATGTCTTTCATTTCAAAAGGAAGACATGTAATAAGTCACTGATTCATTATACCCGTTTCACAAATCACAAAAAGCAAGATTATCTCCAATTTCACATTGCAAGTATTTCAGTGAGTGAAACATACAGAATCAGAACATACCAACACTCCCCTATTGTTCTTGCGCAAATAAATAGGTGGAGTAACATTGAAAAGTTGAGTACTATGTTTGCTGGATATCTGGAATGAAAACAGGAAATGCTGGAAACTCTTAACAGGCTAGGTAGCCTCTGAGAAGAGAAGAAAAGATTTAATGTTTCAGGTTGACAAACTTTCATCAGATGGAATGCCATAATTGTTCTAGTTTCGGATCACCATGTCCTGAAAATGGACCTTGGTAAGAGTAGGATCAAATTTAGCTAGACTGTCTCCAAAGTCAATTCTTGAATGACAGATTAACTTTCTTCAATTATGGCATGAACTGTTTGGAAGGATCTCTGAGGGTGGTTGATGTCCATAAAGCCATTCCTCAGGCTAGAGTCAGGTCCATCAAGCGAGGAAAAGAGAAAATAATCATTTAAAATCTATAGTTTAAAGGCAACCCCTTAAGGTGCAGTTTAAGTGTTATTCCCCAAATGAATTTTTCACTTTACTCATATAAATTATTCTATTAATAATAAAAAAAATCTGAACAAATATATGGAGGAGCATACATCAACAGCAGAAGAATAAGATGGAAGATAAATTAAAGGCATGTTCAATAATTTGAACATTATTATTTCAATTAGAGCTCCATTATGTTTCAGAATGCAAAATATGTGGTTAGTCATTTAGGTTGAAGATTTGCTTTAACTGAAATTGTACTCGCTGCTTTGTATTCTGCTATTGCTATTTGAAGTATCATGGAGATGAGCTGTTCCCAAAAGGGTACATTTCTTTCAATTGCCTCTGCATTAAGTGTGGCATCAAGTAGGCTTAAAGAAAACTAATTATCTGAAAGCTAGAAAAACAATTCAACAAAAACACCAGCACATTACTGAATTTGTAAGGGTCTTTTGATTTTGTCCCTGGATTTTTTTTTTATTTGCCCCCTAATTCATTTACTTCCTGTAAAATAAATTACCATCTGCCCCGAGGAGAATTCATGCTCATTCCAAAACACTTTTAATTTTACTTGATTGCCACTGTTGAATGTTACAGTTCATTGGTTTCCACACTATCCTAGGTGATATGTGACAGATCAAAAAATGAACCAACTGGCTAATTAACATCAAATGTTTAATAGAATAACACGAGCAAGTGTTAGCTTCCTCTTGGAAACTAAGCTGTAGTCTCCTTCTAACAGTGTTCTGCCATTTTTGGAAAGCTAACAGACACAACTAGGTTTTACCAACAAACCACGCAAACCAATCAATTCAATTTTCATATATACCACATAAGGTAAGTTTCAACTTACACAGTTTACTGGTAATGGCACATTCTCAAGCAGGCAAACAAAACCACAGGAAGCGCATTCAGTGGCATTTTGGTGTAACGCTCTGTCAGCTCCCTCCCCATACCCTCACTTTTCACATTTCATCTCAATCACTGTAACAACTCATAACCTACTTACTGCTGGAAAACTGACAACAATCATTTACTAGAACATACGTACAATCTTTTCCATATGAGAGCCAAGGACTCGCCAAAACACTGCAACATATTAACATGAAACAGAACATGATTAACATTGCGACAATATAAATAATAAAGGAATTTATTGTCTCCAGTGCATTTACAACATTTCTCGAAATGCTTGTTAGTACTTTTTATTGAAGTGCACTCACCATCATAGGTAAAGTTCAGGCCAGCTGTCTGTATCCTAACTTCTAGCTAACTCTCCTCATTTAAGTCCCCTTTGCTTGCTCATTTATAATAGCTCCCAGTTAACCAACATCCCAGTTTTCAAATCTAGCCCTTGCTTTCAAGTTCTTCCATGGCCTCACCCCTCTCTATCTCTGTGATTTCATTCAATCTTATTGCTCTCTCAAGATTTCTGCACTGTGTTAATTCTGGCCTCTTAAGTATTCCAGATATAATTTCTCCATCATTGACCAACATTTCTGTAGTATAAGGGCTTGGTTCTGGCAGGATTAATGCTGAGGAGTGTTTTAAGCTCTATTAAATATGACGAAATCATAAGAACTTGGGTTCTTGAATTTCAAAGGAGACAACTAGGTTTCCCTCACAGTTTTAGTAAAGATGTCTATCATAGCACTTTAACTTTGACTTGATCGCATTCATTCAATAAAGTACATCTTGGTTAAGACAAAAGCCTCTTCTTATTTGACAATAGAGTATTTTTCCTCTATCACGCTAGACAAAAGAGTCATCTTAGATCCCACCCTAAAAGCAGAATGACAGCAGTACATCTACCTGGCGACAACATGGAATCCAGTTGACTCTTACAACATGATGAGCAATGGTAAGAGTTCACCATATGCTAATTTTGTCAGCTGGTTTGTTTAGGACTTCTCTCCCTTAACCTCTGAATCTGCTTTCCTCATTTTCCTCTGTTAAAACCATCCTAAAACCTGAGTCTTTCACCAAACTTTTGGTCATCTGACCTCATCAAATTTTATTTGATTAGACTAGTAAAAACTCTTGGGTTACATTAAACAGTCTATATTAATGCAAACCATTGTCATTGTTTATACAGACCACACACTTTTATTTTGTATAGTTTTTGATTGTGGACTGAATCAGAAAAAGGATTGCTTTACTGTAAATGAGTGAGGGAGGAGCTGATGCATTTTGATGAAACAGTTGTTGAAACTCGTCAGCCATGTTTACTCTGTTGATTCGCAAGCACTGGGGCAAAGCATGATGGAAAGTAGGGTGTGTATAGAAAGGGAGATTCAGCAGGCAATATGTAGGTGATTGATTTGTGGAATTGTGACTAGTTGTGGATGCTTTAGGTTATCAGCCTAATGACAACTCTCTGATTGGTTCCTTCGTAACTGAACAGCTTATGGATGTGAACGATTCAATGAGATGCTCTTGGACCTCTATAAGGGGAGATATGTGTCTATCTACAGTAAAAATACCTGAATCCAGAAGAAAGTTGATTATTTTCTCCCACCAGCTGACTTAAGCTGCTGCTATGAGCAGCCTTTGAGTTGCTCATAATTTGCAAACTGGTTGTTCTCTGCCTGCTGTGACGAGCCTGAATGAAAAGCTTGGAGAACCTTGGGAACACAAGGAACCCGTTCATCAAATCTTGAGAACTGGTGCTAATGGACTGATTCCCCAGTAGATTTTTTTCCCTTCCACCCATGACGGGTGCATTTGTACTTGTGCAGATATGTAGAATGCAGCGAGTTTTACTTAGTAAAGTTACACATTGACATCTCATCATTGATTATCTGTGGTTAGTATCTGTTTATTTGTAATAAATGCCACTTCTTTTTAAGTGAAGAAACAGACTCCATGTTTTCTGCTAACCTGAGTCTATTTGATTGGTAAATTGTGCGGCTTATGTACTTTGATAACATTTTTCACTTTTGTGATTACCTTGTGAATGGTGAAGCTTGATTTCAGTGTGTTATCACAGTGAGACATAACAATACAAATACAGCAACGTATGTCTATACAGCTAGATCTAAGCATTGACAAATTAAATGAATAACATATTAAATCATTACTTAAAATGACAAGCATGAAGTCAAAACTTTTCACTTTGCAGTCATCTGAAATCCAGTGCAACAAAACCAACCTTAGATAGTACCATGTGAAATATTTGCTGATAGCTGGAGCTTATATTAGCATGGAGATGCAGCAGGAATTGTCAACTGGTGGTAGTTAATAGATTAAGTTCAAATCAGACAGATCAACTCTAATTGAATAGGGTGTTCCCATACGATTCAGCAGGGATTTGTTGCCTCCATAGACTTTTACACAGGGTAAAAATGTACAACATGTGGACGGAGATAGTAGGAACTGCAGATGCTGGAGAATCTGAGATAACAAAGTGCAGAGCTGGATGAACACAGCAGGCCAAGAAGCATCAGAGGAGGAGGAAGGTTTTTATTTTGAGACAGAGAGGCCCAGGAAAAAGAGAGAGGTATTAGAGGTGGTCCAAGTGAACTTAAGATTGGGGTGGAAGGTGTTGTTGAAGAGGATGAGCTGTTCAAGCTCCTCGTGGGAGCACGATGTGGCGCCAATACAGTCATCAATGTAATGGAGGAAGAGGTGGGGTTTAGGCCCAGTGTAAGCACGAAACAGAGATTGTTCCACATAACCTACAAAGAGGCAGGCATAGCTTGGGCCCATGCAAGTAGCCATGGCCACCCCCTTTGTCTGTAGGAAATGGGAGGAATGCTTGGCTTACTGTGTTCATCCAGCTCTACACCTTGTTATCTCAACGTGTGGAGCTATTCTTTTTACAGTATGATCACCAATTGCATCTCGATTCCTTTGATGAAGTTGATTCCCTGAATTCACTAGAATAATTGTCAAAGTCACTCTGGTGAATGACACCTCTCGAATTGTAACTTCAGATATCACTTCCTAAGAAAGCCTGGCAATTTTTCTCTTAGAATAATCATTCAATTCACTTTAGACAATCTCATTTGAATCAGTTCCCATCACAATCTCAGTTAATGCACTTCACACATTAGAACTTGCTATTTTAAAATGTTTCTTTTCATGATGGTATTGCTTCTCTTGTCAATCACCTTAGATCAGTATTGTTTGTCTCTGATTGCTTCCACCAATGGGAAAGTCTACTACCCACTGTTCACATCTAACAAATCACTTCAGAATCTTCTCTTCCCCAAGGTGAATAGCCCACTTCTTTGATCTAATCATGCACCTGAAACTTTTTTATCCCTGGAATCGTTTTTGTGAATCCTTTCTTTACCCCCTCAATCCTAAAATAGTGGGAGACAGAACTGGGCACATTCTGCCAGCTGATTCCACATCAGTGTTTTAAATCTTATTAAAACTTCTGAGATAGTAGGGATTGTAGATGCTGGCGAATCTGAGATACCAAGGTGTAGAGCTGGATGAACACAGCAGGCCAAGCAGCATCAGAGCAGGAACACTGATGTTTCGGGCCTAGACACTTGTTCAGAAAATAAAGAAGCGTCTTTCTTTTTGAAAGTGATAATGGGAACTGCAGATGCTGGAGAATCCAAGATAATAAAACGTGAGGCTGGATGAACACAGCAGGCCCAGCAGCATCTCAGGAGCACAAAAGGGTCTAGGCCCGAAACATCAGCTTTTGTGCTCCTGAGACGCTGCTGGGCCTGCTGTGTTCATCCAGCCTCACATTTTATTATCTTTCTTTCTGAAGAAGGGTCTAGGCTCGACACTTCAGCATTCCTGCTCCTCTGAGGTTGGTTGGCCTGCTGTGTTCATCCATGTCCACACCTTGTTATCTCTTTTATCAAAACTTCTATTGCCTTTGTACTCTCAGCCCCATTCAGAAAACCCACGATCTGATAAACTTTATTAAATGTCTTCTCAACCTGCCCGACCATCTTGAATGATTTATACACATATAAAGACCAAAAGAATGCAAGACGTTGGAACAGAAATGTCTGCTCCTTCATTCAATGAGATCATGGCTGATCTGAAAATCCTTAATTCTACTTTCCTGACTTTTCTCCATAACTTTACAAATTCCCTTACTGGCTAAAAAAACTATCTTAGCCTTGACTATTCTTAATGATCCAACTTCCACAGATTCACTACCCTTTGAGAGAAGAAATTCCTCCTTATTTCCATTTTAAATAGTGACTCCTTGTTCTGAGGTTATGCCCTCTGGTGCCTATCCTCTCCCACAAGGGGAAACAGTCTTTCCGCGCTACCCTGTCAAGTCCCCTAAGAATTTTACATATTTTAGCAGGGAGATCTCCTGGTGTCCTGGTCAAGGTTCTTCCCTCAGTCTGTGTACCACTAAAATTAGATTTATTGGTTCTTTGTTGCAACACATTTGAGATGAAAGCTACAGAACTAAAATCAATTGAACGAATTAAGGTGAACCCATTACATGCATATTAAGATACTAGTCTGGGAGTATCTCAGACTACAAATGTCAGCACATGCATAGCCCCTGAGGCCATCTGGTCCATATCACTTAATGGGGGCTCTTCAACTCCTTATGTGCTGTAATAATACTTTATTTATATCTGTATCTGGGGGATTATAAAATATAGGTCCCTAAAGTGGCATCTAAGACCTCTCTCTACACATGCTCTTTTTAGATTAATGTAAGAATTTAGTGAGATAATTAGGTGCTACATTTTTTCCATTACAAAGCACAAAATATACTGTAGTTTCTGGAGTTACAAGCACCATCACTAGAGATAAGCCCATGTCAATATCTTCATATATTAGCACTAATACAAAATACACACGACGAAGAATGCTATCATTTTAGCGATTAATTTAGTATCTTCCAGTGAACTACATGGCAATCTCTCACTGCCAAATAATTCATAAGACATTTTGCATTAATACAATATTTTCATATGCTTTCTTGTTTCACCTTTACCAACCTCCATTAATGATCTTGTATAAGTGGTGGCGGGGGGCTGGGGGGTGGGGTGAGGTAGAAGGGGCTTAGAGAAATGTGCTGTCTTCCATGTGATTTCCACAAGAGTTGTAAATGTGCTCTAAAATGATCTGTTGTAAATTCAACTACAAATAGGGATCAGAAGATTTGTTTAAGATGGATATTTCAATTAGAGTTGTTATTCAAGGGAGAATATTTAGTTCCAAAAGACACAGTTATTAATTAAAGCTGCAGGTTTAGCTTTTTTCCATAGATACTGGTGAGTTGAAGGATGAAGGACAAGTTGTTGAAAAGTATAATTTATACCTGAAGGGTAGACTCCGTAAACGAATGTTCATGAAACACAGGGTAGCCTTCTAATTCTTTTCTCAGCCTTTCTTCTTTGTTTAGATTTGTAATAGCTTTTATCCTGAAATTGTTTCTTGCCCTCCCATGCTCATGTCCTTTAGAACTTTCTACTATCCTTTCATTCTGGTTCTTTATTTACTGCTGTCTGCGATTGTTTTCTTTTCCCCATGTCTCACCATCTGTTAACACAGCGACTCGTTTCCAAATCCTTTGTGTGAAGTTTTTTAGCCCTCTGGTCCCCAACACTTACTGCCTTCTGCAAGTGTCACTGATAACTCCCTTCTATTTTCAAATACATCAGATTTTACCTCACTTTCCGTTATTTCATTTATTTCCTGCTTGCTCTTTCCATTTTGTATGGGTTTATTTTTCTGTAGCTTTACCTTTACAATCTTTGACATAAATTGCCTCAGATTTCTTTCCTCACATTCAAAGCTGTCACTTAATTTGTATTCAGTATTTTGCTTCCTTGCTTTTTGTCTCTTCCTCCTCACCAAATATGTCTTCCTTTATCATATCAGTTGTTCTTCTCACCATCTTTGAATACAGCCTCAGTCTAGCCTTCAGACAGAAATGATACTTATCAACCCATCCCTCATCCCTCAGGTTTGACAATTGCCTGTCAAACTCTGCTCCATCCCGCCTGCCAGTGCCTTCTGTACACTAGCTACACATCACCAACATCAGAGCTTTTCATACTGTGTCATAGTTCCAACATATTAATCAGACATGCCATTTATATTTTACCAGATCAACATATTTCCATTCTAACCAACATGTAAACATGATGACTTACTAGCATGGTAGCTCACTTTTCTTTTAATCATTCACTTACATGTTTTATAATACATTACAAAGTGATACACCATTGGTCTCTTTTTTCACTGTCTGGTCAATTCATTAACATTCTGTTTTTCCTTCACCTGCTATTCAAAATAAATGACCACATTAACACAAACATGATTAAGATGCAAATACGTGTGACAATATGAAAGCCTTAATAATGAAAACCTTAATATACAATCACACTGACATATTAACCTATACAGGACCTTATTTCCCTCTATTATTAACTTTAACAAAAAATACAAGTGAGTAAAAAGGCATGTAATGTTGCTGGAAATTGCTAAAGGAATATTTGTGATTCGTGCTGATATCAGGATTCTTAGTACAATGCACTGTCAAACAGAAAATTGACTATTTAATTCTAGGTTGTACAGGAAAGATATGGAAGAATGACTAAAGCTGTATAGGCTCATAATGTTTGTATGCTCATTACAATGAATCCCCTAGATTTATTTAACATTATCTTTGGCCTTAGGTTAATACACTGGAAGTTTCTCTATGCTTTTTCTATCATTATAATTAATTAATATCAAGTATGCAGACTACATCCAGAATGTCGAGCTTTCTATAATAAGGGATAGATTGAGAATATACTTAAACTCATGGACTTTATAAAAGCTTTTACTTACTAGAAAAAAGGTTTTTTTTGCAGCCGACCAAATGCATAATGCAAAAGCAAAATTCCTGTTGCCGGCAAACTGAAAGAAAAGCAGAAAATAATGAAAAAACTGAACTGATCAGGCAGAATCTGTGGAGGGAGAATTTTGATGACCATTTATCAGAAGAGAAAAAGGTTAGAGAGGAAATATTTAAACAAATTAAAAGGAAAGGAAAAGGACGGAAAGAAAGGGGAAGAAAGAATAAAAGAGAAAATATATGACAGAGTTGAAGGGATAAAGAATTAAAAAGTCATAGGGGTGATGGTGTAGAGCAAAAGCAGGCAATAATAAAATAAGAAACAAATGATGGCATCTGGAGAACTTATGATTAGCAGGTATATTGCCGATAGCTAAAGCTGCAGAAAAATAAATTGAGTGGTGTAAAGTGATTAATCGAAGGAAGAAGCACTGTTGCTCAAGTTTCATTAGAAAGGTGTTTGAGGTCACAACTGAGAGGACAGGGTGGGATTGGGAATTTTAAAAAAGCAGGTTCCCTGAAGCTCAGGTCTTGTCTGTGGTCTGAGCAATTGTGATATATGGAGGGATCACCCAAGCTGCATATGGCCCCATCAAGACATTATAAGCATTAGATAGTAAACCAGGTTGAAAGACGTAAAAGCCATGAGTATTTAACAAAAACATCCACCTTTCACTTATGTACCTGTAGGTGGATGCCAAGCAATAGATATAATCACTTTGGGCAAGCGGCTATGGCTGAGAAAGGAACCCACCCATCCACGAACTGATCATGTAATCCATGGATTGAGAATTTACTTGCTGTGACCAGAATTAAAACCTGGCCAAATGATGAGGGAAGTGTCATGTAATGTGGCATCTAACTCTTTCACATGGAAGAAATGCCTTTCTTTCAGCCACTAAATTGGCACAGACAGGATGTTGAAGATGCAGGACCCCTGAGCACTAATGTGAGCATTTTCTGGTGTGTTGTCAATCCACTCATTGCAGGAAGAGTTTTAAGAATTGGCCCAGTTGCTGTGGCCTCAAGAAGAACAGTTAAATAATCTATCAACATCTTTAAATGGTCTTGATGCTGAATCTGGAGGGACCATTGGGCCCAGTCTGACTGCAGCCAGGTCGTCAGTCTGCAAGGTTCATACACCATGGACCTGTACTGGATTTGTTTTTAGATAGCTTAAACTATACTCCCACTTTGTAACTAGTATGTACTTCTCTGAATCCTTGAATGTATGTGTGCATGATTATCAGAATGTTTCAATTATTCTGTTTAAATGAGATGTTAAGCACAATTGAAATTTTTGTCTTTTCTTTATAAAAAGTTGCAAAACAGAATCCTGTCTGTGTATATCTTTAACATAGGATAGAATCTGCATAGTGTGGAAACAGGCCATTTGGCTCAACACGTCCACATTGATCCACCAAAGAGCATCCCCCCCAGATACATCCCTGTAACCCTGCATTTCCAATGGCGAACGCACCTCATCCACAAATCCCAACACTATAGGCAATTTAGCATGGCCAAGCCACCTAACCTGCATATCTTTGGTCTGTGGGAGGAAACAAGAACACCTGGAGGAATCCCACGCAGACATTGGGAGAATGTGCAATCTCCACGCAGACAGTCATTCAAGGGTGTAATTAAACCTGGGTCCCTGACAGTGTGAGACAGCCGTGCTAACCATTGAGCCATCATGATACCCACAGCCAATGCCTTTAACACATTAAAAGTTTATGAAATTGTTAAGTTTATCCCTTTAGAAGCCCTGTTATCTCCAAATGAGGAGGAAAAGAATAAAGCTAGTCGATGCTTCCTCTCCTGATCATAATAGAAGTGAAAATGTTTGAAATCAGTCCCAGTGAAAACCACAGGACTTGAGAAAGTAATATTCATTCGTACAGCTTGATGCCTGAAGGAACACAATGAATGCCTAAGGTAACCTTGGAATACAAAACCATGCTGAAAATGAAGCTCCCTGCAGGAGTTTTTATGTGTGTCAATGATAAAGTTGGATGAATGAGGAGGGTGCAAGGTTGTAAATTGATCGTTGCTGGAACAGGCATCCAGCTGGTTTATGGAAAGAATGCAACTTATTCATGTGGGATTGATCAGATTCCATGTAACTGATGAGAAATATTCAGCAAATGAGTTGGCCTTACTTTTGGAGAGGTTTTCAAGGCTTCGCAGGCCAAATGATGTGCTTTGATTCACAGTCTACACCTATGTGAAATTTATTTACCAGATCGTTGGTGGTTTCAAGCCTGGCTTGAAAATTGTAAAAATAATTTACAGACATTGTCAAATATATTCTTTCATCCTTGTTGCTTTGATAAACACAGTCCCTATTGTAATGTAGGAAACATGATAGCACATGTACAGGCAGTAAGTTCCTTCAAACAGCAATGAGACAATGGCCAATATTTTACTTCACACTATAGATTAAGGAATAAGTATTAGCCAGGATACCACAGATAACTCTCCTGGTTTTCTTCCAAATAGCATCATGTAATCTTCTACATTCTGAAAGAATAGCACCACTATGGTTTAAGTTTATCTGGAATTTAGATTTTGGCCTCTGTAACAGCATTGCAAGTGACTGTAAAGACCACAAAAACCCTTACCCTCCACATTATAGACCATTTTATAATGTGACTGATAACATAGTCCATGACATTCAATTTGTATTTCAATTTATTTATTTATTTCCTTCATGGGGTGTGGGTGTTTCTGGCAAGACCAGCACTTGTTTTCTGCCCCTCAATAGCCTTGAAATAATAAGGGTTACTGAGCTGATATCTAGAATGGGTGTTTTATCTTTAAGGTGAAGGGAAGGTTCAGGCGAGGCTTGTATTTACCGAAGTTTGGAAGAGTAAGAGGTGCCTTATTAATTAATGCAATTAGTGCAACTGCTTACAGTATGTAGTGTCACCTCCTAGTAATTAATTTTTAAATCTCCCAATTGATACTTTTGAGAGTTGTCTTAAAACCCATCAATATCTCTAATTACAAGAACTATGTTTAACTATTGATACCTCTGACAATTAAATTTCAAAATAACCACACAAACTAATACACATAGGCCTATCACATACTTTGCTTCCATTGTAAAATATAGCTGTATCTTTGAGTGAAAGCATTTTACCTCAAAGTATTCTCATGTGTGTTAGTCCAAGTTTACATTAATTTTGCATAAAAATAGCAATAAACACGTGTTTTTCTTATCTACGGAATTGTTTTACAATTAAGCATAATTAAACTATGTACAATTTAATTCCTTACTTTCTTAATCAAGTCAAAATTGCTTGTTATTGAAAACTAACTGAACCCTGCAGATATTTAGCATACACAATATGTCCAATGTAGCCAGTTTACAATTTGAAAAAGAACAACCTCTCTTATACAAATTTTATAAAGAAAACAATTTAGAATTAATGCCAGAAACATTGAGCTATTGGGTTTAGCCTTGTTGTGGGACAGCTTTTAGAAACAGTAATTTAGGAAATTGGTAAGTTAGACAAATGTAGCTTAGTTGAGGAATGCTTAAGGAATTAACTTAGTTAAGGAACATGTGGATTTTGCAAGGCAAAATTCTCTTTAGCTATTTCAATTGAGTTTCTGCTGCAGCAACAGTGAGGATGGAGTAGGGTATTACAGTTGATGCAGTATACATGTATGTCACAAAAGGATCTGAGAAAACATCACACAATAAACTTGTCGGAAAAATTGAAACCCATGGAATAAGAAGTTAAGTGGGAGCATGGGTACGAAGTTGACAAATTGCCACAAAACAAAGTATAATCATGATGGTGACTGCTTACCAAACTGGAGGAAGGAATACACAGAGTAAGATCTCAAAGGGTTGGTATCAGGACATCAGCTTTTTTTTATTGACACACATTCATCATTTATATATGGATGTATTGGTCATTTTCAAAATTTGAAAATGGCAGAAAACTTGGCAGTATTATCAATTGTGAGAACAATTGTGATAGACTTCCTGAGAATGTAGACAAGCTCGTGGAATCAGTAGACGCATGGAAGATAAAATTTAATGCTGAAAAGCATGAAATAACACTTTTGGGAGCAATAATGAGGAGAAGTAGGTGAATCTAATGGGTGAAAGGGGTGAAAGGAACAGGTGAAGGAGCAGAAAGATCTGAGAGTGCATACGCACAAATCATTAAAGATGACAGGACTGGTGGGAAAGTGATTAAAAAAAACACCAGGATTTTGGGCTTTAAAAATTGAAGCATTGGTTACAAAAGCAAAGAAGTTACATTGAAACAATAATTCTGGGCACCACATTTTATAAAGAATATGAAGACTTAAAAAAAAGTGTGTCAAAACATTTTACAAGGGTGGATACTAGGATGAAGAGCTTCATGGATAGATTGGGCTGGTGGCCTGGTTTCAGATGACTGGTTCCATCTCAGGCTGGACATAGTGCTAATACTGGCGCAGCTGAAGGGTTTTCTGGTAGCACTGACAGGTACTGGGGACTTCAGCAATAACAGTGAGTGGGAACAAGGAAATAGAAGCAGACCAGCAGCTGACACAGTTCTTGTTGCTGTGATCACCAGCAGCACTGGACAGCATTTATGATAAGGATTTGCACTGGACAGTGTTTATGATAATGATTTGATTGGACAATTGAAGTATACACCGGCTTGGTTGAGGGAGAATAGAATTATAGGAATTACATTATTACAAATGTTGCAATGTTGAAAGGATATTTGTCAGCATCATTGAAATGAAACAACATTGCCTGAGTTAAATAAAGAATCACCATAGCATAATATAGCACAGATAAAATATAACAAATGAAAAAGAATATTCGGCCCACTAATTCTGTTGGAATAAATATAAGCACATATGATGTAAAACCACAAGTGGACATCATAGCCTTATTTGCAAATGTCACCATTCAATTCAATGATGAATAACTATTGACATTAACTCTACTTAACTAATCACTCACTGTATGTCTTCATTTCCAGAAACTAAAAATGTGCTTTTCTTAGGCTTACATATGTTCAATGAAGAAGTGCTCACAAACTCTAGGGTAAGTAATCCCAAAGTTTCAAATTTCTTTGAATGAAGAAATTCTCTTCATTTGAGTTGTGTTCCCACCTTCAAAATTCCTCAGCCAAGGGAAAACAATCTCACAGCTTCTTCTGGATCTAACTTCTTCAAAATCTTATGTTTCAATTAGAATATTTCTCATTTTTTTAAACTTTAGATAACGTAAGACCAGTTCACATAGGCTTGCATTACAGGACATTCTTCTTATTCTAGGAGCCAAGGAAATCAACTTTTGCCAATTTTCTTACATGAAGCTCTTAATGTAACCCCGTTTTGATATAGCCGTTGAGTCTCTTTGATATTCCTGGGAGATTGAGCTTCCTGTAATGGAAAAATATCGTAAGATTTTTGCGAAAAGTGAAATACTGCAGATCCTGCTAAAATATAGAAAATGCTGGAGAAAGTCTGGCAATCTCTGTGGAAAAAGATAGAGAGCTCGAGGAGACAAAACTTCTGCGAAACTCTACAAAATCGCCAATCAGCCACAGTATGATAAGATTTAGTCTGTTTCTTTTTATGTTTTGAGAAGGTTGGAGGAGGATTAAGTGGAAAAGATGAGAAAGGTGACCAGAGAAAAAGATAAAGGGGATGCTAATGGTAATGGACAACATCCCCCATATCGCTTCTCTAATACCACCAACATTCTTTTGCCTTTGAGATTGTAATTATTATAGGGGTTAAGGTGCCAATATACAGGGTATCAGGTGGAATGTGTACAATGGTGCAGAAGATAGGGTGCTGCGTCCAAAGGCTTACATTTAGATTTCCTGTCACAAGTATGTAAAAATACAATGAGAAGTGTTTTTTCGCAATTTATACACAAAGTGTCACCACGGTTCACCGTCATTTTGAAACATGGAATTAAATGCAAGATTTTCAATTACTCTACTGCAAGATATTCAATTAGAATATTTCTCATTTTTTAAAACTTTGGATAACATAAGTCTAGTTCACATAGTCTTGCTTCACAGGACATTCTTCTTATTCTAGGAGCCAAGAAAATTGGCAATAACTCTACTGCAATAGAGTTTATATTTCTCTCTTCTTCTTGTTCCACCTCTGCTGCTTCTCCAGTTACTGCTTGACATCAGCTAGAGTCTCTGAAATCAGCTCCTAGGCCTCTTTAACAAGCGCTGGGGTCTAGTTTACAGGCCTCCTTGGCCCCTAACTCATGACTGCCACATTTGAGCTGGGGCTGTGGGCCTGGGGATGTGTGGGTTCTGTTCTTCCTGTCCCTATCCGGCACTCCTCCGGATACTGCTGCCCATCTGCCATCTGTCCCATTCGCTGATGTTTCTGCTCCTTCAGGCTCCCGGGCCTAGCTACAGATCTGGAGCCTCAGCCTAGCCTGTGAAACTGGGCTGGAGCAGTCAGCACCGGATCTGCTCCTTGCTCAATGGGAGACCCTGAGATGGGGTGAAGCCGTGTCCGGGTGGTCCTGGCATTGCTACCTACTGCTACCGGAGGCCTCCATCTTCACAACGCTCTAGATTTTAAACAAAAAAAAGGAAAAAAAAGAAAACAAAGAGCAAAAGTAGAAAGAAAAAGAGATAAAAAAGAAATAAAGCAGATAGGAGTCCACGAACCCTGGGGTCACATCTGCTACTCTGCCACCATTTGATTATACACAAAGGTGGGGAGAATGTCAGTCCTGAGGGAGGGGTTTAGACCAGTTGCAGAGATGGAGTTGGTAGTTAGGCCCCTGGGTGATCTAAGAATTCAGGGAGGAGTGTTTGGAGGGGCTGGTGTATGCTAAGTCAGACAGTTAGCTGAACAGTTATCCAGGAGTAGGACTAGGAATTTAAATCATCTAACTTTTCTGGTAACTATTGCCTTTATTAAAGTGGAACCTTCTGAATATTTTGCGTTTAAAGGATTCTTTCAGAGATTTCTGGATTCAGGGGAATTGCCCATTGGAATCTTAAACTTAGTGGGCAATTCATGGGATTCCTAATGGTCCAGGAATGCAACGCCATGGCTATCTGACCTTCGGAATATGGATACAGGATGGCACCATTGACAGACTCGGAGTCTACTAGAATCTTACTTCTTCTATCTCTAGAAACAATGAACTTTACTGAGGTCAATAACAGTGCCGCAGTGGAAGGGCAGGTAGGTATAGTCCTGGTATAACTACCCAGTGTTTTTTATATCATAGCTGCTAATCTCACCCCTGTAATGTAAATAACAAAGTCATTGGCTGTCACCAAGGTGATTGGCTGTACTGATATAATTACAGATTCACTTAAAACACAAGATTGACTAATGAAATAAATCAAAGTACAGTGAGAGTATTTTTTAGCTGAGAGTCAATGAACCAGTCAGTGGCAAAACCTCTTCACATATCAGAACCTAATGTATTTTATCATCAGGCACAAAGAATTCCATTTGTTTTGTTGGACAAGACTATTAATATGGTAATGAGAGTGAACTGTTTTTAATGTAAACCAATTAAGGATTAGGTTATTAGCTCCTTTAAAATGCCAGTCATCACTGAACTGAAAACTAACATGGACTCTGTTCTAATTATTTTTTTAAATGTGTTAAAATATTGTACTAATGTAGAGTCTGAATGTATTATCTCAAGTTATAACATAGTTAGTAACAATTAGTTTCATTCGGGAACTCAATGGCCACTAATGTGTAAGCAAGTACAGAAATCACTCTAAAATAAAAACAGACTACAGATACTGCAGATCTGAAACAAACAAAAAGAGAAATTGTTAGACAAACTCAACTGGCCTGGCACCATCTGTGGAGAGAAAACTGAACAATATTTTCTGTCCTGTGACCATTCTCTGTTAACTCTGTTTTCTCTCCATAGATGCTGCCAGACCTGCTCAATTTCTCCAGCAATTTCTGTTTCTCTGTTACATTGGGCATTTTTCCCCACATGTTCCAAGGACAGCAATATAACAAGTAACCAGTTATTCTATTATTGTAGTGGGAAGGAAAACATTAGCTATAATAGGGTGAGACCTTTGAATGTACCATTTGTATTCATAATGCATCATTGATGTTACAAGACATTTCAAGCTGTTTCAGCCTTATAAAACAGGTTATGGCACTGGGATTTTAGGCCAGATTGCATGCCCATCAAGGAGTTGGTGTGGACTTGATGGGTCGAATGGCCTGGTTCCATACTGTAGGGATTCTACGATTTGATGAAAATTAGCATTATGGGGAGTGTATCCCATACTTAGGATCTAAACTGCTAAAAATGCTCCCACCCAGACGATTAAATCAGCAGGTTTTAAAAGGCAAGAGTGAGAGAAATGCAGCTATCTCTGTGGATTGAGGAGATTATAGAGATTGGGAGGGGTGAGGGCATGGACAGAATTAAAACCAAGAATGAGATTTGGAAAATCAAGATGTTGCTTGACTGGGAGCCAAGCTGGTTTTGAGGTGGCCTGGTGGCACAGTGGTTAGCACTGCTGTCTCACAGTGCCCAGGACCCAGGCTTGGTTGCATCTGTCTATGTGGAGTTTGTGCCTTCTCCCCGTGTCTGCATGGGTTTCTCCTGGTGCTCTGGTTTCCTCCTACAATCCCAAAGATGTGCGAGTTAGGTGGATTGGTCATGCTAAATCGGCCATAGTGTCCAGTGATGTGTAACTTAGGCGAATTTGTCATGGGAAATGCAGGGTTACAGGGATAGGGTAGGGGTTAGGTCTGGGTGGGATGCTCTTCAGACGTTCATTGATAGACCCGATGGCCTGCTTCCACTCCGGTGGGATTCTATGATGATTCAATGTTGATCAGTTAGAACCAAGGTGACAGGTCAATAGGATGAGGTATGAGTTAAGATGTAGCCAGCAGTGGGTGGATGACTATTTGGTACAGATTACTTAAATTCTGCCGAAAAAAAAACTCTTTCAAATAATATTCAGTCCAAGGGCAATATCTCAGACAATATATCATTCTTTCAATGCTAGAGTAGCAGCCATATTTAGAATACTGTGTCCAATTTTGGGGCCCACACCTCAGGAAGGACATACTAGCCCTGGAGCGTGTCCACTGGAGATTCACACGGATGATCCCTGGAATGGTAGGTTTAACGTGTGATGAACAGCTAAGGATCCTGGGATTGTACTCATTAGAGTTTAGAAGGTTGAGGGGAGATCTAATAGAAACTTACAAGATAATGTATGGCTTAGAAGGGGTGGACGCTGGGAAGTTGTTTCAGTTAGGCAGGAAGACTAGGACCCGTGGGCACAGCCTTAAAATTAGAGGGGGTAAATTTAAAACTGAAATGAGATGACATTTCTTCAGCCAGAGAGTGGTGGGCTTGTAGAATTCATTGCCACAAAGTGGAGGCCGGGACGTTGGATGCCTTCAAGGCAGGGATCAACAAATTCTTGATCTCAGAAGGAATCAAGGGCTACGGGAAGAGTACAGGAAGGTGGAGTTGAAATGCCCATCAGCCATGATTTAAATGGCGGAGTGGACTTGATGGGCCGAATGGCCTCACTTCCACGCCTATGTCTTATGGTCTTATGGTCTTATATTGTAAAAAAGTTACAAGAGAGAAACAAACATCTCGGTCAATGGGATTATGTTAGCATTTCCCTTCCATGGAAGCAAATAATTCTAATACTTGCCATCCGTTATCTGTACCTCTTCACTCTTTACATTTATCTATCTTTTATAATAACTTTCAGCATTGGCTTCTTCCTACCATATTGGACCTCCCTTTAAGTAGGTCAAGCCAGTTCTATCTTGAGATAGCTTCTCAGGATTTTGTGCCTCTTATTCCATTGGTCATTTTTAAAAAAAAACTGTGGGCTTTGTGCTGGCTGCACACTGTAAACATTTAAATTAGTTGGCACTGTGACATTTTGGTCCTGTCCAATTTCACAGGCATACAATCTAATCAACAACATTGACATAAATGCTGCCTCAAACACTGAACCAGGAAATGAATTTCACCGTCTCTCCATTTCAATCGCCAAATTCTTCATGTGAAGAGATTTCTCATATCCTCTGTTCAAAATCTCACATTTAATATTTTATCAATGTCTCCTTGTTGGATTCCCAGTGCAGAATACAGAAGTGCTAGCAATTTAGCCAAGCTAACAATGCTCCCTGCAGAGCAGCACATTTATCCAATGATACAGCTGGCCTTTGGAAGGACAGTGTACTTTTCTTTTCTCTCACTAGAACTTTAGTTACCAGTGTAATGGAGGCAATTAGAAACGAAAGCAATATTGTCCCACGACACTTTGGAGATACTCCTGCAGGAATTATGGAACTCAATGCTAAATTACTTCCTTTGGAGTTGCATGTGTAGTCTCCCATTTCTGTCACACTCAGAAACAAACAAGGGATTTTTCTGACATGAGATGACAGCCAAGTTAAGTGCACCCCACTCTTATACAAATTATATTAGAATACAAGATGACTAGTAAAAATGAAAAGAAATCTTAGTCCCCCAGATCCATTAGTGGCAGGGACCTCTGGAACCAAATGTCAATGGCACTGGTTTGCCAATTGCCATGCATGAAGCCTCAGTGCATCAGCCCATGTCCAGAAGTTGTTGCCTCGTTTGGTATTGAGGTGGAAACTGTCAACTCATTTAAAAATAACTTGGATCTACACCTGAAGCGCCATAACCTATAAGAGGGAGGACCAGGAGATACAATATAGGATTAGAATAGGCAGGTATTTGAGTGTCATAGAGTCATATAGCATAGAAACAGGCCCTTCAACCATGTCTATGTTGACTAACAAACACCAAACAATACTAGAGATAATGGGAACTGCAGATGCTGGAGATTCCAAGATAATAAAATGTGAGGCTGGATGAACACAGCAGGCCAAGCAGCATCTCAGGAGCACAAAAGCTGACGTTTCGGGCCTAGACCCTTCATCAGAGAGCAAACAATACTAATCCCATTTACCTGCACTTTGTCCATAGCCTACAATACCCTGGCATTTTAAGTGCTTGTTAACATGCTTCTTAAATGTTGTGAGAGTACCTGTCTCCATCACACTCTCAGGCAGCACATTCCATATTTCTACCACCCTCTGGAAGAAAGTTTTTTCTTCAGATCCACTCTAAACCAATCACTCTTCACGTTAAACTTATGCCCTCTGGTCTTAGCCATGTCTGCCATGGGGAAAATAAGTTCATGATCTACCCTATCTATGCCTCTCACAATTCTGTATACCTTAATGAAATCGCCCTTAGACTTCTCAGCTCAAATTAGAATAAACTAAACCTATCTAAGGAGCAGGGAATCTGATTTTTCTGGTCTGGATCAAAGAAGGGTCCAGACCCAAAATGTCAGTTTTCCTGCTCCTCTGATGCTGCCTGGCCTGCTGTGTTCATCCAGCTCTGCACCTTGTTAACCTAGGCACCGGCATCAGAAATTCCTACTATTTCCCGGCCTATCTAAACTCTCTTTGTAACTGAAATTTTCCATCCCAGGTAACATCCTTGTGAATAACATCTGCACCTTATCCAGAGGAATCATGTCCTTTCAATAGTGTGGTGTCTAGAACGGTACATGGTATTCCATCTGATGCATAGCTAATGCATACAAAGTAAAAACTGAAAGAACTGTGGATGCTGTAAATCAGGAACAAAGACAAAGTTGCTGGAAAAGCTCAGCAGGTCTGGCAGCATATGTGAAGCAGAAAACAGAGTTAACATTTCAGGTCCCATGACCCTTCCTCAGAACTAGTGGTGGCTGGGAAAATGTCAGTGTATATGCAGAAAATAGGGAGGTGAGTGGGGTAGGGAGTAAACGATAGGATAGACCCCAAAAAGGGAGAAAGACAGTTGGACAGACAAAGGAGTTGCTAACGATCAGGCTGGGAGGGTGAATAGTTGTTAATGGGGACTGTTAGTGACTAACAGCAGGGGGTATGTAATGGCAATTTCAACCCAAATTTCCACCCTGCCCTCACTTTCACCTGGCCTATCTCTAATTCCTCCCTTCCCTTCCTTGACATTTCTGTTTCCATTTCAGGGGATAGACTGGCCACTAAAATCCATTACAAACCCACTGACTCCTACAGCTACCTGGACTACACATCCTCACACCCCACTTCCGGTAAAGACTCCATCCCATTTTCTCAGTTCCTCCACCTCCGTCGCATATGCTCAGATGAGGCCAACTTTAACAAGGGAGCCTCCAAAATGTGTACTTTCTTCCTCAACTGAGGATTCCCCAGCACAAGGCCCTCAGCCAGGACCGACCCATCTCCCGCACTTCCGCCCTCACTCCTTCTCTTCCCTCTCACAACTGCAATAGGCGTTCCCTTATCCTCACCTACCATCCCACCAGCATCCACCTACAGAAGATCATCAGATGCCATTCCCGCCAGCTCCAGCGAAATGCCACTACCAGACACATATTCCCCTCCCCTTTTTTGTCTGCTTTCCGCAGGGACTGTTCCCTTCGGACACCCTGGTCCACAATTCCTTCACCCCAACACCTCCCCACAGCTCTATGGCACCTTCCCAGGTAACCAGCGAAGGTGCAACACCTGCCCATTTACCTCCTCCCTCCCCAGTATCCAAGGGCCAAAACATACCTTCTAGGTGAAGCAACACTTCTCTCTCCCCTATCCCAGCCCCCTATCCCACACAACAGGCCTTGTAACCACATCGCATGCCATTACACACCTCCTGTTGTTAATCACTATCAGTCCCCATTAACAACTGTTCACCCTCCCAGCCTGATCGTTAGCAACTCTTTTGTCTGTCCAATTGTCTTTCTCCTTCTTTGGGGCCTATCCTATCGTTTACTCCCTACCCCAACCACCTTCTTATTTTCTGCATATACACTGACGTTTTCCCAACCACCATCAGTTCTGAGGAAGGATCACAGGACCCAAAACGTTAACTCCGTTTTCTCCTTGACAGATGCTGCCAGACCTGCTGAAATTTTCCAGCAACATTATTTTTGTTGTTAATTTTGTGCAAAGTTGCAATAAGAGTTCCTAGTTTCTACATTCCATGCCCTGGTTAATGAAGGCCAGCATTTAGTACGCCTTCTTCACCACCTAGTCTACCTGTGCTGACACCTTCAGGGATCTATGAACTTTTACACCAATGTCTCTTTGTTCCTCAGTACTCCCTAGGGACCTACCATTCATTGCATGTGTCCTTCCATTATTAGACTTCCCAAAATACATCACCTTACAATTATCAGTATTAAATTCAAACATGAAGTTTCCCAAATCCTCTGTGCTGCAGCTTTGTCTATTTCAATAATATCCAGCTTCTCTACTTTTCCTGCCAAAGTGCATTATCGCCAAATTTCCCACATTATATATGACCTAATAACATTTTTGTTGTTGCACTTAACCTGTTTATATCTCTTTGCAGACTTTTTGTGTCATCCTCACCACTTCTCTTCAAACCTAACTTTTGTGTAATTTACAAACCTGACTATAGTACATTCATTTCCCTCATTTATTTATATGTTGTAAATAATTGCAGCCCCAGCACTGATTTTTGTGGCACAACACTATTTACAGGTTGCTCTCTTGAAAATACCCCCTTTATCCCAACTGTCTCCTATTATGAAAATCTCCTTCCATGCTAATATGCTACCTCTAACACCGTGGGATCTTATTAAGTAGCCGTATATGTTGTACCTTATCAAATGCCCTTTAGAAGTTCATATCAGTCAGGCAACCTCACTGTCTTTATCTTATGTGTATCCCTCCTAAAAGAACTGTAATGAATTTGTCAGATCTGATTAGCCCTTCATGAAGCTATGAAAAATCTGCCTAATGAAGTTGTAAGTTTCTAAATGTTCTATCATTATGGCCGTTTATAAATAGACTTTGCATTTTTCCAATGACAGATATTAATGTAACTCTGATGAAGGGTCTAGGCCCGAAATGTCAGCTTTTGTGCTCCTGAGATGCTGCTTGGCCTGCTGTGTTTATCCAGCTTCACACTTTATTATCATTAATGTAACTGGCCAATGTTTACCTGTATTTTGTCTCCCTCTCTTTTTCAATACAAATGTTACATTGGCTGATTTCTGGGAATGTAACCCAAATCTAATAATAGTTTGAAGATTACTGTCAGTGCATTGGTTATCCCTGTGACTACTTCCCTCAAAGTCTGAGGATGCAACCCACCAGGTTTAGGGGAAATGTCCTTTTCCCCCAATAGTCTCCTTAGTACATAAGAAAATAAGAATTAGGATATCTAGCCAATCAACCCTGCTCTGCTATTCAATAAGATCATAAAGAACAAAGAACAAAGAAAATTACAGCACAGGAACAGGCCCTTTGGCCCTCCAAGCCTGTGCTGATCAAGATCCTCTGTCTAAACCTGCCATCTATTTTCTAAGGATCTGTATTCCTTTGCTCCCTGCCCATCCATGTGCCTGTCCAGATACAACTTAAAAGACAATATCGTGTCTGCATCTACCACCTGCGCTGGCAACGCGTTCCAGGCACCCATCACCCTCTGCGTAAAGAACTTTCCACGCAAATCTTCCATAAACTTTCCTCCTCTCACTTTGAACTCATGACCCCTAGTGATTGAGTCCCCCACTCCGGGAAAAGCTTCTTGCTATCCACCTTGTCTGTACCCCTCTTGTTTGATTGTTTCATGGATTCAGCTCCGCTCACCAACCTACTCCCTATAACCTTAAATTCTAGCCACTGAGCCACTGTGCCACCCATTTCAGACATTCCAAATATCAGAAGAAAGTGTACGAAAAATTTTAAAATGTGCAACAAAGTTAAAAATGTAAATTATGGAGGAACTGTGCATTCCTCAAAAAGGTTAACTTTTACAAGATGGTGAGGCTGTTTGACTGATACGAATTTAGCAAACCAATTTAAAACGTCAAAAAGCAAAGAATAACTTTGTCAAGAGTTTTTTTTCAGTAAGACTATTAACATATTGGGCAGGGAGCAACTTCAACAATACATCTTATGGAGAAGTGGAGAATCATTGACAAATCTGTTGTTGAAACTGCACGTGTGCAGCTTTCAGACATTGTTGTCAATCTGAGGGGTAATAATGGCATACACTGACAATTGTACCGTTATTGCTGTCACAAAATGTATCCATTTTAAACCAATAGTGGAAGGTGCAAACTTATGATGTTTTTAAATTAGATCCAATTAAAAGGTAAATTGCCACTGACAATGCTGTACTCTCAATTTAAAGATTGCCACAGCAAGAAATAAACCCCGATAATCTGTTAATGGATCATTGAAGCTTTGGATTGCGCCAGTATAATTTTGTAAAGTTGGATATACAGCAAAATCACATTAACTTTATGATGTATGTCATGGGAAAGTTACAGGCACACATCATAGCTTTTCCTAGCATGAAGTATTTAATATTGTCTGCAGCAGAGTGAGTCCATCATTGTTCAACAAGATCTAATCACCTTAATAAAATTTACACCTTCACTTCTATTCAGATTCATCACCACATCATTAACTCCATAAATTAGTTGAAGCAAACTATTGTGTGTGTCATATTGCACAACATTACAGCAACTGTATTCTGGAATCCTGTTCTCGACTTCCTTTTCAGTTTCTTTCCCGTTTTCAAAAGGCTTATCTTAATCCATATACATTTCCATCATTAAGATTTTTGAATTGATTAAGTCTTTCCAAATGTTACAATGCTTTTTGCTACCTGCCACTATAAAAAAATCTTTCTCAAGTTTAAAAATTTTAAAACACCCTTATTTGCCTTTTGAATCAAATGTAGGAATATCAATAATTGTTCATCAGAAGACCATGCTGGGAAAGAAAATATTTCAAACATACATTGGAAACCAATCCCTAAAAGTCTTCATGTTAATGGCAGTAGGGCTACACCAGTCCAATGCAGTAACCTATATTTATGTTATATCTTTCATTGTAATACAACATCCAAAATTGCTTCACATATGCATTTTACAACATTGTGTGGCACCAGGTCACTTTCAAAAGCTTGATTAAATATTACCACATTCAGTGATACTGTTTTTAATTTTGACAGTTACCTGTTTTATTCCCTGATGTGACCTTGGTAAATAATGTCCAAATTCAATTTGTACAGTGAAGAGGCATCACAATGTGACACTGCCCTGTGATCAGTGCCTCTGATGTACAAACTCAGTGCTGTGCATTAGTACAAAGTTGAATAGCTATACACCTGAGCAGGACATCCAAGCTGGATACAGTTGGTGCAAATTCAGGCTGGTCCTACTTAAAAACAAGGCTGCACTTCTTAGATAGGAGATACATTCTGACTGAAGAAGATGATGGAACAGTTTCCAACAGAGAATTTGAGTTAAATAAGGATTGAATTACAGTGCAACAAAGAATGAGCATTCTCTAAGACTCTCTGACGATGCAGTTGGTGGCCTTAACGTAGGATGTCAAGAGGAGGAAAGATGTGACCTACCCAGATGATAGGACCTCCAGAAAAACAATGTAAAATTAGTTGGGTAAGAAACTCATGGTGATCAACGCCAGAATTCAAGCTCAATGGATCTGAGTGTCATGCCACAAGAGTTCTACCCACCTTACGCAAGTGATCTTTAGTACAAGATCAACTTGCTGCCATGGCAACTCAAACTGCTCAAGTACAAGCTGAGACCGGTATTACTGTGAATGAGTCTTCAAAAAGTTTGCAGGGTCTCAGAGTTCCAGAAATCTGCTCTCCAGTAGATCGTTAGAACACTCTATCTCTGGGAATTGCCAGCCGCTCTGTGCAGCATGAACCCTGTTGTACTCTCTCAGAATGACAGTAATTGTCTCCCAACCCTGCCAACCTCACCAATGACCTTCCTGTTGCTTGACAGCTTCCCTGCCACGCTGACTGCAGCCACTGCCAAAGTGGAACAATCTGACACTGGTTCTTTCAAGGCAACACTTGCTTGCAGTTAACCTTCCAACATCGTCTGAAATCTCCATAACTGAATGTCATTCTGCAGTCACCTGGGTTGCACTGCATAGGAATGAATGAATGAATGAATGAATGGAGGAATATATTGTCAAGTATATATTACAGTGAGAAATGCAGCTTTTTCACTGTCACCATGACCCCATGACATTTTGAATGTTTTTAAGAATAAGAAAGAAAATAGAAAGACATAAACTTAAAGAGAGTTCATCAGTACTGAGCCAGCTTATCATGAAGGGTGCCTGCACCACATTCCCTCCTCCACCACCATATTATCATCTATACCAGACACAACTAATGCTGAAGTCACCATTCTACAGGCACCAGCTAATGGAGCTGGGCTGATACTCTTCCATCACCACCTTGCTGCCACCTGTGTCAGAGGTGCATCTCTCACTGCTGGGCCCACCTCAATGTTGCTGTCGTGCCCTTCCGTCACGGCTTCACCACCACCAGTGCCAAACCCAGCCAACAATGAAGTCACCAGCCCTCAAGCACCAACTTGCATTGCCAGCCTCCCTCACCAATATCACGTCTGCCAATGCAGCAGCCACTGATTCCGATGCCAGGTCCAGTGTTTACCGTGGAAAGGTAAGTGAAAACTCACTTACCACTATGGGCTCTGCATGGGGCCCACTCACTGCTGCCATTAACTCCGTGCTGGACCCACTCACTGCTGATATGAGCTCCGTGCTGGGCCCATTCAATGCTGCCACGAGCTCCACACTGGGCCCACACGCTGCTGCCATGAGCTCCGTGCTGGACCCACTCACTGCTGATATGAGCTCCATGCTGGACCCACTCACTGCTGCCATGAGCTCTGTGCTGGACCCACTCACTGCCGCCATGAGCTCTGTGCTGGACCCACTCACTGCTGCCATGAGCTCCGTGCTGGACCGACTCACTGCTGCCATGAGCTCTGTGCTGGACCCACTCACTGCTGCCACGAGCTCCGTGCTGGGCCCACTCACTGCTGCCATGAGCTCCGTGCTGGACCCACTCACTGCTGCCATGAGCTCCGTGCTGGACCCACTCACTGTTGCCATAAGCTCCATGCTGGACCCACTCACTGCCGCCATGAGCTCCGTGCTGGGCCCACTCACTGCTGCTATAAGCTCCATGCTGGACCCACTCACTGCTGCCATGAGCTCCGTGCTGGGCCCACTCGCTGCTGCCATGAGCTCTGTGCTGGACCCACTCACTGCTGCCATGAGCTCCGTGCTGGACCCACTCACTGCTGCCATGAGCTCCGTGCTGGACCCACTTACTGTTGCCACGAGCTCCGTGCTGGACCCACTCAATGCTGCCATGAGCTCCGTGCTGGACCCACTCACTGCTGCCACGAGCTCCGTGCTGGACCCACTCACTGCCGCCATGAGCTCTGTGCTGGACCCACTCACTGCCGCCATGAGCTCTGTGCTGGACCCACTCACTGCTGCCATGAGCTCCATGGGGGACCGACTCACTGCTGCCACGAGCTCCGTGCTGGGCCCACTCACTGCTGCCATGAGCTCCGTGCTGGACCCACTCACTGCTGCCATGAGCTCCGTGCTGGACCCACTCACTGTTGCCATAAGCTCCATGCTGGACCCACTCACTGCCGCCATGAGCTCCGTGCTGGGCCCACTCACTGCTGCTATAAGCTCCATGCTGGACCCACTCACTGCTGCCATGAGGTCCATGCTGGACCCACTCACTGCTGATATGAGCTCTGTGCTGGACCCACTCAATGCTGATATGAGCTCCGTGCTGGACCCACTCACTGCTGATATGAGCTCCGTGCTGGACCCACTCAATGCTGCCATGAGCTCCATGCTGGACACACTCACTGCTGCCACGAGCTCCGTGCTGGACCCACTCACTGCTGCCATGAGCTCCATGCTGGACCCACTCACTGCTGATATGAGCTCCGTGCTGGACCCACTCACTGCTGATATGAGCTCCGTGCTGGACCCACTCACTGCTGCCACGAGCTCCGTGCTGGACCCACTCACTGCTGCCACGAGCTCCGTGCTGGACCCACTCACTGCTGCCATGAGCTCCGTGCTGGACACACTCATTGCTGATATGAGCTCTGTGCTGGCCCCACTCAATGCTGATATGAGCTCTGTGCTGGACGCACTCACTGCTGATATCAGCTCCTTGCTGGACCCACTCACTGCCGCCATGAGCTCCGTGCTGGGCCCACTCACTGCTGCTATAAGCTCCATGCTGGACCCACTCACTGCTGCCATGAGCTCCGTGCTGGGCCCACTCGCTGCTGCCATGAGCTCCATGCTGGACCCACTCACTGCCGCCATGAGCTCCGTGCTGGGCCCACTCACTGCTGCTATAAGCTCCATGCTGGACCCACTCACTGCTGCCATGAGGTCCATGCTGGACCCACTCACTACTGCCATGAGCTCCGTGCTGGACACACTCATTGCTGATATGAGCTCTGTGCTGGCCCCACTCAATGCTGATATGAGCTCTGTGCTGGACGCACTCACTGCTGATATCAGCTCCTTGCTGGACCCACTCACTGCCGCCATGAGCTCCGTGCTGGGCCCACTCACTGCTGCTATAAGCTCCATGCTGGACCCACTCACTGCTGCCATGAGCTCCGTGCTGGGCCCACTCGCTGCTGCCATGAGCTCTGTGCTGGACCCACTCACTGCTGCCATGAGCTCCGTGCTGGACCCACTCACTGCTGCCATGAGCTCCATGCTGAACCCACTTACTGTTGCCACGAGCTCCGTGCTGGACCCACTCAATGCTGCCATGAGCTCCGTGCTGGACCCACTCACTGCTGCCACGAGCTCCGTGCTGGACCCACTCACTGCCGCCATGGGCTCTGTGCTGGACCCACTCACTGCCGCCATGAGCTCTGTGCTGGACCCACTCACTGCTGCCATGAGCTCCATGGGGGACCGACTCACTGCTGCCACGAGCTCCGTGCTGGGCCCACTCACTGCTGCCATGAGCTCCGTGCTGGACCCACTCACTGCTGCCATGAGCTCCGTGCTGGACCCACTCACTGTTGCCATAAGCTCCATGCTGGACCCACTCACTGCCGCCATGAGCTCCGTGCTGGGCCCACTCACTGCTGCTATAAGCTCCATGCTGGACCCACTCACTGCTGCCATGAGCTCCGTGCTGGGCCCACTCGCTGCTGCCATGAGCTCTGTGCTGGACCCACTCACTGCCGCCATGAGCTCCGTGCTGGACCCACTCACTGCTGCCATGAGGTCCATGCTGGACCCACTCACTGCTGATATGAGCTCTGTGCTGGACCCACTCAATGCTGATATGAGCTCCGTGCTGGACCCACTCACTGCTGATATGAGCTCCGTGCTGGACCCACTCAATGCTGCCACGAGCTCCATGCTGGACCCACTCACTGCTGCCACGAGCTCCGTGCTGGACCCACTCACTGCTGCCATGAGCTCCATGCTGGACCCACTCACTGCTGATATGAGCTCCGTGCTGGACCCACTCAATGCTGCCACGAGCTCCATGCTGGACACACTCACTGCTGCCATGAGCTCCGTGCTGGACCCACTCACTGCTGATATGAGCTCCGTGCTGGACCCACTCACTGCTGATATGAGCTCTGTGCTGGACCCACTCACTGCTGCCACGAGCTCCGTGCTGGACCCACTCACTGCTGCCACGAGCTCCGTGCTGGACCCACTCACTGCTGCCATGAGCTCCGTGCTGGACACACTCATTGCTGATATGAGCTCTGTGCTGGCCCCACTCAATGCTGATATGAGCTCTGTGCTGGACGCACTCACTGCTGATATCAGCTCCTTGCTGGACCCACTCGCTGCTGACATGAGCTCCGTGCTGGGCCCACTCACTGCTGCCATGAGCTCCGTGCTGGGCCCACTTGCTGCTGCCATGAGCTCTGTGCTGGACCCACTCACTGCTGCCATAAGCTCCGCGCTGGACCCACTCACTGCTGCCATGAGCTCCGTGCTGGACCCACTCACTGCTGATATGAGCTCCGTGCTGGGCACACTCACTGCTGCCATGAGCTCCATGCTCGACCCACTCATCGCTGCCATGAGCTCCGTGCTGGACCCACTCACTGCTGATATGAGCTCCGTGCTGGGCACACTCACTGCTGCTATAAGCTCCGTGCTGGACCCACTCACTGCTGATATGAGCTCCGTGCTGGGCCCACTCACTGCTGCCATGAGCTCCGTGCTGGACCCACTCAATGCTGCCATGAGCTCCGTGCTGGGCCCACTCACTGCTGCTATAAGCTCCGTGCTGGACCCACTCACTGCTGATATGAGCTCCGTGCTGGGCCCACTCACTGCTGATATGAGCTCCGTGCTGGGCCCACTTGCAAAGGATATAAAGTGTAGACATAGGGAGAATTCACAAGGATGACTAGTTTACATTTGTTCACAACACGGCATTTGTCTGATTTATACATTTGATTTGGTATGTCCTTTCCTTGTTGGCATTTTTGTTTTGAAGGCCAAGCGTGTGCTTTGATGGTCAATAGCAGAACGCACTGTTCAAGAACATAGGAAAGCAGTTACTGCCATCACAGTTGAATGAGCTCCTTATCCTTAATTGGGCACTATACAACAAGGGTTAGTATCAAGGGCCATGTAGAGGCCAGTAGGCCACAATAAATCTTAATGTGCATCCTGCAGGACACCGCCAGAACTGCCCAGGCTGTGCTTAAACTTTGTTCTATCGCACTGTGTGTGACAGGCTGGTTTAATTGGGCACATGCAGCTCACATGGTTGACTCTCTGCAGTTTTGAATCATGTCATTAAAACGATAGCTATGATATACTGTGCATGCTCACATTTCAGCTGTATGATGAAAGAGTAGAAACCCATCTGGCTGCAGCATAATGCAGAATTGCAGGACCCACAAAGCAGTGTGTGAGCAGTCATTGGCACCAGCCACCATGAGTCTGGAACCATGTGTTCACTCTGCCTGCTTCTCTCTCAGAAGGGTGAATGATTGTATTTAGGCCTCAAGAAATCTGTAATCCTTGGTGACTTCTTGCATGAGGGAAAAAACTGGAAGATGTTGCATATTTCACTGACTCCAGCTTGGGAGGAGGCAGAAGAGGAAGAATAATGTCACAGTTACCTTCACATCCTGCCTTCTTTACTCTTCTCAGAATTTCTAGCAAGGACTAGAAATAAGACCATAAGACCATAGACATAGGAGTGGAAGTAAGGCCATTCGGCCCATTGAGTCCACTCCGCCATTTAAGTCATAGCTGATAGGCATTTCAGTTTCTCACGAAGGTTCATGTCATTGTTACCTGGAAACCCTGGGCACATATGTCCTGCTGTTGACCTTCTTTCCTTCGTTGTCCTCCTTCCCGCAGCTTATCCTGCTCACTTTGAGGATCTGAAACTTGGATACAGGCACAAAATGGCTTCTCGGTGCAAGTTAGCAACAAAATGGCTTCCAGCCTGGGAACTGTAAATTCTGCTAGAGCTGCTCTTTTAGCCTGGGAGCTCCGAGTTCTGCTAGAGCTGCATAAATAAAGCAGTAATGATAAGGTAATGCAGTACTAACCATTCTAGCTGACCTTCAGTAGCAAATGTTATGGCGCTAAATGGCAAGACAAAAAGTAACCTAAGCATTGTGAGATAAGTTGCTTACCAGTTAATACTATTGGAATATGTAACTGTCAATGAAGCAATATCATGTATTGATTGGTAATTGTTTGAAAACACTATGCGATCACATCATGTACCCTGCTTCAAGAAAAATATAAAAATGTCTTTGTATTAACCTATGGCGTGCAGCTCCTCCGAGGAATACGGAAGTGCTCAACTTCGGTGTTTTCCGGATGATCTGTACCCGGCCGATTGAAGAAATAAAGAGTAAAGTCTTAACAGCCAGACCGATGGCGAGCGTTCATTGACTGAGCACAGAATCGAGACACCCCGCCGGGGGTCTAGATTTACAACTTTACCATCCTCAATCACCTTGTTCTGCAGTAATCCTGAAGGATGCATATGACCGCATGTATATTTAGGTGCAACTACTTTTGCAGTTCTTCAGCACATCCCACACCATTCCACGCATTCCAATTTCAACTTTAAACTACTTCGAAAAACAACACACCTCTACAATTGCGACAAAAAACTGTCAAGGTCAATCAGCAACTGGCCTAAGATGGTGGTTCCTTTAAATAAGGATGGCTGTTTCCTCCTTTCTGAAGATATATCTAGTTTTAACTAAACTAAATTAAACTAAGCATTAGAATTAGCTGGACTATTGAATTCTAGGCTGGCAACACTGGTATCAAATGAATGGAGCAACTTGCCCGATGTCCCAGTGTGCCCACTCTGTACAATGCTGATGAATGCACACTCACCAAATGGCATCCAGCACAACTCATGCATCACAGCCAGCATTTTGGCAGCAAAATGATACAGTTGGCACCAAGTGAAGAGGAGCCACAGAGCCATATTTAGCAAGCTCTGTTTCTTCCCAACACAACCTTCTTCACTTTACCACATCACTCCTCTGCTTCACAGCCTTGCCTTTTCTGTTCAGAATTATTTAGTATCTCTTTTAATTCTTCCATCCCAGCCACACAAGGAGAGCTTTTGAATTTAACTGTTTGCCAGAAAAATCATATTTTGGTTCGATGGCACTTCTTCCATCGGAGATAACATAGTGTGAAGCTGGATGAACACAGCAGGCCAAGCAGCATCTTAGGAGCACAAAAGCTGAAGTTTCGGGCCTAGACTCTTCATCAGAAAAGCTGTGTTCATCCAGCTCCACACTTTGTTATCTCGGATTCTCCAGCATCTGCAGTTCCCATTATCTCTTTCTTCCATCAGAACTCTGCTTGAATTTAATGAGAGTTTAGTTGAAGGAGTGACATTCTTGCTGTAGACAGGGCTAGTTGTGTATTTGTCAATGGGTCTTATATTATTGAACAATCATATGATGGCAACTCATTGGTTTTGTTACTTATATCAAGCCCCATAGAATGATTTAGTATGGAAGCAGGCCATTCAGCCCATCGAGTCCATCTGACCTTCTGAAGACTGACCCATCTTGAACCACCCTGTACCCTATCCTTGTAGATCTGCATTTCCCATGGCTAATCCACCCAGCCTGCACATCCCTGGACACCATGGGCAACTTAACATGGCCTTTCAACCTGACCTGCACATTTTTAGACTATGGATGGAATCCGGAGCACTTGGAGGAAAACCAGGCAGACACAGGGAGAATGTGCAGCAAACAGTCACCCAAGGGTGAAGCAATCGAGTCCCTGGCACTCTGAGGCAGCAGTGCGGACCATCGACTCCCCCCCCCCCCCCCCCCCACACCCTCCCACCCCCTACTCCCTGCTAAAGCATTTAGCTTCTTCAATTGAATGGCAGGAAAATGAATGAATGGTATGACTTTATGTTCTTTTTGTAATATAAACCTTAGTGTCCCCATAGTGCAAAAGTGGCTTTAAGCAGTCACAAAATACGCCTTTCCAATTCCCTTTGCCATTCTATCTATGATGGAATATTCAGCATCGGGCAAGGATACATAAAATCGTGAAAATATATTACCTTTAGTATGGGGAGTTAGAAACTGCAAATTCAGGCTTTGAAGCGAATAGATTCACAGGGACAATTGTGATATTGCTGTGGAAGCTGGAATTTCTAGATCAAAGCATCAGTGATCTTACAATAGACCTGTATCCATGACAACTACAAAGGAGTAACAACCCATTTCTTGTCGTTTAACTGTAAATGCAAAGCCCATTGTCTAACTGCACACTACAACACCTAAAAAAACTCATACATGCTTCAATTGAGCAAGACTCACTGCTGGGAGTACTTGTTCATAAACTCAGCCCTGTAACACCCATATGAGTACTGCTCCAGTGCTTCCACAGATCTATTGCAGAGATTTACAATGTCACAAATCTACCTCAAAGTATCAAATACCCATGAACTCAGCTCTGAAGGTGATGTCTTTTCCAAACACTAATAGATACCGTTAGTGAGCAGAAAGTGGAACAAATGTTCCATTTCCCAGTAGTCATTTTTCATTTTGATAAACTCATATACGCAATGAATTAAAAGGATGTTGCGTAACCCCTGACAGAGTTCTATACAAAACATGAGTATCATTTATTCAGTCTATGCACATGTGCAAAGACAGCAATGGTGATTTGTTTCTAAGCAATGTTAAAAAGCAGCCCCAGGCTCCTGGTGCGTCATCCATTTCATTAATTTATTTCAACCTCATTTGCTTTATTTCATATTCAAATGTGAAGAACTAATATGTTCTGACAACCTGAATCTTAATCACATGCTATCCACAGTCTATACAATCTACAATCTGCTGTTCAGATTGCTCTTATAAAGGGTTAGAATTTTAAACAGAGACCTGAAGATGCTATCAACAGAATTGCCCTTTTCTTTCAGCACCTCCGATGAGAAACCAGCAGGATTCTGTGATTATGATCTGAGAAAATTACATCCGTCTGCATAAAGTTCTTTCCTTTACTCTTTCTTCATGTTGCCTGCTGTCGAGACAGCCCTGACTTGAATTAGCTGAAGGAATGAACCCAATTATGAATGAAGCAAATTGCTGGTGAAATGGGATTAAGGATCAGCTGCTCATGGAGCTCACTCTTGGTGAATGATGAAATAAAAGAGGGAGACTGGTTTCAGAAGGCTCGTAGAAAGAGTAACCCAGTCCAATGCGATAACAGTAGTACAAGAGGTTCAACATATAAACCAGCTCCCATAGGCAACTCAGTGTTCCTAATTAGCTGTTAACATGGGCTCAGAACATACGAACAGTAGGCAAATTCACTGTCTTTAGATCATATACAAGGTAGAAATAGCAATCACATTGCTCGAGTAGTCAGGTCATGCTCTATGGATGTGGGTTCGAATCTCACCACAGAAGGTCAATAAGCACGACAATTCAATGAATAAATCTAGAACTGAAACCAACCTCACTACTGATCTTAGTTAAAGAAAGTAACATGCCATCTTTGCCTGGTTTGTCCGATATGTGGCTCCTGATGCAGAAATGTGGTTGCTTCTGAAATGGCCAAACAAACCATTTGGTTCACCTTGTCAGTGATGTCCACATCCATGGAAGAAAAAACACTTATTCATTCCATACCTATAGTATTTCAAAAGGCAATTAATTCCAGCCATAGCACATACTTTCATAAGAGAATAAGCTGTCAGAGGGAACAGGGAGAGCTTTTTTCTTCAGAACTAAGCAATAACAAGTTACAGTAAATTACTTCAATAAACTAAATAAACCATAGTTATATCTCAGTGCATGAAAAGGTTAAACAGACAGGTCTACCCTTTTAATTTGTTACATTTGTTTTAGAAGGAAGAACGATCTTTTCATAGAAGGGACCCAGCTGATCAAGAATGGAGACAGGCGTTTAAATTAGGCAGGCAATGACATGAGTACAATTATTACAAAGAACAATAAACTAACATCCACTTATTGAAATGTAGGTGGCATGAGCATCGTGTGTTGTTTCTGTCAGTGATCTCTTGGGGGCTTCTGAGGCATGGTGGTAGTGTCCATACACCTGAGCTAGGAGGCCCAAGTTCAAGTGCCATCCTGCTGCAGGAGATGTGTGGTAACATCTCTGAACGGGTTAATGCAAAAATATTCATCATTAATCTCTACATCCAGTCGGTATTAATTGTATGTTTTATTGCCTACTGATAGCAAATGCCTAGTAAAACCTAAAGCTAGCCTGCATTTCCTTAAGGAAAGATTCATGATGGCTGCTGGAGATGCTGAGCTCGGGAATAAATAGGAAATAAATAGCTGTGAAACAATGTGGCTTACGCTGCATGTTTTTATCAATCTGAAAGGATTAACACTCAAAATGGAGAACAACAAGCACCATCCACACTTGTAGCTTATAGGAGACAGATCAGGATCTCATGTGATCTGAAAAGTCTGCAGTAATATAGTTCATATCATACAATGTTACAGTCTTGAATGGTGGGAAACTCTTCGGTACTGCAAAGAATAAAAAACCTTTTTAAAAATGTTAGAAAGCTATAGCATCAGAAATACTATTGCTATGAAAATTCAAAGACAATGGAAATACAGCACAATATTGACATCCTGCTGAAGACAATTTAGAATAGTTCCTCACTGGGCACCTAGACAGAAACTGAAGAAGTAAATTTACACATTCACTTGGGAGTTACGAGATTCCAAAGAGTAAATGCAACTGAAATTTGAAGAGTTATTGAAAATCTTTGATGATTATATCGCCTTGGAATAACAACATATTTAAAAGAGAAATATTCGATAAGAGAGCACAATATTCAGGTGAACCCAAAGGTAGTTACAAACCATTGGAGAAGATGCCATTATGACTTGAAGCTATAATTCATGTGAAACAGGATTATTGTCGGCATAATTGATGATACTTTGTCAGAATTATTACAGTCAAAAAAGGCCTAGCTCCAGATAAAGCCATTCAGAGATGGTGAATGAAATAGAAATCCCAAAGTAAAACATGTCAGTCTGAACGAGAAGATGATCAAACTTGGCACAGCAGTGAGAGACCATTAGTAAAATCAGGAATTGTGGTAGACTTCGAGTCTTACACAGGTTATTTTTTCATGTACACTCGGGCTGGGGAGCAGGCAATTAGTCATCAGTGTCTCTTCTTATTCCTCTTCTTCCTTCTCCAATTTCTTGTTTTCCTGCTCTTTAGTTCTTATTTGATATAGGGTGGCATATTTCCTTGTGACAGTAAGCTTACGTGAAACATGATTCACCACCATGAATCTGGAGGTGCACACAACCAAGTATTCATGGGTCTTTGAGAAAATCTGGACATTGAAATCAATGCTGCTTGGCCTGCTGTGTTCATCCAGCTTCACGCTTTGTTATCTTGGATTCTCCAGCATCTGCAGTTCCCATTATCTCTGATTGAAATCACTGTCTGAGGATGTAATGGTCAACTGCAGGATTCCCACTGTACACATATGTCATGAGTCACGCCATCAACATACAGCTCTTGTTAACCATTAGCTATCCTCGACAGTTGCTGTGGTATCAAAGAACAAAGAAGAGAGAAAATTACAGCACAGGAACAGGCCCTTTGGCCCTCCAAGCCTGAGCTGACCCAGATCCTCTATCTAAACCTGTCCCCTATTTTCCAAGGATCTGTAGCCCTCCGCTCCCTGCCCATTCATGTATCTGTCTAGGTACATCTTAAATAACACTATTGTGTCCACCTCTAACACCTCCACTGGCAACACATCCCAGGCACCCACCACCATCTGTGTAAAGAACTTTCCACGCATAAACATTTCCGCTCTCACTTTGAACTCATGACCCCTAGTAATTGAGTTCCCTGCTCTGGGAAAAAGCTTCTTGCTATTCACCCTGTCTATACCTCTCGTGATTTTGTAGACCTCAATCAGGTCCCCCCTCAACCTTTGTTTTTCTAATGTAAATAATTGTAACCTACTCAATCTCTCGTCATAGCTAGTGGTCCATACCAGGCAATATCCTGGTGAACCTTCTCTGCACCCTCTCCAAAGGATCCACATCCTTCTGGAAATGTGGCAACCAGAACTGTACGCAGTATTTCAAATGTGGTCGAAGCAAAGTCCTATACAACCGTAACATAACTTGCCAACTCTTGTACTCAATACCCTGTCTGATGAATGAAAGCATACCATATGCCTTCTTGACCACTCTATCGACCTGCGTTGCCACCTTCAGGGTACAATGGATCTGAACACCCATTTCTCTCTGTGCATCAATTTTCCTCAGGGCTTTTCCATTTAATGTATAGTTCACTCTTGAATTGAATCTTCCAAAATGTATCACTTCACATTTGCAGTAAAATAGTATCTGAAATAGTGTTAGTATGGAAGGCAGAAACAGAATGATAACATGATGACTGCATTCTGAATACCATGCAATATTCTGTATGATGTAATCTCACACAACAGCAGCATGCAAAGTGGTTGGTATCCTTTTCTTTCCAGGGGTAGTTTGACGTGCAGCATTCAAAAAAAAAACCCTTCAGTCCAATTCAGCACAATTACACTCTACATCATAGGCAAGTCTGCAATCCCTACAGAGTTTTGTGCACACACTGCCTGTCTCTTCTGGTAAAGAGAGGTTTGAATGAATTCTCTCTTATGCAACTATGGATGACAAACCTGCAGATATTAACAGGACCCTGGAAGTAATCGAATGCATAAAGGCTCCTAATCGCAGAAGCAGCATAACTACTAACAACAATGGATTTTCCAATTCTGTGACCACCACAGTTGGCAGAACGTGCTAATGGCTACCTTGGTGAAGTACAGTGATAATGGGAACTGCAGATGCTGGAGAATCCAAGACAATAAAATGTGAGGCTGGATGAACACAGCAGGCCCAGCAGCATCTCAGGAGCACAAGGAGCTTTTGTGCTCCTGAGATGCTGCTGGGCCTGCTGTGTTCATCCAGCCTCACATTTTATTGTCTTGGTGAAGTACAGATGTCTCAAACCTTTTTTGCCAGTGGACTTCACGTTAGTGGATTGTTCTCTGAAAAGCCTGGATGGATATGGCCTCCTGTTGAAAAACCTTCTCCCAGATTCTTCTTCTCCCCAACCAGTTTGTCCAGCTCTGCATGATCCAAGCTCTGTCTCCTGATGATGCGTGATCCCTAAAGAAATCCTACCAGCCCGTGCATGTCTGAGGGCACTCGATTTGTGCAAAAGTCCTGAAGTCAGCAAAAACCCGTTCGGCAGCTTCCACAGTACACCCTGCAGAATTCAGGAACTTAAAAAACAACTTAGAAAACACTAAAAACATGTAGAATCATATAAACTGCCAGAAAAAAAATAACTAACCCCAGTTGGTAACAAGCCGTTTAAATAGATGTCAAATTTAGTTTTGTGAGGGAAATAAGCTGGAGGTTTGAGCTTCAAACTCTAGTTAGGAATCTTTTTGTTTTCGTCTTCTTTGAGCACAAATGTTTATTCATTACATTGGACATGGAGGCAAAAGGTTTTGATTGGCTGTGCGGTTAAAGACAGGAACTCACATAATGTTACATCTACAAATGCATCCAGACAAAGTCAGCAATCCTAGCATCTGTGCTGAGTATGCTGTGTTGATGTCATGGAGGTGATGTGTGCACATGATCTGAATCTGATTTATGATAGAAAAGAAATGAATGCTGTGCAAATTAGATTTTTTTATAGCGACATGGATCTTATTTTGGTCTTTGCCATGAGTATTGTATTCTTTATATTGCAGAAAATGTTCGTTTGTCATTCACTGGTTAGCTATGGAACAAGGACTCTGCTGAGCTGCCAACAGTTACTGCACTAATAGCTCCCTGAAGACATATCATTAATCAAAAGGATGATTCAGATCACACATCTAGATACTGTTTACTAAAAGCAAAATTGTTACAATTCTCCTCTGCATAAGCTCCAATAGAAAGGTATCATCCCACCATCATAGCAGCAAATAACTGGCTAGAAACTGGAACAACAAGCCCAGGCTCCTTCAACTTTAACTTTGTTCCCTTTTTTAAATTGGTCTTGGTAGTAAGGGAGAAGCTAAGGACATCGTTTACTTGCCTTTTTGAATTTGAATGAGGTTTAGAATTTTTGAAATTGGCATTTTACCAGTTTTCTTTGAAAATTACAAAGTTTCCTTTCAGGCTGAGAGTTTCTGTCACTGGTTCTCTATCATTTCTTTATGTGAATAAGAGCTTCCTTTTTGATTTAAAGGTGAAAATTAAATTATTTTAAAGATTCCAGCATAAGTGACAGTATGCTAATGGCCATCTGTGGTACTTGACAAGTGATCTCTTTATTGATCTCTATTATTAATTGCCGAATATTACGCATTAATTATTTTTTGGCGCTGGGCTGATTTGGTGACAGTCTCCCTGGATACATGCATTTATTAAAATACAGCTGTATTGATTACACAAACTTGCTTCAAATTCCCTATGTGCAAACAGATAGAAGCTTCTTCCCTCAGCAGGCTGTTGCATGTCTATATTTTTTAAAAGAATCTTATTCATAGGGTGAGAAACAAAGAGAAATGCCACAAAAAATGGCCCATTGTCACGCTGAGTGGGTTGAACAGAAAATGTCTTGCCAGACAGGGTAAAAATAAATATTTGGGAGTAACAAAGAACTCCCAATAGAAACAGAGAAACATAGAAGATAGGAGAATGGGGAGGCCATTCGGCCCTTCAAGCCTGCTCCATCACTCATCATGATCATAGCTGATCGTCCAACACAAGAGCCTAATCCTGCTTTCTTCCCACAATCTTTAATCCCATTCACCCCCAAGTGCTGTAATCTAGTTGTTTCTTAAATACATTCAATGTTTTGGCATCAACTACTTGCTGTGATAATGAATCCCATAGGCTCACCACTCTTTGGGTGAAGAAATGTCTCCATATCTCCATCCTAAATGGTCTATCCTGAATCCTCATACTGTGACCCCTAGTTCTGGACACTGCCGCTATCAGAAACATCCTCTCTGCATCTACCCATCCCAATCCTGTTAGAACTTTATAAGTCTCTATGAGATTCCCCCCTCATTTGCCTGAACTCGAGCAAAAACAATCCTAACCTATTCAGTCTCTCCTCATATGTCAGTCCCACCAGCCCTGGAATCAGTCTAGTACACCTTTGATGCACGCCCTCAAGAGCAAGAGCAGACTTCCTCAGAAAAGGAGACCGAAATTGCACACGATATTCTAGGTGTGGTCTCACTAAGGCCCTGTATAACTGCAACAACATGTCCCTGCTCCTGTACCCAAAACCTCTCACAATGAAGGCCAACAAACCATTTGCCTTCTTTACTGCCTGCTGCACCTGCATGCTTACCTTCAGCAACTGGTTCACAAGGACATCCAGATTTTGCTGCACACTCTTCTCTCCCAATTTATAGCCATTCAGCCAGAAATCTGCCTTCTTGTTTTTGCTTCCAAAGTGAATAACCTCATATTCATCCAATTTATACTGCATCTGCTATTGATTTGCCCACTCACCCAACCTGCCGAGATCATGCTGAAGGATCTCTGCACAGTTAGATGAGCACATAAGTGTGAGTGGAATAGAACAATATGTTGATAAGGTGGGATAGAATAGGACAGCACCAGGTTCGTGTGGACCATTAACTCCATGCCTCAATCTGACAAAGGCCCAATTTCTGTTTATGAGATAACAAGGCGTAGAGCTGGATGAACACAACAGGCCAAGCAGCATCAGAGGAGCAGGAAGGCTGACATTTCAGGCATAGACCCTTGCCTCCATCACATTTCCTGCTCTTGGTCAATTTCCAAATACACTTCAAATTTAAATAATTCAACTTTCCTCCCCTTCCTATATTGTTCTCTCTTGATCTATCTCTAGCATCAGGCTTTCCAGTGTTACATCATCACAGGCTGCAGCCCACTTCTCACAAGGTATGTTTCAAACCACTAATCTTTCCTAATATGAATTGACCTAATCATATTATTTTATGCTTAATATTTTTAAGTGAGCATTTATTTCTCATCTTGCGCTTTAACTAATCAGTAGTGATGACGGTGTGTTAGAGTTCCCTCAGGGAGTTTATCTTTCTGTGACAACATAAACTTCGACATGCATGTTGCAGCCTAGAATGACGGAGAGTGCCAGCAGAGGTTCCAACTTTCTGCCCATCACATGGCTGACCAGGAATTTCTCCCAAATTACTACCCCACCATTAGCATGTGCTGGAATGATTTGCAAGATGATAATCAACTTTTTTGGCCATGTTATGACAGTGCCTCCTTGGGCCAGCATGTCCAGAGGTGGGACACACATACAAACTTTCTGGCTCAAGAACGCGATCCATCATATCACAAGATGAGCTTTCACTCAGCAACAGTAGTAATGACATTATCCATGAGAAATTGTAATTACACATTCTTAGTACAGAGTTCAAAGCTGCAAAGAACTGAGCATTACATAAAAACCTCGCTCCCACGACAAAACAAACTGCTCATTGCTTATATTAAATAAACAAATCTTCATTAGCTCCTTATGTTCAAAATCTATTCAATATTAAAGACAACTAATTAAGAAGAAAAATATTAGTTTATTGAACAGTCTTACTGATTTCAATTATTTCATTCTATTTTTAATCAACAACTTAGTCAACTATGGATATTTACATTTTTATATTAGTGATATATTTCATTGCATCATTTGATATCTGTTATGTAAAATTGTCATACAATAATATTGCATTGGTGTCACTAACACTACAATATTTGTCACATTTTTCATTATTGTACACGACAATATGAATCAATACTGGCCATGAGGAATCTTCAAATTTTGTAATGGAAATTTAACATTGGTGTGAACCATGACAGCATACAGACAGGTTCTGAGATGAACATTACTTGAAGAAATGCACCTCTGACAATCCAACACTCTCATTGCTGCAATGATAAATTACATCCTTGAGTCTAGATATGTGGCTCACTCACAACCTTCTGTCTCAGGGACAAAAGTGCTACCGATGAGGCTACGTTAGCACAAACGAATTGCAATGATTTCATTCCCTTTCAGTCACCTCATTTTATCTAATGATTTGAGAATGTGGCTTGTCATTGATAATGATAAAGTATAGAATATCAGTTTTCAGCTGCTATCATCTAACTTTAATACCTTGGACATTCATAGACCTAAACGGTTTCATAAAGAAAAATCACTGCCATAAAAATAGCTGTAGTAATCATCCCACTACAGATTGAGCTAAGTTTCACAAAACCATCAATAAACAAGAATCAGCATGAACAGAAATAAACAAAAAGATATTGAATTCATTCAACCCGATCTGTATGTCCTATTTGATTTATAAGCTTTCTGAGAAGTTCATGTGCAGATGATTAAAAATTCAGCTCAAATTACCCAGCTGTGAGACAATAGACCCAATTACAAGGACATATAAATGAATCTTTTTTCAAAGGAAGTTGTTTTGCAAAACTGAGGAGATGAATTTGCAATTAGAGAAGGCTCTCTCTCTCTTTTCACAACTGGTAATAAAGCAAATATTCAGAGAAATATCCAAACACTGAGAACTCAAAGGTGTCTGCAATGTTCACTGTTGCTGTTGATCCAGGACACACATAACTAACCATGGTCTCAGGTTAAAGCCTCATCTTAAAGACTTTAAATTATATATTCTTTTATCTTCCTTTCTGTACTTGACACTACTCCCTGCATAACTTTGTAGATGTTTATGTGTGTGTGTCTGATGTTGTATCTTTATTTTCTCAAAGTTTGCTTCTTAATAAAATTGTTCTTTTACTCAAGGAAACCTTGTAATTGCATTCTGTTGCTTCTGGTTAGCTAGTTAACTGCAGTTTAGTTGAAGTGAGGTACGATTGTGTGTTTAAAAAAAAATTATTGCGGCTAACTGAGGAGGTTGAAGACTCAATTTGCACCTTCTTCAAAATCTTTATTATTTATGGCTCTCTCAACCTCTGTTGCCTTCACTGCCTAAATCCCTCCCTCTTGCTCTCACTCACTTATATTCTCAAAAACTTTTCCTGCTTAATTTTGGAACATCCTGATTAAAATTCCTTTCACTTCTCTGTCTTAGATTTCTTTTTCCTCACGCAATTTTACAGAAACAATTTCTCCCACAAATTACTATCACACAAGGACTTGGAATAACATCAGTAAGCTTGACAGATCTGCATCACTTTTTCTTTCATCTTTTATGTTGTTCACATCATAGCTAGCTTCCTACCACTCGAACCTTTTTTTCCTGACTCTGAAAAGAAGTAATCACATTGCTTGGCTTGAATAATCTCCAAGTGTGAACTTTCTCCCCTCCAGCTCACCACGTTGAATCAAACTGACAATTGATCCAACATTTCATCCTTGACTATGATAGGCTTCTACCTCACTACTATCTCTTCTTCTACAATTACTCTCACAACATGAATCTATTGGCCAGAACTTTAATCAAATACGGCAAAAAAATGTGCATGATCTCCATTCAATACTCTATTTGATCAATTCAAGAAATATAGCCCCCTCCTTTTTATATTGGTTTCATTTCTGAATCTTCCTAATGTTGCATATTCATTCTGGAAGGACAAACAAGATATCAAGTTTTTATTTGGTAGTTCATTAGGAGCCTCACACAAATTCTGTTACTCAGTAAGATCATTAGTGAATTTTTACATCATCTCTACCTTTCCATTCTATTTCTATTTTCTGTGATTCCATTAGGGTCCAAAAGAATAACCTTGTCAAATCCTCCCAAGCACTTTCATATGCTTCAGTGTGATCACCTCATCTTCTTCCAAACTCCAGTGAATATAGGACCATTCCACACAATCGATCCTCATTAGGGAGGCCTCTCATCCCTGGGATCAGCCGAGGGGAGCTTCTTCACACAGACTTTATGGGTTAACATCGGTAATGTTAGAGGACTGGCCACGAAAGGCAGCTGTTCCAATGCCACCCCAGTTGCCAGAGATCAGGACAACTCTCATGACTCCAGAAACGGTCTCAAAGACCCATATGAACGCAGAAAGATTTACTCACTCTTACTGTAATGTCTCTGCAAAAAAAATCCCTGTGCTAACATTGTATCATCTGTGTGCAGCCATGTTTCTTTGCCGTCCTCCAAGGAAGAGCACTGACCCGGGCAGTAATCACTGCCTAGCCTGGCAGGGTGGGCTATCATGGTCTCCATGGATGTTTATGGGAGAGATGGATAGTCCTCCTTTGTACCACCCTGTCCACCAAGCCCTCCAGCTCCCTGTCCACATAACAGAACACCGATTTTCCCTTCAATACAATGACCAGGAATTTATCAAACCATGTAGGGTAGCTCTGGACCAAGGCTATTTAATGATGGCCGGACAGATTTTGGGTATCAGAGTTGGGTGCCTTGCTGCAGTTATATAGGACCTTGGTGAGGCTACACCTTAAGTATTGCATAGAGTGTTTGTCTCCTAGTCTGAGAAAGGACATTCTTGCTATTGAAAGAGTCCAGTGAAGGTTCACCAGACTGATTCCTGGGATGGCAGCACTGACATTTGAACAAAGACTGGAATGACTTGGCTTGTACTCACTGGAGTTTAGAAGAATGAGGAGGATCTCTTAGAAACCTATAAAATCCTGATAGGACTGGATGGGCTAGATGTGGGAAGAATGTTACCAATGTTGGGGAAATCCAGAACTAGGGATCACAGTCTAAGAACAAGGATGAGCACAGCAGGCCGAGCAACATCAGAGGAGGAGGAAGGCTGACATTTTGGGCCTAGACCCAAAACATCAGCCTCCCTGTTCCTCTGATGCAGCTTGGCCTGCTGTGTTCATCCAGCTCTACACCATGTCATCTCAGATTCTCAAGCATCTGCAGTTACTGCTATCTAAGAACAAGGAGTGAGCCACTCAGGACTGAGATGAGGAGCACTTTCTTTACTCGGAGAGTTGTGAACTTGTGGAATTTTCCACCTCAGAAAACTATTGAGGCCAGGTCGTGAGATATATTCAAGATGAACATGGCCCTTGTGGCTATAGGTGTCAAGGAGTATGGAGAGAAAGCAGGAGTGGGATACTAAAATTGCATGATCAGCTATGACCTTATTGATGGTGGTGCAGGCTCGAGGGGCTGAATGGCCTACTCCTTCTCCTATTTTCTATGTTTCAATGATCCTGGGGTATCCCAGCTGTGGCTAATACTCTCAGCGATAGCAAATGATGAGACTGGGCCGCTGTTGGAATATAGAGGCACCATTGGAGTATTCAATGAGGTCAGGTTGGACCTCGTTTGGACCTCATAAGACACTACACCTCAGGGAGAGAAAGCCATGAAATTTGAAAAAGTCACTTTGCCAAACAATGGAAAAAGTGATGACGTTTGTTTGGATGAAGCATCATCAGACTCGAAAGTTAACTCTGCTTTCTTCCCACAGATGCTGCCAGACCTGGTGTGTTTCGCCAACAAACTCTGTATTTGTTTCAGATCTCCAGTATCCAAGTTTCTTGTTTTATTATGTTGGCAAGATTGAGCTATTCTCAGTTTTTCCGATCACTCCATACTCCCTCTTCGCCAACCTGAGGGTTCAATCTTTCAACTGGTCACTGCTTCCCACCAGAAATCTCCTCCGAAACCAGGCTTCAGAAAGGTTTGTTTTCCTTCTGGATGTTTTCTACCATGCCTTTAATTTTTTTTCACAGCCGCCCACAATCCCTTTGCCAGGCAGACAGGTAGTCTGTACTGAGGCCAGGAGACTGTGCTGAGGAAGGAAGTCTGTGATGAGGCTAGGAGACTGGACTGAGGCAGGGAGACCACACTGAGACTGGGAGACCACACTGAGGCTGGGAGACCATGCTGAGGCTGGAAGCACGTGCTGAGGCTGGGAGAGGACACTGAGGCTAGGAGACTAATCTGAGGCTGGAAGTCTGCACTGAGGCTGGGAGTCTGTGCCGAGGCTGAGAGACTGCACTGAGGCTGTGAGTCCACACTGAGGCTGGAAGCCTGTGCTGAGGCTGGGAGACCATGCTGAGGCTGGGAGACTGTGCTGAGGCCAGGAGACTGCACTGAGGCTGGGGCATCGTGCTCAGCTGGGAGACTGTGCTGAGGTTGGGAGATTGGTCTGAGGCTGTGAGTTCATGCTGAGGCTGGGAGTCCGGGCTGAAGCAAGGAGTCCGTGCAGAGGTTGGGAGACTGGCTTAGGCTGGGAGTCCGTGCTGAGGCTGGGAGACCACACTGAGCCTGGGAGACCGCACTGAGGCTAGGAGACCATGCCGAGGCTGGGAGACCATGCTGAGCCTGGGAGACCCCACTGAGGCTAGGAGACCATGCTGAGGCTGGAAGCCTGTGCTGAGGCTGGGAGACCATGCTAAGGCTGGGAGACCATGCTAAGGCTGGGAGTGTGTGCTGAGGCCAGTAGACCGTGCTGAGGTTGGGAGTCCGTGCTGAGGCTGGGAGACTGCACTGAGGCTGGGAGACTGCACTGAGGCTGGGAGACCGCGCTGAGGCTGGGAGTCCGCACTGATGCCAGGAGTCCGTGATGACTTCACTTGACGGTCAAGGATGGGAGGCAAGAAGTAAGAAGGAAAAAAGCACCAAATGAGAAAGAAGTAGAAAAGAAGTCGACGAGTGCATTACTTCCAGCTGAGGAGTCTTTCTCCACCACCATCTTCTTGCTGATGTTACTCTCCACTATAAAGCCCCATAGCTACCAGAATATCCCTCCTTCCATATTTCTCCCAGTTTTACCAGCTCAACTGTTTTTGCTCTGATGGTGCATCCTTAAATACCATTACTTCCAATAAATTTTCATTTTTGCTCATCTCTGGATACCCTGATCATGGTGTTGGACTGGAATCATTAGTTTTTATTTGTGCATTCACCCTCAATCCTTCCCTCCCCACCCTGAGCCATAAAAAGGGCCTCTTATCATTCCACCTCATTAAACCTCCACATTCCAAAGGAATTACCTACACGATTTCATTCACCTCCAATGCAATAGCACTCCCAGTCACATCTTACGCCTTCACTTTCAGCATTTTGAAAAGAACCATTCACTCTCCAGCACCCTGTCTACGCTTTCTATCACCCCGACACCCTTCCCAAGGCAAAAGCAAAGTTGCCACATTTATCTTTTCACTCCTCCTTTCCCACAGTGCAGGACCCTGCACATTCCTGCCAGCTGAAGCAACAATCTACTCCTAATTTGTTTGATTTACTTTCCTGTATTCCCTGCTCTCAATTTAATCGATTCTACAGTGAGGAGGTCAAACACGTAACATTAACATTTTGCTGAGCCCCTCCATTCAGCTGAAAACCTGATCCTGAGCAGCAGGGCACTTTCCATTTTGGCATATTCTCACCCTTTCACTGACTACTGCACCCTATCTTTCTGTTAGGCACTTTACACCCTCTAGACTCAGTGTTGATTTCGATGACTTCTGATCCTATTCACACAGGCTACAGCTGCTGGTGGATATTCTGCTTTGCCCCTCCTACATATTTTCTAGACTTATCTTTTGTTTCTTTACTTGTCCAAATATCATCATCCTTTTTCCTTACACCATCAGCCTTTCTACCTTTTAATCTCTCTCCTCATCCTATCCCATGCATTCTCTTCTTTCTTCTCCTCTCCATCATTTTCTATCGCCTATTTAAAAACTGTTCCATGTGTAACTTCTTCCAGCTCAAATAATTGCTGTTTGACATGAATTTTTAATCCACTGTGGATGCAGGCATGTAGGCTGGCAATGCCAGCTGGCATGCTGGATCCCTACTGAGGGCATTTTCCTAGTGCGGAATTTTCCAATCAGCCTTCTGGTTGGGCAGAGCAGTATAAAACAGCCTCCTGGCGGCAGAAGAGCACAATAGGCAGATCCATCCCACATCCCCGGCTTCAACATGAACTATAGGCTGCCCTGTGGACAAATCTGCTTCCCACAAAAGAGTTAAGAGAGGTCTTATCACTCACCTACCATTTCATCTTGTTGCTGTTTTCAAACTAGGATGTCTTTGATTGACTTTTCAGCTTTGCGACCCTGCCCACCATTTTTAAAATTCATTTTATGAGATGTGGGCGTCGCTGACTGGTCAGCATTTTTTGCCCATCCCCAGTCGCCCTTCAGAAGGTGGTGGTGAGCTGCCCTCTTGAACCGTTGCAGTTCTCCTGCTGTAGATTGACCCACAATGCCATTAGGGAAGGAATCTCAGGATTTGGACCCAGTGACAGTGAAGGAACAGCGATATATTTCCAAGTCAGGATGGTGAGTGGCTTGGAGGGGAACATGAATTTGGTGGTGTTCCCGTATGTCTGTTGCCCTTCTAGATGGAAGTGGTTGTGGGTTTGGAAGATGCTGTTTGAGGATATTTGGTGAATTTCTGCAGTGCATCTTGTAGATAGTACACACTGCTGCTACTGAGTGTGGTGGAGGGAGTGAATGCTTGTGGATGTGATGCCAATCAAGCTGGCTGCTTTGTCCTGAATGGTGTTAAACTTCTTGAGTGGTATTGGGGCTGCACTCAACCAGATAGGGGGGGAAGTATTCCACCATACTTGTGACTCATGCCTAGTAGCTGGCAGACAGGCTCTGAAGAGTCGGGAGGTGAGTTACTGCCACAGTATTCCTAGTCTCTGGCCTGCTGTTATAACCACTCTGCTAACGTGGTGAGTCCAGTTGAGGCGCTGATCAATGATAACCCTCAGTATGTTGATAGTGGGGGATTCAGTGATGCTAACACCATTGAATGTCAAAGGATGGTTGTTAAATTGAAGTTACATAACTGTGCTTCATTTTTATTTTGTTGTCTGGCCCATCTGCTCTTTGCAACATTTCTGAAGAAGGGTCTAAGACCGAAAAGTCAGCTTTCCTGCTCCTCTGATGCTGATTGGCCCTGCTGTGTTCATCCGGCTGTGCACCTTGTCAGCTCTAATGCTCTTCACAGCTGCCTGGCAATACGTAAAGCATTTTGCCTCTTCCCTTTGCTCTGATGAGCTCCAGCTAAAAGCTGCTCTCAATGCCTTCTCCACTCTGAGAAGCTTTTCTTTCTGCTTCAAATCTAATGAGTGTGAGAGTGTCGACTTGCTCGCTGAGCTGGCTTGTTCTCACTCATATGTTCCATCACCGTGCTAGGTAACATTATCAGTGGAGCCTCCGATGAAGCGATGTTATTCTACTCAATTTGGAATTTAGACTGTCTGCGCCGTTATGGTGAGTGGTATCATTTCCGGTTTTGATCTGTATGGGTTTGTATTATGGGGTCCAATTCTATATATTTGTTGATTGCATCTTGGTGGAGGCCCATGCCTCTAGGAATTCCCGTGCATGTCTATGTTTGGCTTGGGCTACTTTGGCTACCTCGTCCCAGTTAAACTGATGGCCTTCATTGTTTGAGTGTACAGATATTAAGGAGAGTTTGTTTTGCTGCCAATTGATGTCCATATACAAACCCAAACAGTCCAAAACTGGAAATGACACTACTCCCCATAACAGACCAAACAGTACATATTCCAAATGGAGTAGAATAACATCGCTTCATCAGAGGCTCCACTGATGATATTACCCAGTATGGTGAAGAAATGTGTGAATGAGAACAAGCCAGCTCAGCTAGCAAGTCAACACCCTCACCCACAATCCGAGTTACAAGATCTTAGCCAAAACTGTGATAGAATAAAAGTCTCAATAGATCACAATAGGTCTTTAAAGGTTTCAATAAATGAGAGGATACCTAGAATAATGAACTTTAAGCATTGTAAGTGGCGAGAAAATGACTGCATAAAGTGATCTGACCATTAACATGTAAGCTTATAACTTGCAGCTTAAAGTATTATGATCATTTGAGTTTTGAGATTTTACATCACTTTATATACGGTGGCTTTTGTTCAAAATTAATCTAAAATACATTCTTCAGGTGTCAGCAAGTATTTAATTATATCTAAGTATCATTCAGTCACCTCCAATAAACTGATGCTTTTAAAGTGAGCAAGAACAATAAGTAATTAAAACACTTTTGTACTTATAGTCGGTTCTACTATAATGCAATGGTGGTATTCCTGTGCAAAATCACATCGTAGAAAATAGCACTATAGAAATAACAGGACCTACGGGAAAAGTGGAGTTAGGAGCAAACCACCAAAAAAATCACGCAAAATCACTCAAAAATCTAATACAAAGGATAGAACAGTTTGAATAAATGTTTAATTTATATCTAATAATGAAATAAAAGTAAACTTAATACCTTATCTTGAAAAAATGTCAAGATAAATTCATGGGGGAGGAGCTTTTGAGCTAAATGTGTTGTTAATGCAGGGCTGTGAGTCATCATCATCATCATCTTCATCACTTTCAGGTGGTTGCAGGCGTAGGGTGAAAAATAATTAATCCAGAAGTGGACGGCTGTGGTTCATTGTCTTCTGACTGTTTCTTAGGAGCTGGCTTGATAAAAGACTTTCAGTTTTTGCTGCTTTGCTGTTTTTCCTCTTTCATGAAGAAGTTGTTCATAGGGTGCCAAGTAAGATCTTATTCCATGAACTGCTACCCTGCTGCATTCTGCATTGTAATCGTCGGCCTCTAAAAGCTGCAACTGCTTCTCAATTTCCCTCAGGATAGGAGACAAAACAGAAGTGGAAAGCTCTTATGGTGCTGTATCTTGGACTTCATTTTCTTCAACTCCAGCTTCTACTTCCCCCTCAGCAACAAGTTGTTGTAGATCAATTGTAGAGAGTTCTTCGCTGTGGGACTCAAGCAGCTCTTCAAAATCCTCACTCCCCATGTCTTGAAATCCAAGTTGCTTTGCAAGATCAACACAATGTTCTTTGATTCTTGGGAGCTCAAAGCTTTTGAAATCCTGAAAAAAATCTGGTAGAAGCTTCTGCCAAACTGCATGAAAGCAGTCCTAACTGACATCACCCCAAGCCTCCAAAATAATGTTAATTACATTCTTGATGTTAAAGCTCTTCCAAAATTGAAAAACACTCTCCTTATCCCCCTCAGTGGCTGAAATCAGCCTCTGAAATGCGTACCTTAAATAAAGAGCTTTAAAGTTTGCTGTTACACCCTGGTCCATGGTTTGAAGGAGAGAGGTTGTGTTTAGGGGTGGAAATAGCACTTTTATATCTTCAGAAAGCTCACTAATGGTGGGAGGATGACTTGGCTCATTGTACAGGAAGATGAGAATTTTAAAATCCAATTTTTTTCCCTGCAATGCTTCCGAAAAATATCTTCCAAAACATCAACTATAAGATCAGAAAAAAATTTGCCCTGCCATCAAACTTTCTTTGCTTGACCTAAAGTAAATGTCTACAGTAGACTTAAGGTAACATGTCAAGGCTCTTGGGTTGGCAGAGAAGTACATCACCACAGGCTGAAGCTTTAAGTCTCCTATGGCATTGGCACCCAGCAGCACAGTCAAACGATGCTTTGCTATCTTAAAGCCTGGAGTGCGTGCTTCATTCATAGAAATGTAGGTTCTTGGTGCCATTTGCTTCTGGTATAAATATCATTCGAATTGAAAATTTGATCGAAGTTGTAGCCTTCTTCATCGATTCATTTTTTTACTGTGGGAGGAAGTGTCATTGTATGCTCCTTGTTTGTACTAGCTGTTTTGTTGCATAATTTCATGTTATGAAAGGCATAGTGATTCTTAAAAGGAGCAATCCAGCCACAGCTAGCTCTAAAGGCAGGCACATCTACAAGATTTTCAGCTTTTTTTTGTTAGATCTTCATAAATTGATAAGGTTTTCTTTTTCACGGTGAGAAAGCTGGTCCCAGATCACTCTTTCATTTGATCTTCTACCCACACACTTAGAAGCTGCCCTATCTCCTCAAATTTCTTTGTCTGTGACCTCTCAGATTAGCTTGCACTCAGAATTGTTCCAGCAATACAGCTTGCTTTAATCTTTTCTGCATTGTCTCTAATGGTGCATAAGTTCGACTCCTTTATTCCTGTTACGCAAAATATATGTTCTCTCATTATGTTCAAAATGCTTCATCTCATCTAGCTTCTCTTCCAGTGTTATAGCCTTTCATTTACATTTGCCACCGGCAATTTTATTACCAGAATGCTTATTGCTAACATTCTTGTCCTCGCATTTGTGTGGGTAACATGGCAGAATTTGCAAACAAAAATGAAAATCACAGAGTAGTTTACCTCTCACAGAAAGCACTTCATAACAAAGTCTGCAAAATGAACATGTGATGCTGGCATAGAGACTCGCTCAGTCCTAACTTTACACATGCTTGAGCCAAACCCTGCGAAATGATCGTATGATTTTGATGCATAGTCCTCCGCACACCAATGGAATTGCATTTCAGCCAACACAAGTTCACATTTTAGAAATAGTGTTCCCTTAATCGTCAGTCATGTTATAGCCTATTCACATTAACGAAACACACGTTATACCAGAACCAACTTAGTGAGCGGCTTGGAGGGGAACATGGCGGTTGTGGTGTTCCCATATGTCTGCTGCCCTTGTCTTTCTAGATGGAAGTGGTTGTGGGTTTGGAAGATGCTTTCTGAGGATCTTTGGTGAATTTCTGCAGTGCATCTTGTAGATAGTACACACTGCTGTGACTAAGCATCGGCGGTGAAGGGAGTGGATGCTTGCGGATGTAATGCCAATCAAGTGGGCTTCTTTCTCCTGGATGGTGTCAAGCTTCTTGAGTGTTGCTGGGGCTGCGTTCATCCAGGCAAGTGGGGAGTATTCCATCCCAATCCTGACTTGTGCTTGTGGATGGTAGACAGGGTTTGGGGAGTCAGGACGTGAGTTACTAGTCGCAGTATTTTTCACCTCTGAGTTGCTCTTGTAGCCACTGTATTTATGTGGTGAGTCCAGTTGAGCTTCTGGTCAAGGATAACACCCAAGATGTTGATAGTGGGGTTTCAGAGATGGTAGCACCATTGAATGTCAAAGGACAGTGGTTAGTTTGGCTCTTAATGGTGATGGTATAGCTCTGAATTTGTGTGGCATGAATGTTACTTGCCACTTGTCTGCCCAAGCCTGGATACTGTCCAGAGCTTGTTGCATTTGGACATGGATTGCTTTCGTACCTGAGAGGGCACAAATGGCGCTGAACATTGAGCAATCATCAGCAAACATCGTCACTTCTGACCCTATGATTGAGGGAAGGTCATTGATGAAGCAGCTGAAGATGGTTGGGCCGAGGACACTACCCTGAGGAACTCCTGCAGAGATGTCATACAGCTGAGATGACTGATCTCCAACAACCACGACCATCTTCCTATGTGTCAGGTATGATACCAACCACCAGAGAGTTTGTGCCTTGATACCCATTGATTTCAGTTTTGCCAGGGCTCCTTGATGCCACACTCGGTTGAATGCAACCTTGGTGTCAAAGGCTGTCACTCTCACGTCACCTCTCGAATTCAGCTCTTTTATCCAGTCTTTGTTTGAACCAAGGCTGTAATGAGGTCAGGGGCTGAGTGGCCCTGGCAGAACCCAAACTGGGCATCACTGAGCAGGTTATTGCTGAGCAGGTGCTGCTTGATAACACTGTTGATGAAACTTTCCATCACTTTACTGATGATCGAGAGGAGACTGGTGGGGCTGTAATTGGCTGGGTTGGATTTGCCCTGTTGTTTCTGTACAGGGCATACTTGGGCAATTTTCCACATTTTCAGGTAGTTTCCTGTGTTCTGACTTGTACTGGCGAGGGGAGCAACAAGGTTTGGAGCACAAGTCTTCAGAAGCATTGCCGGAGAGTTGTCAGACCCCATTATCTTTGTAGTATCCAGTTTCTCCAACCATTCTGTGGTATCTTGTGGAGTGAATCGAATTGGCTGAAGACTGGCATCTGTGATGCTGGGGATCTCTGGAGGAGGCCAAGATGCCATTCAGCACTTCTGGCTGAAAGTTGCTGTGAAAGTTTCAGCCTTACTTCTTGCATTGATGTGCTGAGCACTTCCATCATTGAGCTTGGGGATATTTGTGGGTTGGATTCATTCTCTAATCATTAATTGGCCAATTTAGGGAAAATCACAACCGAAAGTTATGTACGTTGCAATTTTTGATTCTCCATTTGAGCCTGGCAGCTGTTCTGAAGCCCACAGGGAAATTCCTGCCTGTTAACTCTGTTTGTGTCCCTAGGAGTGTAGCTGGACAAGATCTATACTTTCAGATTTTGTTTTTTCTTTGTTTTTATTTCAAATTTCCAACATCCACAACAATTGGCTTTTGTAATATCATTTATTGTGGACAGGAATAATCAGTTCTGACACGTAGTTTAAAGGACTTGTTTTACAAATATAAATTTAACCATGTCAACCGGGGATTGAATCCAATTAAAGAGGGTGCATTGGAGGCTCTGTGCACTTCTCATTATTCTTCTGCTGCCATTTTGGAAAATTCAACATCTAATTTAATCATCCTTAGAGATGTAATCATGCCTTCAAAATTTGATCTTTATGTTGACATCTTTGCCTACAGATTTCAACACAATATCCAATCAAACTGCATAATGATTATTCCTGTCCCAATCTCCATCTACTTGCAAAGCACTAGTCACTTCTAAAGAAGTCCTAAAACAATATTTATGATTACACCTGTTCTAGTGCTCTGCATTAAAAGTTTTATTGAAAAGAACTAGGCCAAGATTTATCACCGAACCTGAGTTGCCTTTGTGAAGGAAGTGATGAGCTGCCTTTTTGAACAATTGTTATTTGCAGTAGATAAAAGCATTCTGCTGGTTGGATGGGAGATCCAGGATTTTGATCCAGCTATACTAAAGGAAGAGTGATATATTTCCAAGTAAAGATGGTGAGCGTTTTGGAGATGAGTTAGCTGGTGAAGGCTTTCCTATGTAGCTTGCTGCCTTTTTCTATCTAGTTTGGAATAATTGGAGGTTTGAAAGGTGTTATCAAAAGAGCCTTGGTGAATTTCTGTACTGCATTTTGTAGATTGTACATGTTGTTGCTATTGAGCATTTACGGTGGAGGGAGTGGATGCTTGTAGATGTAATGCTAATCAAGGGGGCTGCTTTGTCCTGGATAGTCTCCAAAGCGTTGGAGTTGCATCCATCCAGGTAAGTTGGAGTATTCCACTTGCACCTTGTCAACACAGAACAGAATTTGGGAAGTCAGGAGGTGAGGTAATCACTGTAGGATGCCTAGCCTCTTACCTGCTCTTGTAGTCACAGTATTCATAAAGCTAGACCAGTTCAGTTTCTGATCGATGATAATGTAAGGATGTTGACATTCCTAGTTTCAGTTAAGGTACAGCTATTAAATGCAGGAGGTGATGATTAGATTCTCTCTTTTAGAAGATGGTCATTGTCTGGCACTTGTTTCGTATGAAAGTTACTGACACCTGTTTGCCCAACCCTTGATATTTACTCAGGTTTTGCTACATTTCTGCATGGACTGCTTCAGGATCTGAGGGTGAGAAGCTCTTCAGAGGGTTTGTGTGGACTCAGTCGGCTAAATAGCCTGCTTCCTCACTGGAGGCATTCTATAATTCTATGATGGTAGTAGATTCGCCAACTTTAGTTACATTTAAGTCGTCATTGGATAAGCACATGGACGTACATGGAATAGTGTAGGTTAGATGGACTTGAGATCGGTATGACAGGTCGGCACAACATCGAGGGCCGAAGTGCCTGTACTGTGCTGTAATGTTGTATGTTCTATGTTCTATGATTCTCTGAGTCACGAATGGTGCTGAACATTGGGCAATCAATTTTGCACAACATCCCCACTTCTGACCTTATAATGGATGAATGGCCACTGATGAAGTAGCTGTGTGTAACAGGACCTAGGACACTACCCATCCTAGGACAAGCCAAACAGAGACACGCATAAGAATTCCTAGAAGCATGGCATTCCAACTGGAACTCCATCAACAAACACATTGATTTGGAGCCCATCTACCACCCTCTGAGAAAAAGAACATGAAATGACATCACCAACACTGGAAATGACATCAACACAGGAAATGACATCACCAACCCAAGGAAATCTAAACACAAATAGAAAGCGGGACATAACACCAGAGTTTCACCGGAGGCTCACTGATGATGTTACCTAGAATGGTGATGAAACATCTGAAAATGAACCTTCCAGCTCAGCGAGCAAACTTACTTCCACACTACCCTAAGGGTCTAGGCTCTCGAGCAGTGCTAGAGCTCCTACCTCTGTTCTGGAAGGCCTGGATTCAGTGGTGCAAACAGGTTGATTTAAGAAAATGAACAACCTACATACATGTGCTGGAGTTGAGATAACTGACCTCCAGCAAGCACCATTATCTTCTTTTGTGACAGCTATGACTCCAACCAGAACACAGTTTTCAGGTTGAATCCCATTGTTGTGTCTCCTTGATGCCTTGAGGTGGACTTGATTTTTATTTCAATTCCTGCACATGATATGAAGCCGATTTATATCCTTATCCTCTCACATTTTTGGTCAAGCTCTCAATGCCTCAAATTCTTCAATTTGATCACCTAGATGTTTTTACCTGCTCCTAGACATTAAAGATGCCCGCTATTGGCAGCAAATGGAGCAGATGTCAGATTAGAGTAAGCCTCGCTTCAAACTCCCACAAAGCCTTTGTGGAGAGCTGTCAATGAGGTGAGGGGTGGTTTTCATTTCTTTGCTGCTGATTGCAAATTCTAGCCCATTTGGCTTAGTTGGTTGGATTATATAGAGTCAGACCTGAAGTCATGAGCAGCAATGTAAATACATTTCTGTTGCTTCTTCCCATAAATCTACATAGATGTGAGCTTGTGACAAACCTCTTAAATGTTGAGAATTAGGAGAAAATAGAATGTTCATGGCATTATGGGTTTTCAACAGGTGTGTTATATTTTCAAAAAATGATATGTTTATCAATTATTTTAAAAATTACCTCCTTAATGGTTAACATAATCCCATGTATGAATATGGGAAGGTAGTCTAGACCCTAACTTTTCCTTATTTTAAAGGTGAATGTCAGGTGCTGTGTTCCTGATACAATTTGATTGGTCATACTACTCAATGTTAAGGAAAATGCAATTAATTCAAACACTATAAGTAAAATACAACAAAAGAAGTAAGAACTTAGAATAACTTAATTGTATTGAAAAATTTAACAGAGTAATAGGTACAGTAACTATTACTAATTAGCTGTTCCAATGTAACAACATCCCATAAATACCTGCAGTATAGGAAAATTCAGAAAACAGATTTATCTCACATGTAAGCCTGTAACCCAGGGAGAGAACCTCTAGCCTTTGGTTGTAATCAAGAGAGGGAAAAATAGTGTGCATTTCTTCAAGACCCCAATAGCAAATGCTGCTGGAAACAGCCCGAAACGTCAGCTTTTGTGCTCCTGAGATGCTGCTTGGCCTGCTGTGTTCATCCAGCCTCACATTTTATTATCTATAAAAAAAAACCCTAGTTCTGTGGGTGGGAACTTGACCACACCCATTCAGCCTGCTTCTATGGTTCCATATTTTAAAAAAATCACAACTTCACAAGTTGCTTATCTTCTCAAAGATTGCTTGCTACCTTCCCCTCAATCTCTGATTTTTTTAAAAAAGGACAAAATAACCTCTTAAAGTCACAGCATTATCATATACACCAAGAAGTATCTTTCGAGGTTTTCTGGATATTGAAACACATCATCATTAGTTCTTCACTATTCTTCCTTAAGCTACTTGTGTTACTGTCCTCCCTTTCCAAAATGAATACATTATAAGCACCTTACCTGAACTGTACATGTAAGTAATAGTTAATCCTCTTCGAGTATCAGCACTGGGTTACCGGCCTCAATATCCTTGGCTTCTCCTATATTTCATGTTAAAGTCAACCCTTTACATTTGTCACAAAAATCCTTCAATTTTCATAAAGTTTTGAGAGCAAAGTATCAGAAATATATATAGAAAGCTTGGGATGATCATTTCAACACTTGAAAAGATTACTCATGTGAAAAGTCAACTTTCTAAATTTTCTTTACCATATTTTTCTCAGAAACTTGTCTTCATGAGTATAGACATAAAGCCAGTCTGTAACATGTCGGAATGAAGGAGGTAGTGACACAGTTGTAATGTCACCGAGTTACTCATTCAGCACTTCAGACTAATATTCTGCAGACATGAATTCTGCCATGGCAGATGGTGAAATTTGAATTCATTAAAAATTTAAAATAGATTTTGTCAACAACTTAACCAGTGCTAAGATGTCCACGTTCTTCAAGGACCGCAACTTTCCCCCCACAGTGGTCGAGAACACCCTTGATCGCTTCTCCCGCACTTTCCCGCAACACATCCCTCACACCCCGCCCCCGCCACAACCGCCCAAAGAGGATCCCCCTCATTCTCACACACCACCCCACCAACCATCGCTACAACGCATCATCCTCCAACACTTCCGCCATCTACAATCTGACCCCACCACCCAAGACATTTTTCCATCCCCACCCTTCTCTGCCTTCCGGAGAGACCACTCTCCTCATGACTCCCTTGTCCGCTGCACACTCCCCTCCAACCCCACCACACCCGGCTCCTTCCCCTGCAACTGCAGGAAATGCTACGCTTGCCCCCACACCTCCTCCCTCACCCCCATCCCAGGCCCAAGATGACTTTCCATATTAAGCAGATGTTCACCTGCACATCCGCCAATGTGGTATACTGCATCTGCTGTACCTGTTGTGGCTTCCTCTACATTGGGGAAACCAAGCGGAGGCTTGGGGATCGCTTTGCAGAACACCTCCGCTCGGTTCACAGTAAACAACTGCATCTCCCTGTCGTGAATCATTTTAACTCCCCCTCCCATTCCTCAGACAACATGTCCATCATGGGCCTCCTGCAGTGCCACAATGATGCCACCCGAAGGTTGCAAGAACAGCAACTCATATTCCGCTTGGGAACCCTGCAGCCCAATGGTATCAATGTGGACTTCACAAGCTTCAAAATCTCCCCTTCCCCCACTGCACCCCAAAACCAGCCCAGCTTGTCCCCGCCTCCCTAACCTGTTCTTCCTCTCACCTATCCCTTCCTCCCACCTCAAGCCACACCTCCATTTCCTACCTACTAACCTCATCCCGCCTCCTTGACCTGTCCGTCTTCCCTGGACTGACCTATCCCCTCCCTACCACCCCACCTATACTCTCTTCTCCACCTATCTTCTTTTCTCTCCATCTTCTGTCCACCTCCCCCTCTCTCTCTATTTATTCCAGAACCCTCTCCCCAACCCCCTAATCTGATGAAGGGTCTAGGCCTGAAACATCAGCTTTTGTGCTCCTGAGATGCTGCTTGGCCTGCTGTGTTCATCCAGCTTCACATTTTGTTATCTTAACCTTCATAAAACCCTGCTGGCTAATCAACACCATTAAGGGAAAGAAATCTGCCCTTTCTCTCTGGTGCAAATTCCATGTGACTATAGACACACAGCAATGTGCTTGACACATAACTGCCTTCTGGGATATTAGGGATGGCCAATAAATGTTGTCTATAGATATCCACATCATTTAATCCCTACAGTGTGGAAGCAGGCTATTTGGCCCATTGAGTTCACACTAGCCTGCCAAAGAGCATTCCACCTTTCGACCATATCCCTGTATTTCCCATGGCTAATCCACCTCGCCTGCACATCTTTGGACTGTGGGAGGAACTCGGAGCACCCAGAGAATACCAATACAGACACGGGGAGAACGTGCACACTCCACATAGACAATTACCTGAGAGTGGAATCAAACCCAGGACCCTGGTGCTGTTACGCAGCAGTGCTAACCACCAAGTAACCATGCCATCACATCTCATCAATTATTTATTCTAAAGGTACAAATGAGGAAGTGTACACTGAGATCTCCAAGTCTTGTAGCACCTATGAGTATTAAAAGAATTGTCATGAAGTCATTGCTCTATTCTTACAGTGTGAAAGCAGGCCATTTAACCCCCTACACTATTCTATTCCTATAACCCTGCTTTTTCCATTGCTAATCCACCTGGCTGCACATCCCTGGACACTATGGGTGACTTAGCATGGCTAATCTACCCAACCTGCACATCTTTGGACTATGGGAGGAAACCGGAGCACCGTGCAGAAACAGAGAGAATGTGCAAACTCCAGACTCTTGATGTGGAATCAAACCCGGGTCCCTGGCGCTGTGAATTGGCAGTGCTAACCACTGAGCCACCGTGCTTCCCCGAGGCACCACTTCAAATATATCTGGGGTATGCATTAAACTTGTGTCATTTCATTAAAATGATTACAAAGTAACCTCTTCCAAGATGCAGCAATGACTCCAAGAGCAAAAATCTGACAAGGCTATTTGTAGCAATGAAGATGCAACCAGAATGTTTCTGTCCTATAGAGGAACTGAATTGTTTGGTGGTGTTACATTCAAAAGGACACCACTGATTTGGGAACACATAGTTTGGTCTTTCAGATCATACTTTTAATTATAGAATCGTTGAATTGCTGAAATGTATCTAATGTGCTCTCAGCACTGAGTATATACATAACCAGGTTCTTAGCATACACATTCACATCAAATTATTCTGTGTCATCATCAGTCAGGTACTCATCTAATGTGTTCTAGTAAACTACCTTATTATCCACAGATTTGTTTGTTGTGATGCTATCTGACCCAGGGCTAATTTAAAGCTTGTAGTGTAATATCTTACAAAGCAGATGCAGCAGATGGATAATAAACTGTGATTATTGCGGTTAGCGCTGCAAATTGGCCAAGAAACTCAACTGACAAACAGGGTCATAGTTGTGCAGCCGTGTCTATTGATTGATATAGACTGGATCTAAATTTCTCATGCATTCAGAATCTATTTTTACAATCAATAGTAAAATCATCTTTTATTGTATGAGTGGTTAATCCAGAGAAGATTTTAGCCCCAGTAGCAAGATTGTCCAAGAGCTAGAGAAATCTTTCTAGTGAAAGGGTTTTAACAATAATTTGTTGTAATGAGAATTCATGTGCAATGTAGACCTGATAAAAGCTTGCCACTCTCCTGCCTGATGCTGTGTTGCCATTGCACACACTAGCCTTACCTTCAGTGGCAGCACATTACACAGCACATGAAAAGCGAGAGTTGATTCATAGCTGGTACTATGGGGTTTATGCATCCGTCAGTGTTAAATATGCATACAAATTGTAAGCTGATACTCCTTCAATAGTACAGAATTCAAACATTCCCAAGGGGAAACAAAAACATATTTTGCCAAAGTTCTTCGCCTTGCAGAAATGTGGAGATTGTTTAAGGAATGCATACTGCATGTGCACGATATGTTTGTCCCTAGCAGGCAGGGAAGATGTAGTAGAGTGAGGGAACCTTGGTTCTCAAGGGAGGTCGAATGACAGGTTAAGAGGAAGAAGGATGCTTATATAAGGTTTAGGAAACAAGGAACGGAAAAGGCTCGAGAGGGATACAAGTTATCCAGGAAGGAGCTGAAGAAAGAGCTTAGGAGAGCTAAAAGGGGGCATGAGAAAACCTTGGCAGATAGGAACAAGGAAAACTCCAAGGCTTTTTACACATACATGGAGAGTAAGAGAATGACCAGAGAAAGGGTAGGGCCAATAAAGGATTGTAAATTGAGTTTGTGCACGGAGCCTAAAGAGATAGGAGAGGTCCTTAATGAATATTTTGGTATTCACAACTGGGAGGGACCTAGTTGTAGAGGAGGACAGTGTGAAACAGGCTGGTAAGCTAGAGGAGGTCAATGTTAGTAAGGAAGATGTACTAAGAATTTTGAGGAAGTTGAAGATAGACAAGTCTCCTGGGCCTGATGGGATTTATCCAAGGATTCTATGGGAAGCAAGCAAAGAGATCACAGGGTCTTTGACGACAATCTTTTCATCCTCACTGTCCACTGGTATAGTGCTAGAAGATTGGAAAGAGACAAACGTCATACCCTCGGTCAAAAAAGGGAATAGGGATAACTCTGGAAATTATAGGCCAATTAGTCTTAGTTCAGTGTTGGGTAAATTATTGGAAAGGGCTCTAAGAGATAGGATTAATGATCACTTGGAAAAGCACAGTTTGATTCGTGATAGTCAGCATGGATTTGTGAGGGGTAGATCATGCCTCTCAAACCTTAGTGAATTCTTTGAAGAGGTGACCAAACACGTGGATGAAGGTCGAGCAGTGGATGTGGTAATACATGGATTTAAGTGAGGTTTTTGATAAGGTTCCCCATGTAGGCTCATGCAGAAGGTAAGGAGGCATGGGATAGGAGGAGATGTGGCAGATTGGATTCAGAATTGGCTGACCCTTAGAAGACAAAGGGTGGTAGTGGACGGAAAATATTCAACATGGTGCTCAGTTACGAGTGGTGTACCATAAGGATCTGTCCTGGGTCCTCTTCCATTTGTGATTTTTGTAACTGATTTGGATGAAGGAGCAGAAGGCTGGATTGGCAAGTTCACAGACGATACAAAGTTGGGTCACATTGTGGATAGTGAGGAGGGCTGTTCTAGGTTACAAAGGGACATAGATGGGATGCAGAGCTGGGCTAAGAAGTGGCAGATGGAGTTTAACCCTGAAAAGTGTGAGGTCATTCATTTTGGAAGGACAAAATTGGAAGCAGAATACAGGGTTAAGGGAAAGATTCTTGGCAGTGTGGAGTAGCAGAGGGATCTTGGGGTTCATGTCCACAGTTCCTTGGTGGATAGAATTGTTCAGGAGGTGTATGGTGCATTAGCTTTCGTTAATAGAGGGATCATTTTCAAGAGCCGTGAAGTTACACTCCAGCTGTACAAAAGTCTGGTTCGACCATATCTGAAATATTGTGTCCAGTTTTGGTCACCTCATTGCAGGAAAGATGTGGAGGCATTGGAAAAGGTGCAGGGGAGATTTTCCAGGATGTTGCCTGGAATGGTGGGAAGGTCTTACGAGGAAAGGTTGAGAGAACTAGGGCTTTTCTCTTCAGAACAACAAAAGATGAGATGTGACTTGACAGAGGTGTACAAAATGATCAGAAGTACAGATAGAGTGGACAGCCAGAGACCTTTTCCTAGAGTGGAGGTAACTATTACGAGGGAACAAAGTTTTAAAGTGAGTGGATGTAGATATAGCGGAGATATCAGAGCTAGGTTCTTTACTCAGAGAGTGGTAGGGGCGTGGAATGCATTGCCAGAGAGGGTAGTGGAGTTGGCGTCATTAGGGGCATTTAGGCGGCTATTAGCTCGGCATGTGGATGATAGTATAAGGTAGGGGTGGAGGTTAGATAGAGCCTAGGATTAGGGTAAAAGTTCAGCACAACATTGTAGGCCAAAGGGCCTGTACTGTGCTGTACTGTTCTATGTTTTTGCAGTTATCAGGATAATTTGCAAGAATAAAAACAGAAACCTGCGGATGCTATATATCAAAAACAAACAGTGGTGGAAACTGAACAAAATGCTCTAGGCAGGGGAAAAGACCGAATTGTTTCTGCCTTTGCTGTCTCAAAGAAATGTTTGGCATCTAATGGCCGTACATGGTTACCAATTCAGAGGTCCTGGAGCATGCTATTTCTACCAACCTACACTCATTGTTAATTCATCCAAGTCAGTGCTGGATTGTAGCCATTTATGGGCAATAGTTATGTATATATCTATGCCATATATTGGCCACTGAGTCCTCCTATGTGTCCATATTACTGAAACAAAGACAACCTGCAAGTGAGATCTAAAAATGGCGGACACTGACACTGGCAACTGGAAGAGAGTTGTTGATGTCTATGACCTCTGGAGATTGGCTCCCTGGGAACAGCATTGCAAAAGATGAGCTGCATCAAAATGTCCAGATGGACAAAATGATATTGTAAGTTAAACAGAGGCCAGAAGATCACACACTTGCTCAGACTATTGTCTTCTTTTGCACCAAATATGGCAGGGAAAGTGTCTTGAATCACACCAGGCAATATTCAACTTAAAATTGACCACGGTTTTTTAATATGAGATGGAAGGCTGCCACAAACACAGGAGAAGTCAAGAATAGTGTGAAACAGTTAATAGATAAATCTGAAAAGAATGGAAAAACAAACAGAGCTTGGAGTGAAGCAACGAGGCCTGCAACTAAAGTCTTATAAAGGACTAACAGCATTTTTGGTTTAATGAATAGGAGCACAGAAGACGGGACTAAAGAAGTAATGCTAAAACTGCTTAAATAATTGAGATAACAAGGTACAGAGCTGGAAGAACACAACAGGCCAAACAGCATCAGAGGAGCAGGAAAGCTGATGTGTTGGGTTTGGACCCTTCTTCAGAAATGGGGGAAGGGAACGGGATTCTGAAATAAATAGGGAGAGAGGGGGAGGCGGATGAAAGATGGATAGAGGAGAAGATAGGTGGAGAGGAGACAGACAGGTGAAAGAGGCGGGGATGGAGCCAGTAAAGGTGAGTGTAGGTGGGGAGGTAGGGAGGGGATAGGTCAGTCCAGGGAGGACGGACAGGTCAAGGGGGTGGGATGAGGCTGGTAAATAGGAGGTAGGGGTGGAGCTTGAGGTGGAAGGAGGGGATAGGTGGGACTAAGGACAGGTTAGGGAGGTGGGACAAACTGGGCTGGTGCGTTTGGGGGAGGGGAGATTTTGAAGCTTGTGAAGTCCACATTGATACCATCGGGCCGCAGGGTTCCCAAGCGAAATATGAGGTGCTGTTCCTACAACCTTCGGGTGGCATCGCTATGGCATTGCAGGAGGCCCAGGATGGACATGTCGTCCAAGGAGTGGGAGGGGGAGTTGAAATGGTTCACGGCTGTGAGGTGCAGTTGTTTGTCATAAGCAGAGCGTAAGTGTTTCACAAAGCAGTCTCCAAGCCCTTGCTTGGTTTCCCCAATGTCGAGGAGGCCACAACAGGAACAATGGATACTGTGTACCACATTAGCAGATGTGCAGGTGAAAATTTGCTCAAAAGTGCTGGGAGGTGGTGGGGCTAGTGGGGAGTGTGGAGCGGACTAGGGAGTCACAGACAGAGTGGTCCCTCTGGAAAACAGATAAGGGTGGGGAGGGAAAAATGTCTTTGGTAATGAGGTCAGATTGCAGATGGCGGAAGTGTCGGAGGATGATGCGTTGGATCCGGAGGTTGATTGGGTGGTACATAAGGGTGAGGGGGATTCTGTTTTGGTTGTTATTGTGGGAGAGGGTGTGTTGGGAGGAGTTGTGGGCAATGCAAGAGACACGGTTGAGGGCGTTTTCAACCACTGTGGAGATGTGTGTGGCCCTTGAAAAACGTGGACATCTGGGATGTCTGGCAGTGGAATTTCTCATCTTGGGAGCGATGCAGCAGAGGTGGAGGAATTGGGAATAGGGGGTGGCATTTTTGCAGGCAAGTGGGTGAGAGAATATGTATTCTAGGTAGCTGTGGGAGTCGGTGGGCTTGAAATGGATATCGGTTTCCAGGTGGTTGCCAGAGATGGAGACAGAGAGGTCCAGGGAGGAAAGAGAGGTATCAGAGATAGTCCAGGTGAACTTAGGGTTGGGGTGGAAGGTGTTAGTGAAGTGCATGAACTGGCCGAGCTCCTTGTGGGAGCACAAGACCGCGCCAATACAGTCGTCGATGTAACGGAGGAAGAGGTGGGGTTTAGAGCCGGTGTAGGTACGGAAGAGGGATTGTTCCACGTACCCTACAAAGAGGCAGGCATAGCTTGGGCCCATGCGGGTACCTGTGGCCACCCGCTTTGTCTGTAGGAAGTGGGAGGAATTGAAAGAGAAGTTGTTGAGGGTGGGGACGAGTTCGGCTAAGCAGATGAGGGTGTCAGTGGAGGGGGATTGGTCGGGCTTGCGGGACAGGAAGAAGTGGAGGGCCTTTAGCAATCGGTATGGGGAATGCAGGTGTACAGGAACTGGACACCATGGTAAAGATGTGGTGTTGACGACCAGGGAATCAGAAGTATTGGAACAGGTGGAGGGTGTGGGTGATATGCAACTCATATTTCGCTTAGGAACCCTGCAACCCAATGGTATCAATGTAAATTTCACAAGCTTCAAAATCTCCACTCCCCCGAGTGCATCCCAACACCAGCCCAGCTCATCTCCACCAACTTAACCTGTCCGTCCTTCCTCCCACCTATCCACTTCTCCCATCTCAAGTCCCACCCCCACCTCCTACCTACCAGCCTCATCCCACTTCCTTGACATGCCCGTCCTCCCTGGACTGACCTATCCCCACCCTGACTCGCCACCTACACACACCTTTACTGTTCCATCCCCGCCTCTTTCACCTGTCTGTCTCCTCTCCACCTATCTTCTCCTTTACCCATCTTCTATCTGCCTCCTCCTCTCTCTACTTATTTCAGAATCCCCTTCCCCTCCCCCATTTCTGAAGGAGGGTCCAGACTCAAAATATCAGCTTTTCTGCTCCTCTGATGTTGCTTGGCCTGCTGTGTTCATCCGGTTCCACACCTTGTTATCTCAGATTCTCCAGCATCAGCAGTTCCTGCTATCTCTGTTTAAATAATTGGTTGCTCACAGTTAGTTTGCTTCACAATTCCAAGTGTCTCAGTAAGGGTGAACTAGTGATTGACTGGACAAGAATCTAGAACGCTAGGCTAATGTTCTGGGACATGGAGCTTGAATCTCATCCTAGCATATGGTGAAATTTGGATTCAATTAAAAATAGTCTGGAATTAAAAGCTAGCCTAACGGCAACTTTTGGACCATTGTCAATCATTATAAAAAAGAGCAATTGATTCACTAGTCACTTAGGGAAGGAAATCTACAATTCTTGACTTGCCTGGCCTACATGCAAGCCCAGAGCCAGAACAGTCCAGCTGACTCGATTCTGTACTCTGTGCAATAAATACAGCCTTGCCAGAGATACTCATGTCACATGAACAAACAAAAACAATATGTAAAGGATGTGAAAGCCATAGCAAGTATACAACGTATCTTCACAAGGAGGTTGCAAGAGATGCTTAAGTACCATTATGAAGAGAGAATTGGGATAATTTATATCGAAGCAGTATAAGGGAAGAGGAAATCTTATGGAACGCTTTACATTTATGAAGATTCTATTGGGTTTAGTGGAGAAAGACTAGGGGTAATTTTAAGCCCTCAGAAACAGATCAAACTGAATCAGGTGAGGAGTTAAAATTTTACAAATTCAGTACAGAACCTTGGTATACCATAAATGCACTAGCTTCAATTTTTAATGTGGGGCCGATGGCTAATCTGCTCTCAAGCAGCAGGTCAGTTGTTAGAGATAATACAACGTGGAGCTGGAAGAACGCAGCAGGCCAGGTAGCATCAGAGGAGCAAGAAAGCTGACATTTCAGGTCGGGACTCTTCTTGCTCTTGCTCCTCTCTAACTCCAACTTTGGCGGTTCTTATTATCTCTGGGTCAGTTGTTAAAATTTTTAAATAGGCACATGTTTTCATAGTAACGGGGATTTCTTATTAACCTGTGATGGATTTAAGTAGCAACAAATCTGTTGAGTTCCACCATTGCAGGTTGTTATGATCAGGTGAGGAGGGGTCATGGCTCCTTCTTCTAAATTCCCATTTTAGTTGTTGAATTTTTTCTCATCTTTTTAACACAAAGTATTACACTTCAATTAAACATAGTTAAGCAGATTCAAAAAAATGAAGGAGAGTCCATTCTAAGGATTTCTTGAGTGAAAGTGGATTGCTTAACTTGGTTAGCAAGTGGAGTGATGCCAACAGCAAGCATGGGTTCGAATCCTGCATGGGCTCAGCTACAATGAAGAACTGTCCTTCTTAATCTCCCTCCTAACCTGAGGCATGGTAACCCTTAATGTTAAACCCACCACCAGTTGTCTCTCTCCCTTGAATGGCAGAGGAGCCCTCTGATCAGGTAAGACCGTGGTGACTTTCATCATCTATTACTGTGAAAAAATGATGAAATATAAAACGAAACACACGCACAGATACTCGGGTGATCAGCTTACAAAGAAGGGGGTTCATGGTATCTGGTACATGCAGAAAGGTATAGTCAGTTGCAGTTTATAGTCTTTTAAGAGTTTCTGAGTTGCAAGAGTGAAACTTGCATCCCAATTGTTTCCCTGTGTCCTGCTTCCTTAGGAGTGGTGTAGCTTACAGATAACATCGACTTCTCAGATCTTCATGGTTTTTCCAAGTTGCTTTTTTGAACAGCTTTGCTTTCTGAGACTGCGGTTGAGACTGAGAGACAGAGAAAATAAGCCCCACGGCACCTTCCGCTGCAACTGCAGAAGGTGTAACACCTGATTGAATATTTCCTCCATCCTCAGTATTCAAGGGCCCAAACACACCTTCCAGGTGAGACAGCACTTTACCAGCACTTTACACAATCTAGTTTACTGAATTCACTGCTCACAGTGTGGTCTCCGTTACAATGGGGAAACAGAGGGTTGACTGGGTGACTGTTTCCCAGAACACCTACATTCTGTCTGCAAAATAGACGCTGAGCTTCCAGTTGCCTGCCCTTCAACACATCACCTTGTTTCCTGGCCAATATCTCTGTCTCTGGCTGGTGCAGCAAAGCTCAGCTCAAACTAGACAAACAACACTTCATTTTTCACTTGGGAACTTTATTCGCCTTCTGGACTCAATGTTAAATTCAACAATTTGAGGGAATAAGGCATCTTGTCTCATGTCCTATACCAGCCCCATGCAACAGGTCTTAGTTATCACATGTTAAAAACCGAAAGAACTGCAGATGCTGTAATTCAGGAAAAAAACAAAGTTGCTGGAAAAGCTCAGCAGGTCTGGCAGCATCTGTGAAGGAAAAAATGGAGTTAATGTTTCTTGTCTGGTGACGCTTCCTCAGAACTGTTCTGAGGAAAGTTCAGTGGACCCAAAACGTTAACTCTGATTTTTCCTTCACAAATGCTGCCAGGCCTGCTGAGCTTTTCCAGCAACTTTGTTTTTGCTCCTTTGTTATCATGTGGTCTCCTACGACATACCAACAATTCTTAGTCATCAACCATCCTCATTAGCAGCTAATCATTGCCCTAGGCTGACCATTATCTACTCTTTTGTCTGTTCAACTGCTCTTCTCCATCTTTGAGCTTTATTTGCAACTATCATCTACTCTTTACTCCCACCCTTCATCCAGCCTATCTTCTGCACAAATGCCAACATTTTCCTAGCTACCATCAGTCCTGAGGAAGGGTCACTAGACCCGAACGTTAACTCTGATTTCTCTCTGCAGAGGCTGCCAGACCTGCTTAGCTTTTCCAGCAATTCCTGTTTTTGTTATCATTTCATGTTGCTCTCTCTCTGCTTTGTTGATCAAGTTTATATTGTCTGAGTTTAGCTCTATTGTCATTTTTCAAATTGAACATGCCATAGGTAACGTTTCATCTTAACATTTAACCAATGCAAATATGAGTAAATCAAGAGATGCAAATTTCTTGAAGCCTCACCGATCTTTGGTTCCTCTGCATTAAAAATGTCAATTCTGAGGCAGACAACTTTATTTTGTCCATGTTCAGTGCCTGGGATTGTCAAGCATTTACAGTAGTGATTTTCAGTCTGCAGAGATAATGGGAACTGCAGATGCTGGAGAACCCGAGATAACAGTGTGGAGCTGGGTGAACACAGCAGGCCAAGTAGCATCTTAAGAGCACAAAAGTTGTCGTTTCGGGCCTAGACCCTTCATCAGAAAAGGGTCTAGGCCTGAAACGTCAGCTTTTGTGCTCCGAAGATGTTGCTTGGCCTGCTGTGTTCATTCAGCTCCACACTTTATTTTCAGTCTGCAGTTTCCTTTGTAAAAGCATTTCTAGTCCATGAAAGTCTCAGGTATTTGAGTCAAATTATGAAAATTCAATTTGAACATCAATTTTTCACTCCTAACAATATGGACTAGTAGAAAAACAGCATTCTCTCTCGACCCAGCAAGTTTCCTGGTAAACAATCTCCTCATTTTATGCACCTCTCAGAATTCCCTGAACCCTTCTCGCTGAACACCAATCACCAGCCTCCTTGCGGCCGTACGAATCCTCTAACCACCAACACAATCCACCTCAGACTGATTCCTCACACTATTATCTATCCACCTCTCATCAATATCCAAACCATGCTTGAACTGTCACTTGCACTCACCCACACCCAACATCTATGTCACTACTCCACCCTTTCGATCAGCCAAGCTCACTTCCAGCCAGCTTCCACCCACTTTCCAACTCTAACCCCAGTAGGCAGCCAGTCTTGCCAATCCTGAACCTTTCCCATCTGACAAACAAAGACATGTTCGCCATCCGGATGGAGAATTTTTTAAATTAAAAAAAATGCAGTGATGTTACATATACAGTGGGACCATAATTCACCTCTAATGACACTTGGATATTTGGAAGCAAGAAAGAGGAAGACAGATATGTTGGTTCCTGGATGCCCTGCAGTAATTTCTTGCAAGAATATATTGCACATTTTTTCACAGAGCTGCTTCACAGCCTCCTTCCCAACAAATAACTTGCATGAGATGTTGGGAAGGCAGAGACTGGTGAATGAGAATTTGGGTGTGGTGGAAAGAGAGATTCTGATCAGGGTGAGGTAGAGGGGAAGAGTTGTCATCAGAATGGAAAGATCATAATTAAAGTGGAGAAGTTGTGTTTAGGGGAATTTGTTGCCTGTGTACAGTTCATTTGTAGATATAAAAGAAAAAGAACTATGGATGCTCTCAATCTGAGGAATGGTCACTCGACCTGAAATATTAAATCTGAGTTCTCTCCACAGATGCTGGCAGACATGCTGAGCTTTTCCAGCAATTTCTGTTTTTTTTGTTGCTGTAGACTTTGATTATTCTGTGTTTAACACATGGGTCTATTGATGTTCACTTTGCTTGATTGGTTGTGCCTGGATGTGAATTTTGGGGTGGGATAAGTGAGCAAAATAGCTGTAGAAAGAATTGGGAGCCTCATGTCAAAGCACAAATTAGAATATTTTTAGGCACTGTGCACAATACCTGTTAAAATTGGTGTTTGCATATTTTTAACGTATACAAAATTTGGAATGATTGAGGTGAAGAAATTGCACTGTGGAGGTTGACAGGAGATTGTGTGTGGAATGGAGAGATCATGACAGGGGAGAGAGATGGTCACCTAAACCAGAGTTTGCAATCAGGGCAGAAAAAAACAGGGAGGAAATCTGGGTGTGCAGCGGAGATCAGGGAAAGTTTGTATTAAGGCAAATTCTGTGGATGCTGGAAATCTAAAATAAACACAAGAGAAAATGCTGGAGAAATGTAGTACATCTAGCAGCATCTGTGGAGACAGGAACAGAGTTAATGTTTCTAATCCAATATGACTCTTCTTCAGAACTATCTGGTGTTGGGGATTGTGGACATGTGGGAATTGGCCAGTTATGAGAAGGAACAAAAGAAGCTACCTCTCCAGGAGGACAGCACTTACTAGAGGAATCCAGTCCTACTTAACTCCTAGAGAAATGAATTGAAATGATTACAAAATATGTAGATTTACAAGTAGAGACATCCTCTTTAAAAACTGAGAGTGGGTCAGTCATTTGCCCCCAATCCTTTAAAAATCAGAAGTTGACAAATGAGATTGAAAATTTTCAGGTTTTAACTTCTCACCAGCAAATGTAAACTCTTATTGTAAGCTTTCACAATGATTTCCTCTCAGCCAATAATGAGAGATTATCAATTTCAAATTCTCATTAAATGAATGGGGATAGAAATTTCTTTACCACTTAAAAGCACTTTGCCACATAAAAGTGGCTGACATGTCTCCCATTGCATTTTCTAATGGGAACTGGGATAAAAATTTGAAGCATACAGGGAAGATGCTGGGCTGTGAGAAAAGTGACAAAGGGATTAGATTTGGATTAACCCAACAAAGAGCCTGCACAACACAATAGGTTAAAATCTGGTATGTATGGTTGTATTTCGTACAAAAGGCTCTGGAAGTTTCTGAGTAGATGTTCACTTTAACAAATCATTTGCTTTAACCATGAGTGACTCACCTTTCTGTAAGCATTATAAACTAGGTGCATTGCTACTACTCTCTAATAGCTGCATAGAGATTGCTGATTAGTTTTGTAAAGTAAAGAAAGCTTCCAGTATTATGTTCTGCATATCTAGAAACTGATTCAATGAATAGAAAATATGAATGTTAATGCAATGCACTTAAGCTTGCTTTTACTTTCCCTGGATAAAAATGTACAGACATGGACACATAGAGACTCACACACGTAAATACCCTCACACAGCAGGCAAACCACTTCATTAAAATGATAAAGAAGAGGAATGTACAATTAACTCGCAATAATGTCAGCGTGATTGGACATCAAGCGGCAGCTTTTAAGTCCTGCTGTCTGGTCGATTAAACAAGTGGCTCGCCAATCCATCTTTCTGTCTGCAAAGTCCATTATTGTCCATTGTTGAATCTAGTGCAGAGGAGATATTCATTAAATTGAAGCACAGCATGCAGGAGAATTATTGTATTTTCTGGTATTCCACTGGCTTAAACAGACATGAATTCTTAATTTTAAAATAAAAAGGTTAGGTATTGTTGATGAAAATAATTTTCAAACCTAAATGTCAACACAAGATGAGCCAGATCCCAAAATGCTTTGATAGACTATTTTTCTTTTCCTTTCAATCACTACAGAGCTCAGCCACTGAACGTATTCACAAGAGGTTGTCAACATTCTTTTCACTGATGAATATAGAAGTTTAAGACAAAAGCAAAACATGAACTATCATACACTAAATAGAAAAAATGGAAATGTTTAATTACAAAAATCAGTGTCATGCTTGGAATCGGGTGAATCACATTGACTGTGAGATCCTTGATTGAGGTTGTTTGCCTGGGCCAAGTCAGAAAGCCCTGGATGACCAATATAAACAGAGGATGCAGAATCTTCTCAGTACAGGGACTGACTCTGAGCTGGCTGGCCACATTCGGTGTACTGAGCACATGTTGCTAGAGGGTGGCGTGGTGATGGGATACCGGTCTCTGTGTAGTTATTTCAATCAGATTCGATCCTCATATTGCAACAATGCCCTTACTGACACAAAAACATCAGTGAATAGTTATCTCCAAGAGAAGGTATTTGATTGAAATGGCTGGAATTGGCACCGCGCCCACGGTCGACGCCGACGGAACCCCGCCCACGGCCGACGGAACCCAGCCCACGGCCGACGCCGGCGAAACCCCGCCCACGGCCGACGGAACCCCGCCCACGGCCGACGGAATCCCGCCCACGGCCGATTAGCTCATCGCTCCGCCCACAACCTCCACAGCCAGCAACCCCAGAGAAGACAGCCACACTGAGCCCTGCCGCATCTTCACCATTCCCCCAGACCTCCCACTGACTGAGGACGAACGGTCAGTCCTTAGCAAGGGGCTCACCTTTGTCCCCCTACAACCACACATCAACGAATACCAGTCACGGTTGGACATAGAGCAGTTTTTCCGCCGTCTTCGCCTCCATGCCTACTTCTTCAACCGGGAACCTAACCCTCCCTCCACTGACCCCTTCACCCGCTTCCAACACAAGTCCTCCTCCTGGACACCACCCCCAGGCCTCCTACCAATCCCTCGACCTCTTCATCTCCAACTGCCGTCGAGACATTAACCGCCTCAACCTCTCCACCCCTCTCACCCACTCCAACCTCTCCCCCGCAGAACAGGCAGCCTTCCACTCCCTCCGCTCCAACCCCAACCTCACCATCAAACCCGCAGACAAGGGTGGCGCAGTGGTAGTATGGCGCACTGACCTCTACATCGCCGAGGCCAGACGCCAACTCTCCAACACCACCTCCTACCGCCTCCTCGATCATGACCCCACACCCGAGCACCAAACCATCATCTCCAACACCATTCACGACCTCATCACCTCAGGGGACCTCCCACCCACAGCCTCCAACCTCATTGTTCCCCAACCCCGCACGGCCCGTTTCTATCTCCTGCCCAAAATCCACAAACCTGCCTGCCCTGGTCGACCCATCGTCTCAGCCTGCTCCTGCCCCACCGAACTCATCTCCACCTATCTGGACTCCATTTTCTCCCCCTTGGTCCAGGAACTCCCCACCTACGTCTGTGACACCACCCACGCCCTCCACCTCCTCCAGGACTTCCAATTCCCTGGCCCCCAACACCTCATATTCACCATGGACGTCCAGTCCCTGTACACCTGCATTCCGCATGGAGATGGCCTCAAGGCCCTCCGCTTCTTCCTGCCCCGCAGGCCCGACCAGTCCCCCTCCACCGACACTCTCATCCGCCTAGCTGAACTCGTCCTCACACTCAACAACTTCTCTTTTGACTCCTCCCACTTCCTACAGACTAAGGGGGTGGCCATGGGCACCCGCATGGGCCCCAGCTATGCCTGCCTCTTTGTAGGTTACGTGGAACAGTCCCTCTTCCGCACCTACACAGGCCCCAAACCCCACCTCTTCCTCCGGTACATTGATGACTGTATCGGCGCCGCCTCTTGCTCCCCAGAGGAGCTCGAACAGTTCATCCACTTCACCAACACCTTCCACCCCAACCTTCAGTTCACCTGGGCCATCTCCAGCACATCCCTCACCTTCCTGGACCTCTCAGTCTCCATCTCAGGCAACCAGCTTGTAACTGATGTCCATTTCAAGCCCACTGACTCCCACAGCTACATAGAATACACCTCCTCCCACCCACCCTCCTGCAAAAATTCCATCCCCTATTCCCAATTCCTCCGCCTCCGCCGCATCTGCTCCCACGATAAGACATTCCACTCCCGCACATCCCAGATGTCCAAGTTCTTTAAGGACCGCAACTTTCCCCCCACAGTGATCGAGAACGCCCTTGACCGCGTCTCCCGTATTCCCCGCAACACATTCCTCACACCCCGCCCCCGCCACAACCGCCCTAAGAGGATCCCCCTCGTTCTCACACAGCACCCTACCAACCTCCGGATACAACGCATCATCCTCCGACACTTCCGCCATTTACAATCCGACCCCACCACACAAGACATTTTTCCATCCCCACCCCTGTCTGCTTTCCGGAGAGACCACTCTCTCCGTGATTCCCTTGTTCGCTCCACACTGCCTTCCATCCCCACCACACCCGGCACCTTCCCCTGCAACCGCAGGAAATGCTACACTTGTCCCCACACCTCCTCCCTCACCCCTCTCCCAGGCCCCAAGATGACATTCCACATTAAGCAGAGGTTCACCTGCACATCTGCCAATGTGGTATACTGCATCCACTGTACCCGGTGCGGCTTCCTCTACATTGGGGAAACCAAGCGGAGGCTTGGGGACCGCTTTGCAGAACACCTCCGCTCAGTTCGCCACAAACAACTGCACCTCCCAGTCGCAAACCATTTCCACTCCCCCTCCCATTCTCTAGATGACATGTCCATCATGGGCCTCCTGCACTGCCACAATGATGCCACCCGCAGGCTGCAGGAACAGCAACTCATATTCCGCCTGGGAAACCTGCAGCCATATGGTATCAATGTGGACTTCACCAGTTTCAAAATCTCCCCTTCCCCTACTGCATCCCTAAACCAGCCCAGTTCGTCCCCTCCCCCCACTGCACCACACAACCAGCCCAGCTCTTCCCCCCCACCCACTGCATCCCAAAACCAATCCAACCTGTCTCTGCCTCCCTAACCGGTTCTTCCTCTCACCCATCCCTTCCTCCCACCCCAAGCCGCACCCCCAGCTACCTACTAACCTCATCCCACCTCCTTGACCTGTCCGTCTTCCCTGGACTGACCTATCCCCTCCCTACCTCCCCACCTACACTCTCTCCACCTATCTTCTTTACTCTCCATCTTCGGTCCGCCTCCCCCTCTCTCCCTATTTATTCCAGTTCCCTCTCCCCATCCCCCTCTCTGATGAAGGGTCTAGGCCCGAAACATCAGCTTTTGTGCTCCTGAGATGCTGCTTGGCCTGCTGTGTTCATCCAGCCTCACATTTTATTATCTTGGAATTCTCCAGCATCTGCAGTACCCATTATCTCTGATACTATTTTAACCTCACTGCGAAGCCTCTTCCCTATGACTTAACATGCTTTCCCTAAACTCATGTCTTTGTCAGTGTTGTAAAATCTCTGTCTCACCAACACACCCATGGCTTTCTGCTTCTTGTATTTTTTTTCTCATTGACCTCTAAGAATCCCCAGCCCTGACTACTTTGGAAACAGCCAATATTGTCTCATGCTCTTATGGACTCGTTTCCTCCTGCTTTCATCGCCATCTCTCTCTCTAAACTCACTTCAGCAAATTCTTCAGCAATCATCTCCACAAGGGGCTCACTGGTCTAATAGGAAAAGCCACATGACTTCTTGTAAATGTTGCTTTGAACTCAATATTCAGATCTTTACAGCACTTAAATATTCAAATCCAGTTTTCCTCCACTTTACATCCAAAGTTCTGAAATCCTAATAATAATAATCCTCAACACTAGACCCCTACAAGGTTGCATATTCAACGCGTTACTATATTCCTTATATACTCATGACTGCGTGGCCAAATTCAGCTCTAAATCCATTTACAACATTGCTGATGACACCACTGTAGTGGATTGGATCTCAAGCAATGATGGGACAAAGAACAGGAAAGAGATTTAGAGAGTTCAGTAATGGTGTAAAGACAACAATCTCTCCCCTAGAGTCAGCAAAATGAAGAGTTGGTTATTTACTTCAGGAAGCAGAATGGAGAACATGCCCCTGCCTGTATCAATGGTGCAGATGTGAGGGTCATCAAGGGCTTCAGATTCCTCGGAGTAAATATCAACAACAATCTGTCCTGGTCTATCCATGTCAATGCTACCGTCAGAAAAGCCTTTACTTCCGCAGAAAACTAAGGAAATTCAGCATATCTGTCATGACTCTTCCAATTTTTATGGATCCACATTGAAAGCATACCATGTGGATAAATCATAGCTTGGAATGGCAACTGCTCTGCCCCGTCTGTAAGATATTACAGACAGTGGTGAACACAGCCCAGTCCATCATAAAAACCAGCCTTCCTTCCATTGACCCCATATGCACTTCCTGCTGCCTCAGGAAATTAGTAAACATAATCCAAGACCCCTCCAACCACAGTTATACTCTATTCTAACCTCTTCCACTGGGCAGAAGGTACAAAAGCTTAAAACCATGTACCAACACACTCAAGAACAGCTTCTTCCTCATTGTTATCAGACTTACGAATGGACCTCTCATTTATTAGAGTTGATCGTTCTCTGCCCCTCTTCTGCAGCTATATCATTAGGTCATATTTCCTTGATATACTTATGGAAGGTATGATTTGTCTGGATAGCAACAAAACAATACTTTTCACTGCATTTCATTACTTGACAATAGTAAATCAAATCGAATCAAACATATTATAAACCTTTGTAGCAAACTGGGTTAGAAAAACTCATTCTGTGATTCAAATCTATTCCAATGCCTCCTTTTAGAAATTCAAGCCTGCTCTGCTAAAAGAAGTTATAGATTTTAATATCTGTATAACCATATAAAAGCAAAATACTGAGATGCAGGAAGTTTGAGATATAAACAGAAAGTGCTGGGGAAATCCTGCAGGCCTGGCAACATTTGTGGACAGAGTAACAGTCATTTCTGAAGATAAGTCATTTTGGACATGGAACTACAACTATTGTCCCCTCTGTGGAGTTCTAATAGACACTATTCAATGAGCCTCTAAAAAGAGAGTGTCCAGACTTTCATCATTCTATAGCTAGAGAGAGACTCAGGATGGCACTGTCCAACAGCTGGGGAGAGTCAGACTGTCATAATCCAAGAACAATTTTGAGAGTTGAATTGGAGATGACCTGTCAGGGGGTTTTGGAGTGGGTGTAGGAAGAGATGAACAGATGACCATTAACTCACAATGGGGGAGATGTACAGTCTGTCAGTATCTTACAACAGTGAAAACATTTCCAAAACATCCCCATCAGGAAATATCCTCAGTCTGTATTTAACTCACCATGAGCCCCTTGCGATGTAATTGACAGCAACAAAGGAATAAAAAAATGAATCACTGGCAACCCCAAGCTGCAAACTTCTAATTTTAAAGAACATTCATTCTCAACGAGATAGACTTATCAATTAAAATTGCTCATGATTCACAATTGTCATAAATATAGCTGAGCATCTACGCAACAGGAACTACTTGTAATCACTGAGCTGCATTAATTTGGCACGATGGTTATGATCTAAGAATTATAATTGTCTATTGAGCTATAAGCCCTCTGGTAAATTCTCTTCGAACCAAACTTAATGGATATGGTTAGAAAATATTCAGACCTTTTTAATAAGAAGTTTGGTTCACAGTTTAGCAATTGAAGTGTTTGAAATAATGATCAAGTATTGACCTAATCATGTAAAAGGTTTGACATTGTCAATCTATAAAGCACATTCCCAATTTTCTCCAACTTACAATTACTGGCTCTGTCTTTGGCTTCACAAATTGTAGATTATAATATAATTTTACATTGTTCTTTGAAACACAATCTCTGTTGTTACTTGGACAAATACAGCCGCTAATTTCTAGACAAAACAAATAGTAAATAAATCAATGCCCACAATATTTTTCTTAGTCAATGGCACTACACAAAGGAAGAATGTTGAGCAGAACCTTTATACTTTTTTTCCAGTTCGGCTTGGTTTTCTTGAGAAATCTCATCCAAGGCACAACATAATATTTCCACTACATTGTAATGCAAACAAATAACAGCTGACATCACACAATCAAATTTAAAGAGGCTTAAGCACACAGGTCGTGAAATTCTCCTCTGAGATTCTACGCAGCGTTGCCACCCTGTTAGGTGCTGATTACTGCTTATTACAGGCCGAAAGGTCACTAGGAGATCAGAATGACTCATGCTGTTGCAATCTTTGCACAAACCCAATGAGGTGGAAAGGCTGATATCATGATTTCACAGATGTTAACAGGTTAATGTAAAGTGCAAATACAAAAACTATCCAACAAATACAAAGGGTAAACCTTCCATATTCACTCCTTGCTTGCTCTAAGTAGTTTGTTGTTTCAGATGGATGTTAAGCAAAATCTAATAGGGAGACTCAATAAATTGCAGCTCAGGCGTTTTCGACTTATTTATGTTCAGACCAAGGTGATGGAAGTACAGTGCACCATTCCTGAAGAAATTGAACCACAGAAATTATACTCCTTTTGCTAAGTATGGGGACAATAGTTGCGAAACCTCTTGTCCTGCAACACAAACTGGATTGGGAATGGAATAGGAGATATGAGGAGAAGAATGATTTTCCTTACATTAAAGTAGCCAGTCGTCAATCTAGTGTCTTGAGTTAGAACATAGAACACAGAACATAGAACATTACAGCACAGTACAGGCCCTTCGGCCCTCGATGTTGTGCCGACCTGTCATACCGATCTCAAGCCCATCTAACATACACTATTCCATGTACGTCCATATGCTTATCCAATGACGACTTAAATGTACCTAAAGTTGGCGAATCTACTACCGTTGCAGGCAAAGCGTTCCATTCCCTTACTACTCTCTGAGTAATGAAACCACCTCTGACATCTGTCCTATATCTTGCACCCCTCAATTTAAAGCTATGCCCCTTCGTGCTCGCCGTCACCATCCTAGGAGAAAGGCTCTCCCTATCCACCCTATCTAACCCTCTGATTATTTTATATGTCTCAATTAAGTTACCTCTCAACCTTCTTCGCTCTAATGAAAACAGCCTCAAGTCCCTCAACCTTTCCTCGTAAGACCTTCCCTCATAACAGGCAACATCCTAGTAAATCTCCTCTGCACCCTTTCCAAAGCTTCCACATCCTTCTTACAATGCGGTGACCAGAACTGTACACAATACTCCAAGTGCGGCCGCACGAGAGTTTTGTACAGCTGCAGTACAACCTCTTGGTTCCGGAACTCGATCCCTCTATTAATAAAAGCTAAAACACTGTATGCCTTCTTAACAGCCCTGTCAACCTGGGTGGAAACTTTCAAGGATCTGTGTACATGGACACCAAGATCTCTCTGCTCATCTACACTACCAAGAATCTTACCATTAGCCCTGTACTTTGCCTTCCAGTTACTCCTACCAAAGTGCATCACCTCACACTTGTCTGCATTAATCTCCATTTGCCACCTCTCAGCCCAGCTCTGCAGCTCATCTATGTCTCTCTGCAACCCACAGCCTCCTTCGTCACTATCCACAACTCCACCGACCTTAGTGTCATCTGCAAATTTACTAACCCATCCTTCTACGCCCTCATCCAGATCATTTATAAAAATGACAAACAGCAGTGAACCCAACACCGACCCTTGCGGTACACCACTAGTAACTGGTCTCCAGGATGAAATATTTACTGCAGCTTTTCTCAACTCGTTCTACCTTCTCCTGGTCTTGTCAGGCTATGTATAGGCTGCAATTGTTTTGTTCAAAGCTGGTACAATTATTCTAAACCTCCTTTCCATTAATAATGCTGCTGGCGTGTCCTCATTAGTCAGTGGTGTTGTTCTATAACTGCGTAGAGCTAAATCCCAATGTGGATTCTTATGCAACAACTTCACATCTTGTCTGTTCTTTCAGCCTTTCTGTTTGACTGAAGGCGGAATGGAGATCCTATTGTTATAAAGTGGATGTTGACCCATCTCTGAAAACTAAAAACGCAACACCGAAAGAGGAGCACCTTGCCCTATAATCTGTAAAAGGAGTATGAAAAGTGGAGTAACCTGTCTTTCAGCAACTTCTAGTGGTTTAATAAAATAAACCACTAACACTCATTTTACAATCAACCAGTAACAAATTATTTATCTAACTCTACCAGTGAACAACTTAACTAAACTATAGCTTTAAATTGGGGGTGAAAGATATAGGACAGATGTCAGAGGTGGTTTCTTTACTCAGAGAGTCATAACGGAATGGAACGCTTTGCTTGCAACGGTAGTAGATTCGCCAACTTTAGGTACATTTAAGTCGTCATTGGATAAGCATATGGACGTACATGGAATAGTGTATGTTAGATGGGCTTGAGATCGGTATGACAGGTCGGCACAACATCGAGGGCCGAAGGGCCTGTACTGTGCTGTAATGTTCTATGTTCTAAGTAAACTATGAACTAACCAAATAAACCCCTGTTAACTACTAACTATTCCGGAATAAGACAAGATTTTAGTAGTACGCTCTTCTAATAAATACAGGGCCCACTTATATAAAACAAAATAAATAGAACTTGTACTCTCGAAAAGACAGTCAGATTATACATCTTCCAGAATTCTGTATGCTTACTCGTTCAATTTTTCTCTCAGGAATATTAGCTAATTATGTCAATGGTACCTTTGGTACTTAGATGGTGTTTTCTCTCAGATTTATTGCAGACTGAGAGAGCCAGTGATCCTTTCTTGAGGCCTGACTCCGGCAAATGGCAGTTAGTTCTCCTGACTTTGCCCAACTGCGACTTCTTTTGCCCTTGAGGACATATCAATTCCATACAATAGGGCCGGTCCTATGTTGTCAAAACTATAAGGTTTAAATTTAATTGGTTTTTGGTACCTAAGTGCCTGTTTCAAACTGATTGGCTAATTCAAACCTTGTTGCCTTGATTTAAAAGACAAAGCTCCCGCTTAGTCTGCTACTGTATGGCCTTGTTGATTTGAATGTTTCAATTCAGATGTTCTCTGTACTTGCAGGCTTTCAAGCTGCTCACAGGCTTCTTTTAAAATCTCTAGGCATAGAGAAAACACATCATCTTTTAAAGAGACTACACAATGTCTTCCCTCCTAGTATTTTACAATCACCAAATTCAAACTTCCTGCCTCCCAATTCACAAGTGCTCTACCCAACTTCGCGACACATTTACCTGCCTTATGCGTGCCTCAAACCTAAATTTCCTGAAACCCACATTCACAAATTGAGGTCTATTGTCCAATACTAAATCTTCTGGGAGACTATGTATCAGAAAGGTCCTCATCAATGCTCTTACCACGGATTCTACTTTAGGTGAATGAAGCCTTCTAACTTCAATTAATGTGGAATACAAGTTAACTAGGATAATTATATCTTCCTTCCAAAATCGAACTCGTCCATTGCTAGACTTTCCTGTGGACTTTCTAGAAAGCCTAAAAAAACCCAATGGCTCTGTAGGCACATAGGTCTCTATGGCACATGTGCTTGGCATGACAAAACGTAAACCTGTTAGTTTTTGAAAGTATCGGGCCTTTGCATTAATTGTTGAGTTCTGGTTCTGCACTTTGAGAGGCCTAGTCGTTCCCCAGAGATAATGGGGACTGCAGATGCTGGAGAATCCAAAATAACAAAGTGTGGGGCTGGATGAATACAGCAGGCCAAGCAGCCTCTTAGGAGCACAAACGCTGACATTTCAGGCCCAGACCCATTATCAGAAAAGGGGGATGGGGAGTGAAATCCCCCTTTTCTGATGAAGGGTCTAGGCCCGAAATGTCAGCTTTTGTGCTCCTATGATGCTAATTGTTCCCCAAAGAGTTTTTGTACAATCCTCTTTCATAGTGAACTTGATCCAACCAGTAATTGGCTATACAATGATAAATCTTCCACCATTGTCAAATATTGTTTGTACTTCTGATACATTTTTATCCATTGGTCTGTTGATCTATATTTTGAATATGCTTCCAAATACAGTCCCTCTGATATTGTTTAAACTTAATGTTGTGGCAGTTTAATAAGTAGTACCCACCTGACACTATTGCGGATGCTCTGTAATTTAGACCGACTTAAAAATGTACCTTAGCAGCACTCCATCATAATCACTCCAATCCACACCCCTTAGAACTGCCGCTCCAAACTTACCACTTAAATTTCTGCAGCATTATACAGGGCTCACTCCTGTACTCACAAACTACTTCACATTAAGTTCCTCCCGGCCTGTTACACAGTGATGCTAACTGCTGCACATTCCTCCCCGTCTATTACACAGTGATGCTAACTGCTGCACATTCCTCCCCGTCTATTACACAGTGATGCTAACTGCTGCACATCCCTCCCCGTCTATTACACAGTGATGCTAACTGCTGCACATCCCTCCCTGTCTGTTTCACAGTGATGCTAACTGCTGCACATCCCTCCCTGTCTGTTACACAGTGATGCTAACTGCTGCACATCCCTCCCCATCTATTACACAGTGATGCTAACTGCTGCACATCCCTCCCTGTCTGTTACACAGTGATGCTAACTGCTGCACACCCCTCCCTGTCTGTTACACAGTGATGCTAACTGCTGCACATCCCTCCCTGTCTATTACACAGTGATGCTAACTGCTGCACATCCGTCCCCGTCTATTACACAGTGATGCTAACTGCTGCACATCCCTCCCCATCTATTACACAGTGATGCTAACTGCTGCACATCCCTCCCCGTCTATTACACAGTGATGCTAACTGCTGCACATCCCTCCCCGTCTATTACACAGTGATGCTAACTGCTGCACATCCCTCCCCGTCTATTACACAGTGATGCTAACTGCTGCACATCCCTCCCCGTCTATTACACAGTGATGCTAACTGATGCACATCCCTCCCCGTCTATTACACAGTGATGCTAACTGCTGCACATCCCTCCCCGTCTATTACACAGTGATGCTAACTGCTGCACATCCCTCCCCGTCTATTACACAGTGATGCTAACTGCTGCACATCCCTCCCAGTCTGTTACACAGTGATGCTAACTGCTGCACATCCCTCCCCGACTATTACACAGTGATGCTAACTGCTGCACATCCCTCCCCGTCTATTACACAGTGATGCTAACTGCTGCACATCCCTCCCAGTCTGTTACACAGTGATGCTAACTGCTGCACATCCCTCCCCGTCTATGACACAGTGATGCTAACTGCTGCACATCCCTCCCCATCTATTACACAGTGATGCTAACTGCTGCACATCCGTCCCCGTCTATTACACAGTGATGCTAACTGCTGCACATCCCTCCCCGTCTGTTACACAGTGATGCTAACTGCTGCACATCCCTCCCCGTCTATTACACAGTGATGCTAACTGCTGCACATCCCTCCCCGTCTATTACACAGTGATGCTAACTGCTGCACATCCGTCCCCGTCTATTACACAGTGATGCTAACTGCTGCACATCCCTCCCTGTCTGTTTCACAGTGATGCTAACTGATGCACATCCCTCCCCGTCTATTACACAGTGATGCTAACTGCTGCACATCCCTCCCTGTCTGTTTCACAGTGATGCTAACTGATGCACACCCCTCCCTGTCTATTACACAGTGATGCTAACTGCTGCACATCCCTCCCTGTCTGTTTCACAGTGATGCTAACTGATGCACACCCCTCCCTGTCTATTACACAGTGATGCTAACTGCTGCACATCCCTCCCCGTCTATTACACAGTGATGCTAACTGCTGCACATCCCTCCCAGTCTGTTACACAGTGATGCTAACTGCTGCACATCCCTCCCCGTCTATTACACAGTGATGCTAACTGCTGCACATCCCTCCCCATCTATTACACAGTGATGCTAACTGCTGCACATCCCTCCCCGTCTATTACACAGTGATGCTAACTGCTGCACATCCCTCCCCGTCTATTACACAGTGATGCTAACTGCTGCACATCCCTCCCCGTCTATTACACAGTGATGCTAACTGCTGCACATCCCTCCCCGTCTATTACACAGTGATGCTAACTGATGCACATCCCTCCCCGTCTATTACACAGTGATGCTAACTGCTGCACATCCCTCCCAGTCTGTTACACAGTGATGCTAACTGCTGCACATCCCTCCCCGTCTATTACACAGTGATGCTAACTGCTGCACATCCCTCCCCGTCTATTACACAGTGATGCTAACTGCTGCACATCCCTCCCAGTCTGTTACACAGTGATGCTAACTGCTGCACATCCCTCCCCGTCTATTACACAGTGATGCTAACTGCTGCACATCCCTCCCCGTCTATTACACAGTGATGCTAACTGCTGCACATCCCTCCCAGTCTGTTACACAGTGATGCTAACTGCTGCACATCCCTCCCCGTCTATTACACAGTGATGCTAACTGCTGCACATCCCTCCCCGTCTATTACACAGTGATGCTAACTGCTGCACATCCGTCCCCGTCTATTACACAGTGATGCTAACTGCTGCACATCCCTCCCCGTCTGTTACACAGTGATGCTAACTGCTGCACATCCCTCCCCGTCTATTACACAGTGATGCTAACTGCTGCACATCCGTCCCCGTCTATTACACAGTGATGCTAACTGCTGCACATCCGTCCCCGTCTATTACACAGTGATGCTAACTGCTGCACATCCCTCCCTGTCTGTTTCACAGTGATGCTAACTGATGCACATCCCTCCCCGTCTATTACACAGTGATGTTAACTGCTGCACATCCCTCCCTGTCTGTTTCACAGTGATGCTAACTGATGCACACCCCTCCCTGTCTGTTACACAGTGATGCTAACTGCTGCACATCCCTCCCCGTCTATTACACAGTGATGCTAACTGCTGCACATCCCTCCCCATCTATTACACAGTGATGCTAACTGCTGCACATCCCTCCCCGTCTTTTACACAGTGATGCTAACTGCTGCACATCCCTCCCAGTCTGTTACACAGTGATGCTAACTGCTGCACATCCCTCCCCGTCTATTACACAGTGATGCTAACTGCTGCACATCCCTCCCCATCTATTACACAGTGATGCTAACTGCTGCACATCCCTCCCCGTCTATTACACAGTGATGCTAACTGCTGCACATCCCTCCCCGTCTATTACACAGTGATGCTAACTGCTGCACATCCCTCCCCGTATATTACACAGTGATGCTAACTGCTGCACATCCCTCCCTGTCTGTTTCACAGTGATGCTAACTGCTGCACATCCCTCCCCGTCTATTACACAGTGATGCTAACTGCTGCACATCCCTCCCCGTCTATTACACAGTGATGCTAACTGATGCACATCCGTCCCTGTCTGTTTCACAGTGATGCTAACTGCTGCACATCCCTCCCCGTCTATTACAGTGATGCTAACTGCTGCACATCCCTCCCTGTCTATTACACAGTGATGCTAACTGCTGCACATCCCTCCCTGTCTGTTACACAGTGATGCTAACTGATGCACATCCCTCCCTGTCTGTTTCACAGTGATGCTAACTGCTGCACATCCCTCCCCGTCTATTACACAGTGATGCTAACTGCTGCACATCCCTCCCTGTCTGTTTCACAGTGATGCTAACTGCTGCACATCCCTCCCCGTCTATTACACAGTGATGCTAACTGCTGCACATCCCTCCCCGTCTATTACACAGTGATGCTAACTGCTGCACATCCCTCCCCGTCTATTACACAGTGATGCTAACTGCTGCACATCCCTCCCTGTCTGTTACACAGTGATGCTAACTGCTGCACATCCCTCCCTGTCTGTTACACAGTGATGCTAACTGCTGCACATCCCTCCCCGTCTATTACACAGTGATGCTAACTGCTGCACATCCCTCCCTGTCTGTTACACAGTGATGCTAACTGCTGCACATCCCTCCCCGTCTATTACACAGTGATGCTAACTGCTGCACATCCCTCCCTGTCTGTTTCACAGTGATGCCAACTGCTGCACATCCCTCCCCGTCTATTACACAGTGATGCTAACTGCTGCACATCCCTCCCTGTCTATTACACAGTGATGCTAACTGCTGCACATCCCTCCCTGTCTGTTACACAGTGATGCTAACTGCTGCACATCCCTCCCTGTCTGTTACACAGTGATGCTAACTGCTGCACATCCCTCCCCGTCTGTTACACAGTGATGCTAAATGATGCACACCCCTCCCCATCTATTACACAGTGATGCTAACTGCTGCACATCCCTCCCTGTCTGTTACACAGTGATGCTAACTGCTGCACACCCCTCCCTGTCTGTTTCACAGTGATGCTAACTGATGCACACTCCTTCCAGCCTGTTACTCAGTGATGCTGATCGCTGCTCACACTTCCCAGTCTGTTACGTAGTGATGGTAATTGCTGCACACTCCTCCTAGTCTATTACACAGTGATGCTAACTATTGCACACGCTTCCCAGTCTGTTACGTAGTGATGGTAATTGCTGCACACTCCTCCTAGTCTATTACACAGTGATGCTAACTATTGCACACGCTTCCCAGTCTGTTACATAGTGATGGTGATTGCTGCACACTCCTCCTAGTCTATTACACAGTGATGCTAACTATTGCACACACTTCCCAGTCTATTACACAGTGATGGTAATTGCTGCACACTCCTCCTAGTCTATTACACAGTGATGCTAACTATTGCACACACTTCCCAGTCTGTTACATAGTGATGGTAATTGCTGCACACTCCTCCTAGTCTATTACACAGTGATGCTAACTATTGCACACGCTTCCCAGTCTGTTACATAGTGATGGTAATTGCTGCACACTCCTCCTAGTCTATTACACAGTGATGCTAACTATTGCACACACTTCCCAGTCTGTTACATAGTGATGGTAATTGCTGCACACTCCTCCTAGTCTATTACACAGTGATGCTAACTATTGCACACGCTTCCCAGTCTGTTACATAGTGATGGTGATTGCTGCACACTCCTCCTAGTCTATTACACAGTGATGCTAACTATTGCACACGCTTCCCAGTCTGTTACGTAGTGATGGTAATTGCTGCACACTCCTCCTAGTCTATTACACAGTGATGCTAACTATTGCACACGCTTCCCAGTCTGTTACATAGTGATGGTGATTGCTGCACACTCCTCCTAGTCTATTACACAGTGATGCTAACTATTGCACACACTTCCCAGTCTGTTACATAGTGATGGTAATTGCTGCACACTCCTCCTAGTCTATTACACAGTGATGCTAACTATTGCACACACTTCCCAGTCTGTTACATAGTGATGGTAATTGCTGCACACTCCTCCTAGTCTATTACACAGTGATGCTAACTATTGCACACGCTTCCCAGTCTGTTACATAGTGATGGTAATTGCTGCACACTCCTCCTAGTCTATTACACAGTGATGCTAACTATTGCACACGCTTCCCAGTCTGTTACATAGTGATGGTAATTGCTGCACACTCCTCCTAGTCTATTACACAGTGATGCTAACTATTGCACACACTTCCCAGTCTGTTACGTAGTGATGGTAATTGCTGCACACTCCTCCTAGTCTATTACACAGTGATGCTAACTATTGCACACGCTTCCCAGTCTGTTACATAGTGATGGTAATTGCTGCACACTCCTCCTAGTCTATTACACAGTGATGCTAACTATTGCACACGCTTCCCAGTCTGTTACATAGTGATGGTGATTGCTGCACACTCCTCCTAGTCTATTACACAGTGATGCTAACTATTGCACACACTTCCCAGTCTGTTACATAGTGATGGTAATTGCTGCACACTCCTCCTAGTCTATTACACAGTGATGCTAACTATTGCACACGCTTCCCAGTCTGTTACGTAGTGATGGTAATTGCTGCACACTCCTCCTAGTCTATTACACAGTGATGCTAACTATTGCACACGCTTCCCAGTCTGTTACATAGTGATGGTAATTGCTGCACACTCCTCCTAGTCTATTACACAGTGATGCTAACTATTGCACACGCTTCCCAGTCTGTTACGTAGTGATGGTAATTGCTGCACACTCCTCCTAGTCTATTACACAGTGATGCTAACTATTGCACACACTTCCCAGTCTGTTACATAGTGATGGTAATTGCTGCACACTCCTCCTAGTCTATTACACAGTGATGCTAACTATTGCACACGCTTCCCAGTCTGTTACACAGTGATGGTAATTGCTGCACACTCCTCCTAGTCTATTACACAGTGATGCTAACTATTGCACACACTTCCCAGTCTGTTACATAGTGATGGTAATTGCTGCACACTCCTCCTAGTCTATTACACAGTGATGCTAACTATTGCACACAGTTCCCAGTCTGTTACATAGTGATGGTAATTGCTGCACACTCCTCCTAGTCTATTACACAGTGATGCTAACTATTGCACACAGTTCCCAGTCTATTACATAGTGATGGTGATTGCTGCACACTCCTCCTAGTCTATTACACAGTGATGCTAACTATTGCACACACTTCCCAGTCTGTTACATAGTGATGGTGATTGCTGCACACTCCTCCTAGTCTATTACACAGTGATGCTAACTATTGCACACACTTCCCAGTCTGTTACATAGTGATGGTGATTGCTGCACACTCCTCCTAGTCTATTACACAGTGATGCTAACTATTGCACACGCTTCCCAGTCTGTTACATAGTGATGGTGATTGCTGCACACTCCTCCTAGTCTATTACACAGTGATGCTAACTATTGCACACACTTCCCAGTCTGTTACATAGTGATGGTGATTGCTGCACACTCCTCCTAGTCTATTACACAGTGATGCTAACTATTGCACACAGTTCCCAGTCTGTTACGTAGTGATGGTAATTGCTGCACACTCCTCCTAGTCTATTACACAGTGATGCTAACTATTGCACACGCTTCCCAGTCTGTTACGTAGTGATGGTGATTGCTGCACACTCCTCCTAGTCTATTACACAGTGATGCTAACTATTGCACACGCTTCCCAGTCTGTTACGTAGTGATGGTGATTGCTGCACACTCCTCCTAGTCTATTACACAGTGATGCTAACTATTGCACACACTTCCCAGTCTGTTACATAGTGATGGTAATTGCTGCACACTCCTCCTAGTCTATTACACAGTGATGCTAACTATTGCACACGCTTCCCAGTCTGTTACGTAGTGATGGTGATTGCTGCACACTCCTCCTAGTCTATTACACAGTGATGCTAACTATTGCACACGCTTCCCAGTCTGTTACATAGTGATGGTAATTGCTGCACACTCCTCCTAGTCTATTACACAGTGATGCTAACTATTGCACACACTTCCCAGTCTGTTACATAGTGATGGTAATTGCTGCACACTCCTCCTAGTCTATTACACAGTGATGCTAACTATTGCACACACTTCCCAGTCTGTTACATAGTGATGGTAATTGCTGCACACTCCTCCTAGTCTATTACACAGTGATGCTAACTATTGCACACACTTCCCAGTCTGTTACATAGTGATGGTAATTGCTGCACACTCCTCCTAGTCTATTACACAGTGATGCTAACTATTGCACACACTTCCCAGTCTGTTACATAGTGATGGTGATTGCTGCACACTCCTCCTAGTCTATTACACAGTGATGCTAACTATTGCACACAGTTCCCAGTCTATTACATAGTGATGGTGATTGCTGCACACTCCTCCTAGTCTATTACACAGTGATGCTAACTATTGCACACACTTCCCAGTCTGTTACATAGTGATGGTGATTGCTGCACACTCCTCCTAGTCTATTACACAGTGATGCTAACTATTGCACACGCTTCCCAGTCTGTTACATAGTGATGGTGATTGCTGCACACTCCTCCTAGTCTATTACACAGTGATGCTAACTATTGCACACACTTCCCAGTCTGTTACGTAGTGATGGTGATTGCTGCACACTCCTCCTAGTCTATTACACAGTGATGCTAACTATTGCACACGCTTCCCAGTCTGTTACATAGTGATGGTGATTGCTGCACACTCCTCCTAGTCTATTACACAGTGATGCTAACTATTGCACACACTTCCCAGTCTGTTACATAGTGATGGTGATTGCTGCACACTCCTCCTAGTCTATTACACAGTGATGCTAACTATTGCACACACTTCCCAGTCTGTTACATAGTGATGGTAATTGCTGCACACTCCTCCTAGTCTATTACACAGTGATGCTAACTATTGCACACGCTTCCCAGTCTGTTACATAGTGATGGTGATTGCTGCACACTCCTCCTAGTCTATTACACAGTGATGCTAACTATTGCACACACTTCCCAGTCTGTTACATAGTGATGGTAATTGCTGCACACTCCTCCTAGTCTATTACACAGTGATGCTAACTATTGCACACGCTTCCCAGTCTGTTACATAGTGATGGTAATTGCTGCACACTCCTCCTAGTCTATTACACAGTGATGCTAACTATTGCACACAGTTCCCAGTCTGTTACGTAGTGATGGTAATTGCTGCACACTCCTCCTAGTCTATTACACAGTGATGCTAACTATTGCACACAGTTCCCAGTCTGTTACGTAGTGATGGTAATTGCTGCACACTCCTCCTAGTCTATTACACAGTGATGCTAACTATTGCACACAGTTCCCAGTCTGTTACGTAGTGATGGTAATTGCTGCACACTCCTACCAACCTGTTTAACAGTGATGCTAACTGCTGCACACTCCTCCCTGTCTGCTTCACAGTGATGTTAACTGCTGTGCACTCCTCCCAGTCTGTTATACATTTATGCTAACTACTGCACACATCTCCCAGTCTGTTCCACAGTGATGCTAACTGCTACAAACTCCTCCCTGTCTGTTTCACAGCGGTCGTAATTGCTGCACACTCCTCTTATTATGTGACATAGTGGTGCTGACTGTTGTACACTTCTACCGTCCAAATGCTGTCAGACCTGCTAAGTATTTCTGGCATTTTCTGTTTTTTATTCCTTAAATTATCATACAGTATCGTAGAATCCCTACAGCGTGGAATCTGGCCATTCGGCCCCACAAGTCTCCCACTCAGACCTACCTACACTCAGGCTAATCTACACATCTCTGAACACTACGGGTAATTTAGTATGGCCAATCCACCTTGCCTGCGCATCTTTAGGCAATAGTAGGAAACCAGAGCACCTGGAGGAAACCCATACAGAAATGGGAGAATGCGGAAACTCCGCACCGACAGTCACTCGAGAGTGGAATGGAACCCAGGTCCCTGGCGCTGTGAGGCTGCAGTGCTAACCACTTAGCCAGCAGGCTTAAGCTGTAAGTTCATCTAATGATAGAGAAATTAGGAAATTTTTTTGCATATATTTAGGGTAATGCCCTATAGAAGCGTTGTTGAGAATAAAATTTTAAAAGGGATGTGGACAGCTATTTGAAACAAATAAAATTAGGAAAGAATGTGGAAATACAGGGGAATAAGACAAAGTGGATGGCTCTTTCAAAGAGTCAACACAGGCATGATAGGCCAAATGGTCTCCTGGTGTGCTATAAAACTCTCTGCCTCCATGACTGATTCAAAGAATGATAATTAACTCCCTCCTTTGTCTGGCTTTTCATCTTATTTCAATTGATTCTCTGAATATTTTCGCATATGCAGTAAGGACTAATGGAAGTGTCAAAAATCTGGTTTCAAGTATTACTGAGCTTGACAATGTGAAAGAATATAAAATTATTTTCCCCTCTCTCTGCTAATTTCAGTAAAATAACAGACATGAATAAAAAGTGGAGTAGGCTGCTGTGTATACAGTTCATAACGTTTCTCCTATTTAATTTTTCATTAAGCTTACGGAATGGAAGACAGTATATTCCCAGTTACTGTGCCAACCTGAAGCCATAGTGTTACACACCATGAGCACAATTTACATTACATCCCACTTTCTGGAATTCAGAAGAATCAACTCACTTTCTGTTCAGTAAGGTACAGAATTTGTAATGTTTCTTTGTTCTTTACAAAAAGTGACCACTTCAACGATTATATCTGAGCCTTAAAAATTAACCATAACACACCCTGCATTTAGTAAGAAACAATTGCTTGAGATATCTGGAAATTGGATCACATTCAGTGCAATCAATTCATTGTAAAATCAGATCAGTACTTTTAACATTGGGGTAACACAGGAGTCCAAATGACATAGCTATACCTTTCCTTCAACCTCTAATTGAATATTTACCGCCTATAGAGCACATAAGAAATACATTGCCTATTAAAACAAAGATTTTGTTAAATTAAAGTGGTTATATAATGGCATTTTTATGAACAATCTGAATTAACTATATCATTGCAGCATTGTTACCTGGCAGTACTCCATTTCGGCTATGTTTTCAGGGAAAATGTTCAGAGAGCTGCTACTTTGAATGCTTTCCCTTCCTTCAGTTAACTAACAACATATCTGCTGAAATCATAAATTTGAAGAAAGGGGTGACTGCATGTTATTCATTTATTGCATTGTGATAAATCTAATTTAAATCATTGGCTAGTTGGAAGTAATTTAAGAACAGGAGAGTAGGAGTAGACTTTGACCGTGCTGCTATTCAATTAGATTATGGTTGATCTGTACCTCCCACTGAAATGCTGCTCGAGTCTATCCTGGTATATCTTAAATACATTTTCTGTAGTTACAAACAAACAATATTTTCATCAAGTGTCAGATTCGTTCAGTCTGTATCACCTTCATATTTGTTGGAAAGTTATAGTTTCAAGTCTCAGTCTGTAACTGGAACAGATAATCTACTTCAGTGAAGCACTTAGTTCTAGATTTAGATTTTATTATCACATGTGCTCAAATACAAGACAGAAGTACAGGAGTACAGTGAAAAGTGTACAATGTCACCACACACAGTGCCATTGTATGGTACAAAGGTACCTAGGTACAAAAAATCTTAGGTACAAATTCATAAAAGATAGAAACAAACTTCAAAGTATGCATTATAGACCATAGAATCATAGAATCCCTGCAAGTGTGGAAACAGGCCCTTCAGCCCAACCAGTCCACACTGAACCACAAAGCATCCCACCCAGACTCACTCAGCTTTAACCCACCTAATCTATACATCCCTGAACACTACACACTTTTCTCCTGGAGCGAGGCAAAATAACGGATTGAATTCGAAAATTGAAGAAATAAGGTAATAGCTAACATTAAAGTCCTTCCTAATATAAACTAGGAAATGGAAAAGAAATAAAGTTAAAAGTTCAATGGTCTTTTTCAAATGCTTAGCCCCAGTGTCCTCTGCTTAGGAACTTAGTGAATTTTCACAGAGATGTCCTTCAGATAGGACATGAAGCCAAAGTGTTTAATGCTTTGGTGACTACTACAGATTCAATGGCATTATTTGAGTACTCTAATGTTCTAATCTTGCCAACCAAGAATGGGTTAAGTACTCATTCATCTCAATGCATTTTGTGCATTGTTTCAATGGGCAAAGTAGGCATTTTGTACTATGTTACAGCAGCAACTAGATTTCTCAACAATTCAATGTATACAAAGACGTTTTTTGAGAAATGTGATATGAGGATTCATAAATGCCAATGATTTTTAATCCTTTCCCACATTTTAAGTCAAGGATAATGGCGACAGTTTGCCCTGAATGGAGTGTTTTACATGATACTGCAATGTTCATGTTATCTGTCACAACATAAGAAATTGGACATTGATATAATCATATTGAAAGACATTTATTACAATTAACCATAATATACAAACACTATATTCCTTGGGCTCTTAACCAATAGTAAACTATTGGATTATAACCAAGGAACATTCTCACAATAGAATATCACTGCTTCAGCGATTCAAGATAAAATGGAATATGTGATCTCAGTGTAATCAGGTCATATGCTGTGATGTAGTGATGATATCTGAGGCATGAATCTTAAAACCATAGGGACATAGTGACCGTGAAATATAACACAGTTTCCCCAATTATCAAAGCAAAAAATACTTATTATAAATATATTGCTGTCGAGAGGCGTGTGTTGCCAATTTGATAATTGCAAAAACAGTGTGGAGGTTTGACAATTTGGCCTCATCTGGTGATGGCGTACCTGCCTCGAGAGGTATATGATGTTCTCTGTTGCATGTTATAGACAACTTGGTTGCCTTGCGGCTGGTTGCTGTCATTCAACATTACTGCATAATCATCATCATCAAAATGCTCTCTCCTACCCTCTTCATGCACAATTACCATACAGTACCTTGGTCCGAGCTGGCTTCTGTTTCTTCATGCTGTATTACCATGATCAATAATGACTTCAGATGATCTGGCTGGTTGCATGTTTTAGAAATCTATGCTGATATCCATGTATTTGAATTTCTAACTCACATTCTCTATCCAGTGTGCAGTTTTGGCAGTCCTCTATCTGTTTGCTTAATGTGCATCTCTTTCATTCACTTCTGCTTTTTTGGGAATGATTTCCTGTGTCTCAGAGTATTAATCAATTATTTGCTGGACAAGCTCATTCTAAATTGCTTCCAGAGCAAAGGTTATACTGAGTTGGTGATCCTTTTCCATTGGATTCAATACAATGCAAACTCGTGCCTTATTGTTCAATAGTTAATGATCATTGATGTGATAAGAAATATCTACCACACATACTGTTAGATCCTCTAAGTGTACATCAAGGGGTAACATTATATGGGCCACTAACCACTTAGTACAGTTGCCTTGAAACAATTTGCCAGGGTATTGAATTTTGTTGTCAGTCAGCACTGATGTCCTTTAGGGAAGGAAACCATCATCCTTACCTAGTCTGGCCTACACGTGACTCCAGACTCACGGCAATATGGTTGACTCATGACTACCCACTGGACAATTAGGAATGGGCAATAAATGCTGGCACAGCCAGCGACGCTCTCATCCCCTGAATAAATAAAGAAAGAAATATCTGATCTAATGTTGTTTCAGAAATAGTAAGAACTGCGGATGCTGGAGGATCTGAGATAACAAGGTGTAGAGCTGGATGAATACAGCAGGCCAAGAAGGATCAGAGGAGCAGGAAGGCTGGCATTTCGGGCCTAGACCCTTCTTCAGAAGATGGAAGAATTTTCTGAAGAAGGGTCTAGGCCAGAAATGTCAGCCTTCCTGCTACACCAAACTGTATTGGCCAACCTATTCCATTTTTCTACATCTTATTCAGTTCTGCTTGAAACTTCTCCAGAATGAGAACACTTCCTTGGAGGATCAATAAATAGTGTTACATCATCCTTATAGAGCCATAGAGTCATACAGCATGGAAACAGATCCTTTGGTCTAATCAGTCCATGCTGAACATAATCCCCAACTAAACTAGTCTCACCTGCCTGCTCCTGGCCCATGCCCCTCCAAAGGTTTCCTGTTCGTGGACTTACCCAAATGTCCTTTAAACATGGCAATTAAACAAACATTCACCACTTCCTCAAGAAGTTCCAAGTGGCAATGCTGCATCACCTCACAAATTTCAATCCTATCAGAGTTTGAGGTCATTGACTGTGTCTTGTGTGGTTTGTTCTGGAAAAGCCAGCTTGTGTATTCTCACTGCAGTGTGATTGTGCTAATAAGTGGAATTGATAGTCTGCTATAAACTGTGAGAACGTCTCTCGTAGAACCACCATGGAGCACCACTTGCTAACATATATATTTTTCATGACGCCTATTGGTAATATGTTGCTCGTAACTTTCATGTTAGTTTTAACTTTTAGTATGCTTGTCCTGCCTTCTGAGGATATATAATGGGGCTGTACAGTGGTTCAGTGGTTAGCACTGCCGCCTCATAGCACCAGGGACCTGGGTTCAATTCCAGCCTCGGGTAACTGTCTGTGTGGAGTTTGCACAATCTCCCCATGTCTGTGTGGGTTTCCTCCAGGTGCTCCGGTTTCCTCCCACCGTCCAAAGATGCGCAGGCTAGGTGGATTGGTTATGCAAAATTCTCCATAGTGCCTGGGGATGTTTAGGTTGTGTGGGTTAGACAGGGGAAATGTAGGAGAATGGATCTGGGTGGGATGCTGTTTGGAGGGGCAGTGCAGACTTGTTGGGCTGAATGGCCTGTTTCCACACTGTTGGGTTATATGATTCTATGATAACATAATGTTAGATAAAACCTTTGATTGCCTTACACCATTGACTACATGTGTAAGATTATCAACATGGACATATAATGAACATTTCCATTGATATTATGGTGTAGTTGATGTCTTATTGGTCAACTATATTTTGTTCTGAGGTCTGTTTTGACTTTAGGAGATCAGATTTCCCACACAAGAGGCCCAAGGCCCCTTGTGCCGAAGGCTTTGCAGATACTAACAAAATCTGGACAATTTGGGATTGCTTTCTAAATGGCATGAGTTGGAGTTAATCCTGAATTTAATCCTTACCTTGAGCTGATCTTAGAGACATGCCTAAGATAAAATGGAACATGTGCCCTTTTTACACTGCGGTTACATTCTACAATACAATGACGACATGTCTCTTAAAAAAATCAACATACTGGCCATGAAACATAATAGAGCAAGTAACATTCAGATTAGCTTGGAACTTCTTTTCCCACTGTTTTCTTGACTGCTTCCAACATATTTCCATGGCCTTTCTTTCAGTAAGTAATAATGTAAGCCCACACTGAAATAGTCAAAAGCTTTTAAAAACTAACTAATGCACTAATTTATATACACTGTTACACAATTAATAGTTCATTAGCATAGTACTACCGGCATTTCAAAGCTTGTTCCTGGGAGCAAGTATTTCTAATGCAAATTAATACACCCAAAAAGTGATTTTACTTGTTAGCCAGCAATTAATGAGGAATTACAAATTTATTCATCACTTACTTTTTTCTTAACATTGTATTAATTTCTTCTATTTAAGCTTTGGAAAAAGGTTGCAGAATTCCAAAAGCATTTAGTTCATGAGGTATTGCCTACAGAAATTTGATAGATCAGTATTGAGTTAAGTCTTCGTTCTATTTTGCTGGAGAATGGAGTTGTCCCAAAAGTATCACCAATCCTATAGGTTCAAGATAGAGTTTGGAATTACATGACACACTAATAGCACACTGGTGTTTCACCTAAATCCCAGCGGTAACTGGTGAGGAGAATGCACTTTGACATGTATCATGTTCTGGCAACCAACCACAAAGGAAAACTGAGGATGGTTATTTCAGCTGAAGTGAAAATGGCCATCACAGTGTACTTAGATTGTATTGGGTGATTCCAAGAAGAAGACATAAGCAACAATCAGTCCAGATGGAAGGTAGTTCATTCCAATGTTACAGGAAGAACAGAGGCTCTTTTCATTCATGTGTTGAAATACAATTCCAGCTAAGTTTCTTCACCAGCTGATCAGGCAGACTGAACCGCCAGTCACACAATATTCCCCAGATACAAGGTGCCATTGTCATTTACTCAAGCCAATACATGTGCTCCAGGTTTCTTCCCCTTTTATGAACAAAACAAGCTACAGCTTCCTCGGTATTCAGATAGCTGTGTTACATTGATTTCTGCAAACAGGAGATTAGAGAGGAGAACTTTGTATGGACATGCTAACAATCATAAAATATGCTTATTGGTGGATTATTAAATGCCTTAGTATATCAACATAAAAATTATCCTATTACAAATATTGATTGTAACTTTATTGTGTGAAACACTTATGAATTCAAACAATCTATCAACATCTATCCAAAATATATCAATCCTAAATTTAAAATTCCATCAATTACAGTTTGTGAAGAAAGTTCCAAACTCTCTACTTCAACTACCCTTGGTGCATGGATATGTTTCTCAACTTTGTTTCTGAAAGGCCTGGTTTCAAATTGTAGATTATGACTCTAAGCTCCTCAACCAATGCAAATATATAATTCCTGTCTGTTGTACCTTTTAATGTCTTAATAGCCTTATTATCTTAAAAATCAGGTCAAACTGCTAAATTTGAGGAATATTACCCTAATTTCTCCAATTTCTATCCCCCTTCCCCCATCCTACTCCTTGGATTCTATCCTTTATTTTCTTAAATTTACCCTGTACTTGCTCTAAGATTAATACATTTGTAAGCTGTGGTGAACGGAATTACACATTATTTTCTCTAGCTGTTGTCTAAACAGGGCTTTGCACTCAGGATTGATGAAGGCAGTTTGCTCATCCTTCCCTCACCCTATCACTGTTAAAACTGGAAGTGGATGTGTTTGCTTTACGTTGAAACTCTTGCTTCAGATTTTGACATTTTAACATTGTCACATTTAAAGGATTAAATTTACTCCCATCAATTCTCAAGCACAAAAGGTGGACATTAACCTATTACGCCAAATATTGACTCTCTAAAGGAGCTCTTCAATTATTCCCAGAATCTTGGACCTTGCCCAAATACCGCAAATACTTTCTATTCAAATATGTATCGAAATGTGCCTTAAATCTATCTTTGAATTTTCTTTCACCATCCCAAAGTTCATCGTTAACATCAATAGTTTTGAACAAACATGAAAGTCGCAGGCCAGTATCAATTTAGCATACAAACTAAACATGCAATCGATTTACTGATAATGGGAACTGCAGATGCTAGAGAATCCAAGATAACAAAGTGTGAAGCTGGATGAATACAGCAGGCCAAGCAGCATCTCAGGAGCACAAAAGCTGATCAGAGAGGATGATGAAGGGTCTAGGCTTGAAACGTCAGCTTTTGTGCTCCTGAGATGCTGCTTGGCCTGCTGTGTTCATCCAGCTCCACACTTGGTTATCATACAATCGATTTAATTTATATAAAACTGGAATGGTGTGTCTAAAAAATCAACACTTCACATTCAGGTTAATGTGAAATTGAGAAGTTTTATTTTGCAACATTTTTGTAATAGCTTTCTCAAAACCTGCCAAAAATTAATATGAAAAGATAAATGCCTAACCCAGTTGTAAATATAAGTTGAAGTGATTGAGCCGAAGTCTAGATGGAAACTTGTGTTTAATTTTGCAATGCTTTAACTTGCTTGCGAGCCATTTGCTGTCAAATTTAGAACCATTTTTGTGTTGATGTTTCTGTTCATTGTTGAGCTTCAATTCCCCATTGATTCACCAACATGCTGCTATTACATTCTGCCCACTTTTTTGAAAAGGATACATAAAGAGGCCCAAAAAAATTGACTCATCTGGGTGCTGTATTTACTAGGTGGAGTGGAGCAAATTGAGAACAATTATTATTCAACAATTATTATTCAATAAAACAACAAGCTGTCAAATTGGAGTCCACAGAATCAAAACAAATTTCCAAGATTCCTGAAATTTGTACACAGGGTAGCATGGCGGCTCAGTGAATAACACTGCTGCCAAATCCAGCCTCAGATGACGGTATGTGTGGAGTTTGTACACTCTCTCTGTGATGTGGAGATGCCAGTGTTAGACTGGGGTGGACAAAGTTAGAAGTCGCATGACAGCAGGTCATGCTTCAACAGGTTTATTTCAAATTATAGAATCCTTGCAGTGTGGAAGCAGGCCATTTGGCCCATAAAGTCCACACCAACCCTCTGAAGAGCATTCCACCCTGACACACCCCTTGTCTTATTCCTGCATTTCACACCCTAGACATTATGGGGAATTTAGTATGGCCAATCCCCTTAACCTGCACATCTTTGGATGTTGGGAGAGAAGCAGAGCACCCAAAGGAAACCCGCTCAGACATGGGAAGAATGTGCAAACTCCACACAGACAGCCACCCGAGGGTGGAATTGGACCAGGATCCCTGGCGCTGTGAGGCTGCAGTGCTAACCACTGAGTCACTGCGCTACCCTCATCACAAGCTTTCGGAGCGATGCTTCTTGGTCAAACCTGTTGGATGACCATCTGGTGTTGTGCGATTTCTGACATTCTCCATGTGTCTGTTTGGGTTTCCTCCCACAATCCAAAGATGCACAGATTTGATAGATTGGCTGTGCTAAATTGCTCAGAGTGAAGCGGGATGTGCAGGGTTGTGGGTGAGACGGGTTGCTCTTTAGAGGGTCACTTTGGAGTTTACAGGCCAAATTGCCTGCTTCTACACTGTAGGGATTCTGTGGCTGTGACCACAGTACCGTTATACATTTCAGTATTAAATTACAACAATGTTTTTTAATACTTGAAGAAAAAATGGCTTGGTTAGTAGAACAAGTCATTGTAATTTCACCCAGTCAATTTCTTGTGTTTGTTTCTTCACAATGGCTGCAGCTGTGCACCTCTGTTAAAACTGCTCTTCATTTCTCATCAATGAATTCCAAGTGAGCGACAATTGTATTGTATGGCCTATGAGAAAGCCTAGGTGTACCACTTCTGACTGTATGTTCCAGAGGAGGAGAATTGATGAAGTTATGAAAGGCAGTGAGTGGTTTTTCTATTCCAGACATAAAAGAAGGAATTATTCAGACACTGCTAGTTGTGTATGTAGGCCAAGCAATTTGTATCTGCAATATCACACTGAGGCTACAATTATCAAAGACACCCTGACAAAATTGAGTGTTTTCACCACAAATCCTGTTCAACAATAGGCGAAGTTTCTGTCAGTGAATTTACAGTTACCCACTGCTGAGATTTTGATGCAACTGAGTCATTCCAAGCAATTGGCAAAAGATAATCATTTGTTTCTATATTGTTGAAAAGTAAGTAGGCTTCAAAAGAGAGCATACGCATTGTTTGTCCGGACTAAGGATTTCATTAATTTTTCTATAGAAGCTTAGGTGGATTGGCCATGCTAAATTGCTCATAATGTCCAGGGAGGTGCAGGCTAGGTGCATTAGCCATGGTAAATGCAGGATTACAAGGATAGCGTCGGGGTTTGGGTCTGGGTGGTTTGCTCTTCAAAGGGTCAGTGTGGACATAATTGGCCCAGTGGCCCACTTCTACACAATAGTGATTCTATAAAGATAACTTAATGAATTCCAGTAAAGACTCCTTTAACATGACCAGAGACTAGGCCACAGCAGAGACAGAATAAGGTAATAATTAATATAATGACTTTGCTGAAAAAGTTCACATGAATGCTGAAACCAAATTTGTTTTATCTGGACAAATGTAGGTAAGATTTACAAACATACAAAATAGAAATTGAAGCTGACCATTCAAACCTCAGGCCCACTCCATGATCCAATGACAGATCTGTCTGAGTTTCGAATTCTTCTTTCCCATATAACCCTGATAATGGAGTGTGGAGCTGGATAAATACAGCAGGCCAAGCAGCATCTTAGGAGCACAAAAACTGACGTTTCGGGCCTAGACCCTTCTGATGAAGGGCCTAGGCCCAAAACATCAGTTTTTGTGCTCCTAAGATGCTGCTTGACCTGCTGTGGTTATCCAGCTCCACACTTTGTTATCTCAGATTCTCCAGCATCTGCAGTTCCCATTATCTCTAACCTTGACAATCTTTGATTTGCTTGCCTCACAAGAATTTATTTACCTCTGCCTTGATTTTATTCAATGACTCTGCCTCCATTGCCTTCTGTGGCAGAAAATTCCAAAGTCACACAATATTTTCAGAGAAACAAAAATCTCTTCATCTCTGTCTTATAAGGGAAACCCCTAATTTTAGCTCTGGACTCACCCAAAAGAGGAAACAACCTTACCACATCCACTTTGTGAGTCTATCCAGGGCCTTATACATGCCAATCAAGTCACCAGTCACAGCAATGTAAACAGGGTATCTTAAGTTATTATAATTCATTAAAGCTTGTATATCTTCCTCCTGCAAAACCTGATTGCTATGCGTTATGAGGAATAGATCCAACCTCAAATAGCACCTAAAGAGGTCTCCTTCCTTTTGTAATTAATGGGCATCTGTAAAAGGAGACAGATAATTAAGGCAGGCTGTACCCATTCACTTGTACCATCCTGATCACAATGGTCAAATGGAAACAAACCAATTGGTGTGGAAAAACATACAACTATCTGTCTGATCTAACTTCAAATACCACATTATATCTACCTAATAATCTCATTCTACTATCAAATAGTAAGATAAAACTGAAACATTTCAGCAAAAGGGCCAACTGAATGATGCATTTCAGCCTCTTCTGGAAATCCCCAGCATCACACACGTTAGCTTTCAACAACTCAGTTCATTCCATGGTTTGAGGCATTGGGTGCTGCAGAGCCTCAAGCCCCAACAACACTTGTGCTCCAGATCTTGTGATACCACAAGATGCAAAATAGTTACAACACTGGCTCCGACGTAGCAAAAAGAGCAAGAGAGAAGTACAGCATAGGAACAGGCCCTTCAGCCCTCCAAGCCTGTGTCAATCATCATGCCCTAGCTAAACTGAAAAGAACAAACCTTCTGCTCTTATTCAGTCACATCCCTCTATTCTCTCCCTATTCAGGTGACCAGCCAGATGCCACTTAAATGTTGCCGATGTGCCCGCTTCTACCACCTCTTCCGGCAATGCATTCCAGGCTCCCACCACTCTGTGTGAAAAACTTCCCATGTACATCTCTCTTAAACTTTCACCTCTCACCTTGAACCTGTGCCCTGTCATAATTGAAACTTCAACCCTGGGAAAAAACCTCTGACTATCCACCCTATCTGTGCCTCTCATAATTTTGTAGACCTTTATCAGGTCTCCTCTCAGCTGCCATCTTTCCAGTGAAAACAATCCTAGTCTTTTTAACCTTTCTTCATAGTCAATGCACTCGAGACTGGGCAATATCCTGGTGAATGTTCTCTGCAATCTCTCTAAAGCTTCCAAATCCTTCTGGTAATGTGGTGACCAAAACTGCACACAATACTCCAAATGTGGCCTAACAAGGGTTTTATATAGCTCTAACATTGCTTGCCAACTCTCGTACTCCGTGCCCCAGGTGATGAAGGCAAGCATGCCATCTGTCTTCTTAATCACTTTGGCCACCTGTGTTGCCACTTTCAGGGAACTGTGGACCTGCACACCCAGATCCATCTGAATGTTAATGTTCCTAAGGATTCTGCCATTAACAATATAATTCATACCTAAATTTGATCCTCCAAAATGTATCACCTCACATTTGCCTGGATTAAACTCCATCTGCCATTTCTGTGCCCAAGTCACCAATCTATCTATATCCTGTTGTATACTTTCACAATCATCGGCACTGTCAGCAACTCCACTAATCTTCGTGTTATCTGCAAACCTATAAATCAGACCACGCACATCGTCCGTACTGTTGTTACTTTTGCGCAGGTGGACGATTGCCCACCTAATGCCTTGTACACAAAGAAAAGATGATTCCAACCCAGCCAGCTACCACTCCATCAATCTACGTTCAATCGTCAGTAAAGCGATGAGTGGTGTCATCCACAGTATTATCAAGAAGCAATTGCTTAACACTAACTACTCAATGATGCTGAGTTTGAATTCCATTTGGGCCACTCATTTCCTGATCTCATTATGCCCTTGGTTCAAACATGAGCTGAATTCTCAATATGGAGTGAGAGAAACTGCCTCTATTATCAAGACTGTATTCATCCAAGCGTTGTAACAAAAACCCCAAGAAAAACCATAATCAGTGGGAATCAGAGGAAAACTCTCTGCTGGTTTGATTATCTTACACATAGGAAGATGATTGTGGTTGTTGGAGGTCAGTCTTCTCAGCTCCAGGACATCTCTGCAAGAGTTCCTCAGGGTAGTGCCCTAGGCACAACTGTTTTTAGCTGCTTCATCAATGACATTCCCTCCATCATTACATCAGAAGAGAGATGTTTGCTGATGGTTGCACAATGCTCAGTGCCATTTATGAGTACTGAGATACTGAAATAGCACATGTTTAAATGCATCAAGATCTGGACAACATCCAGGCTTGGATAGAAAAGTGGCAAGTAACATTCATGCCACTCAAATGCCGGGCAATGGCCCGCTCCAATAAGAGACAAACTAGCCATTGTCCCTTGACTTATATTGATCTCACTATCATTTAATCTCCCACTATCAAAATCATGGGAGTTACCGTTAGCCAAAAACTGAACTGAACTGGATTAACTATATAACTACAGTGGCTGCAACAACAGATCAGAGGCTAGGAATTGTGCAGTGACTAACTCACCTCCTGACTCTCCAAAATTTGCCCACCATCTGCAAGGCACAAGTCAGGTGTGTGATAGAATATTCCTCACTTGCCTGTTTGGGTGAATTCCAACAATATTCATGAAGTAGCCTGCTTGATTGCCACCACATTCACAGGCATCCAATTCCACTACCACGAATACTTGGCAGCACGAGTATGTACCATCTAAAAGATTCAAAGGAGGAATTCACCAAAAATCCTTAGACAGCACCTTCCAAGCCATTGACCACTGCCATCTTGAAGGACAAGGCCAGCACATATATGAGAACACCATCATCTCGAAGTTTCCACTCAAGTCTCACTATTCTGATTTGGCAATGTATTGCCATTCCTTCATTATTGCCTGGTCAAAATCCTGAAGTTCGTTCCCAATTGCATTTGTGGGCTCCACCTACAGCAAATAGAGTGCAGCAGTTCAAGAAGGCAAGCCATCATCAACTTCTAAAGAGCAAATGGGGACGGATGAGAAATGCTTATTTAGCCAGCAATGTCCACATCTCATGAGTGAATAAGTGAATGAAAAAAGACTTAAGTGCTATGTTAGGGTCCCAGTGAACTCAAATTTTCTTTCCCCTGTGCATATATATTTTACCTCAGAGCTTCACTTTGTGACAATAAACCTTACTTCTTAAATGCATAGGATGGAGTCGTATCAGGCCCTGAACAACATGGACTTTGGTGAGAAATTTGGAAACAAATCGTGAAAAGTCCAACAAAGCCATTTAAAAAAAAATTCAGGAACAACAAGTTGCATCTTCCATCAGAGTTCCAGAGGTTGAAATGAGAGTCATATTAGTGAGGAACAAGCAGCCTATTGAAGGGCAAATTTGCTTACTACCCTCATTTTACTTAATCTTGCCTCATTAATACACAAGATCATACCCTGGCATGGTGCTATGTAGAAACTAGTTTCCAAGAATTCCCAGCATGATACCTGGTGACACCAACTTGGCATTGGCTCTTCTGGGTTGCCATCTTGGATACCCAGCGTCAACATCCCAGGGCATGTGCTGCCACACTCATGGACACCGACATCTAACATGTGTCTGCATCAAAATGCCACATCTTCATGCCACACACAGAATGTTTCTGTATTGCGATGCCAGACTTTGGGAACTATGATTAGAATGTTCCTGCAAGGACATTCTGCACAAATCACCCAGCTCACATAATGTGGACAAAGCCGTATCTTAGGGCTTTTCTAATGAAGGTTCTAGGCCCGAAACATCAGCTTTTGTGCTCCTAAGATGCTGCTTGGCCTGCTGTGTTCATCCAGCTCCACACTTTGTTATATCTTAGGGCTGTTAGTTTGCTCTCTTAGCCTCGCATCATGTCTACCTTGCCTTCCCTTGTCTGTTGGCATTTTGCCTGCTCAACCATTGCTAGCAGGCAAATAGTACTTCTGCCTCATCTTATGTTTTAGTGCAGACACAAAGCCAAATACCTTGTACCGGGTGCCAGCAGTGAGCCGTAAAGGGGGTAGACATGTTGCTGTACAGCTCTATGTTATGCCAATCTCACACATACACCATGTGCCAGTGGTATATGTGCCAAACATATTGGATGTGTTTAAAGTTAATGTCTCAAAGTCTAAGGAGAGTAGACTACAATGATTTCAATGAAAACACCATTCAATCATGGAGCCCTGGTCCAAGAAATCCAGGCCAGACTCTGATATTATTCCAGGAGCTTCAGCATAGTCACTCAGTGGCAAGGATCATTATGCTCTCTTTGGCAAGGATGAGGTGCCAAATGTTTGCTGCCCCACCACCTGTCTTAGCTGTTTCGGTCCTAATGTGTGCTGTTTCCTCGTGGAAAGAGAGAAATGGAAGGACTGAATGACATGCAATTCAGTGGAACAGATTTTAGTGCTGGTGCAAGTGTGGGAAAAGTGGTGAGTTGTCTTGTGTGAGTGAGCAGGAAGCACAGAGACCATTCAGCATTAGCCGTGGGTAATTGCATGGGTAAGAGTGAATGATGGAACATGTTGCAGGCAATAGTGGTTCAACTTTACAGCTAGGATAGCAGAGATAGACCAGTGAACCACAGACTACCAAGTCTGACATTAGTGGTACGGAAACTGTTGGAAAAAATAGTGAAGGAGAAAATTACTCTACATTAAAGAGACAAGGTTTGATCAGACATAGTCAGCGTGGTTTTGTCAGAGTATGGTCATGTCTAAAAAATCTGTTGGAACTTTTAGAAGAGGTGGCCAAGTGTTTGGGTGAAGGTAGGTCAATAGATGTAGTACATATGGATTTCAGCAAAGCCTTTGAGAAGAACTCATATGGGAAACTGATGAAGAAGGTAAAAGCTCATGGGAACCAGGGAGACTTGGCAAGACAGATCCAAAATTGATTTGGTTATAGAAGACAGAGGGTGGTGATAGAAAACTGTTTGTGTGATTGGAACCTGGTGTGCAGTAACATACCACGGAGATCGGTGCTTGTCCCTTATTGTTACTGACATTCACAAATCAAGTAGATATGTCGGAGAGATAATAAGTGAAGTTACAGATGATGCTAAGATTGGTCAGGTGGTTGACATTGAAGAGGAATGTGTTGAGTCACAGTGGGATATAGGTGGATTGGTCAGATGGGCAGAACAGTGGAAGATGGAATTTAACCCTGATAAATGTGAGGCGATGTGCTTTGGAAGAAGGAACAAGGCAAGGAATTACTCAATAAATGACAAGGTACTGGGAAGCGCAGAGGAACATAGGGATCTTGGGGTGCTTGTCCACAGATTCCTGAAGGTTACAAGACAGATTAAAAGGGTAGGTAAGAAGACATACAGGACACCATTTAATCAGTCATGACATCAACAGTAAATGTAGGGAGGTCATGTTGGAGCTGTACAGAACTTTGTTAGGCCACAACTGAGTACTGTGTGCAATTCTGGTCATCACGTTATGGGAAGAGATAACAAGAACTGCAGATGCTGGAGTCAGAGATAACACAGCAGGCAGCATCTGAGGAGGAGGAAAGTTGATGGTTTGGGTTGGGACCCTTCTTCAGAAATCTGATTGCTGAAGAAGGGCCCCAACCGAAACATTAACTTTCCTGCTCCTGTCATGCTGCCTGGCATGCAGTGTTCTTCCAGCTCTACACTGTATTGTCATGATGTAGAAAGGATGTGTTTGCACTGGGGTGTGGGGTGTGCCAAGGTGGTTCACCAGGATGTGGCATGGGAAGTAGCATTTCAGCTATGAAGAGAGGAGGGATATGCTCAGGTTGCTTGCTTTGGAGCTCAAAAGATCTCAAAGGGGTCTGATAGAGGTGCATTAGATTATAAAGGGCATGTATAGTGTGAATAGAAAGTATCAGAGATAATGGGAACTGCAGATGCTGGAGATTCCAAGATAATAAAATGTGAGGCTGGATGATCACAGCAGGCCAAGCAGCATCTCAGGAGCACAAAGGCTGACGTTTCGGGCCTAGACCCTTCATCAGAGAGGGGGATGGGGGGAGGGAACTGGAATAAATAGGGAGAGAGGGGGAGGCGGACCGAAGATGGAGAGTAAAGAAGATAGGTGGAGAGGGTGTAGGTGGGGAGGTAGGGAGGGGATAGGTCAGTCCAGGGAAGACGGACAGGTCAAGGAGGTGGGATGAGGTTAGTAGGTAGCTGGGGGTGCGGCTTGGGGTGGTAGGAAGGGATGGGTGAGAGGAAGAACCGGTTAGGGAGGCAGAGACAGGTTGGACTGGTTTTGGGATGCAGTGGGTGGGGGGGGAAGAGCTGGGCTGGTTGTGTGGTGCAGTGGGGGGAGGGGATGAACTGGGCTGGTTTAGGGATGCAGTGGGGGAAGGGGAGATTTTGAAACTGGTGAAGTCCACATTGATACCATATGGCTGCAGGGTTCCCAGGCGGAATATGAGTACAACGCATTATCCTCCGTCACTTCCGCCATTTACAATCCGACCCCACCACCCAAGACATTTTTCCATCCCCTCCCCTGTCTGCTTTCCGGAGAGACCACTCTCTCCGTGACTCCCTTGTTCGCTCCACACTGCCCTCCAACCCCACCACACCCGGCACCTTCCCCTGCAACCGCAGGAAATGCTACACTTGTCCCCACACCTCCTCCCTCACCCCCATCCCAGGCCCCAAGATGACATTCCACATTAAGCAGAGGTTCACCTGCACATCTGCCAATGTGGTATACTGCATCCACTGTACCCGGTGCGGCTTTCTCTACATTGGGGAAACCAAGCGGAGACTTGGGGACCGCTTTGCAGAACACCTCCGCTCAGTTCGCAACAAACAACTGCACCTCCCAGTCGCAAACCATTTCCACTCCCCCTCCCATTCTCTTGATGACATGTCCATCATGGGCCTCCTGCACTGCCACAATGATGCCACCCGAAGGTTGCAGGAACAGCAACTCATATTCCGCCTGGGAACCCTGCAGCCATATGGTATCAATGTGGACTTCACCAGTTTCAAAATCTCCCCTTCCCCCACTGCATCCCTAAACCAGCCCAGTTCATCCCCTCCCCCCACTGCACCACACAACCAGCCCAGCTCTTCCCCCCCCACCCACTGCATCCCAAAACCAGTCCAACCTGTCTCTGCCTCCCTAACCGGTTCTTCCTCTCACCCATCCCTTCCTGCCACCCCAAGCCGCACCCCCAGCTACCTACTAACCTCATCCCACCTCCTTGACCTGTCCGTCTTCCCTGGACTGACCTATCCCCTCCCTACCTCCCCACCTACACCCTCTCCACCTATCTTCTTTACTCTCCATCTTCGGTCCGCCTCCCCTTCTCTCCCTATTTATTCCAGTTCCCTCCCCCCATCCCCCTCTCTGATGAAGGGTCTAGGCCCGAAACGTCAGCCTTTGTGCTCCTGAGATGCTGCTTGGCCTGCTGTGTTCATCCAGCCTCACATTTTATTATCTGTGAATAGAAAGTATCTGTTTCCCTTAAAGAAATCAATGACAAGGTGACATCATGTTAAAGTGAAAGGCAGAAAGTTTAGAGAGATTTGAGGAAAATCTCTCACATGCAGAGGGTGGTGGGAGTTTGGAATAGACTGCCTGGGAGGGAAGTTGAGTTGTGAAACGTTTCAACCTTTTTAAGCACTTAGATGAAGACTTGAAAAATCATGACTATAGGGCTTGTGCACTTATAACTACTGTAGGTGATAGTACATTTTTGATGATACATATTTGATGGACTGAAGGGTCTCTTCTGCACTGTTTGATTCTGTGATTCTGTGAATAGTGAGAGCGGTAGAGCATGAGACTTGGTGGAAGTTGGGTGCAGTAACAGAGGTAGATTGAGTATGAAATTGTGGAGAGAACATTGTGGCACTGATTCTGGTGGAGTGCAGAAGGTCATTGACCTTCTTCCTACACTGCTGTCCATTTCTTCAGATAGCTAAGATCACACTAACCCTGGTGCCAACCTCAGACCAGGCAGGCAGGATTTGGAATCATGGCCTCCTCTCCAGGTCCTGAGAAGAGAATAGCTGTCTTCTGTAGCAACCATCCAGCAGGAACTCCAAATCCCTATCCCCTGAACAGATCACAATTTTCTCCTTACATAAGGGCCTGTACTGTGCTGTAATGTTCTATGTTCTATGTTCTATACCATGCTCAGGACAAATGTCACAAATTGCTCAGGGTATCTCTGGACTGCCAGCACTTGACCAGGTGCACTACAGCCTGGTATCAGTGGTGAATGCTTCCAACTACACTGAATGGGAGAATTAGGTTTGCTCAATCAGACAAGATGGCCTTGGGACATGGCAGGTAGCTAATGAGATGAGCCTGGGATGGTAGCATGATAAAACTCACTCGACCTCAGGGAGAGTACCCTCCTTGAAATGCCATGAAAATGACACTTTGTAAGACGTGCCAATTTAACCCATACTGATTTACATGTGTACCCTGTAAATTGGTTTGATGTTGTATTTCAGTAGCTGTTTCTATGAATGATGATGGGTCAATAAATCATTTTGCTAATTAGGTAATATCTCCTTTGTTTTTCTGATTTAAATAAATAATTTGGGCAAAATCTCTAAATTTGCAGTTGATACTAAGCTAGGAAAAATAGTGAATTTTGAGGATGACAGTGAACAATTTAAGAGGGTTGTACAAATGCATAGAAACATTGCAAATGAATTTCAATTCAGAGAAATGTTGAGTAACGTATTTTAGTGAAAGATACACAGAGAAACAATATATGCTCAATAGTACAGCTTTGAGGGGAGTACAGGAGCAGAAAGATTTTGGATTTCACATGCTTAAATTTTTGAAGGTGGCCAGACAATTTTAAAGAAGGCTTATAGCATCCTTGGGTTTAACAACAGAGGCATGGAGTATAAAAGCAAGGAAATTATGTCTCAACTCTGCAAATCATTGGTCAGACCACATTTAGAGTATTAAGTTCTGTTCTAGGCACCTTATTTAAGGAAGGATGTTAAAGACCTGGAGACAGTGCAAAGGGAATTCATTAGAATGAGACCAGGAATGAGGAATTTTAGACAGAGAGAAAGATTTTAAAAATTGAGCTGATTCTCCTTGGAGCAAAGAAGATTATGAGGTGACCTTATTGAGGTGTTCAAAATTATGACATTTTTGACAGGATGAAGATGGATATTCTGTTTCCACGAGTTTGGATGTCATAAAGTGGGGCTCATAATGTCAAGACTGTCAACAAGACTCTGAGGAGTGAGATGAGGAGAACCTATTTTTTCAGAGAGTTGTTAGAATTTGGAATGTGGTAGAGGCAGATCCCACAGGAGGCTTCAAAAGAGAAGTGGAAATATGTTGGAAAGGGATGAATTCAGAGGGCTACAGAGATGGGGCTGGAGAATGGGGCCAGCTGAGTAGCATTTTCAGGAGGTGGTACAGACATGATGGACCAAAAGGCCATCTTCTCTCTTGTATGATTCTATGAATCTATTTGTAAAAGATGTTGCTTTGTAGATGTCTGGGCAGTGTCATTGTGGTAGCCGCATCAAGAATCCTTTGATTAATTGTTAGGGTGATGCAATAGATTCGCACTTTGAGAATCTATGAAGATTATCATTATTCTGGCCAGAGACATATGTGCCATCAGACCACAGTACAACAATGAAGTTGCTGAAAAGTTTTTGAATATTACTGTCTGATTTTAGCTCCTCATGGGGTGAAGCTGAAGATGGGAGACAACAATCCTTTGGAGCACAAAGTCTGTATAATCTCTTTCAGAACATTTATTATTGAATGTGTGTCTGGGCTGAGTACATTAGTGACAGGGGACTTCCCTGCATTGGGACATGGAATATTCATGTTCTTCATGGTGCTGATGAAAAATCATCATCTAAAACTGTACATGTTTCATTCTTTATATATTTCCAACATTTTCCATTTTTATTTCTCCATGAAAACCTGCCAAATAATCAGAAAAATAATGCACGATGTGAGAGACCTACAAGAGGGAGAAACATGCAATGAATTAGGAAGGAAATGCAAAATATGAAAGCAATCTGGATGATGTAATCTATTGTAATTTCAACACTTTTTTATCGTAAAATGATAAGACATTCTTTTCCACATTAACTTCCCAACATAGGAAATCTAAGCAGAGAGGTTGGATGCTTTACTTTGCAGTGAAAGGAATAATTCATCATCGATGTGCTCCTGGGCAACTGTTATTGACAAGTTTCACAATATCTTTAGTAAGTCAGTTTCTTGCTAAAGATGATGTGTGACAAAGGATACCATATCAAACCTGATGGAAAAAAAAACTTACCAATGAAAATAAAAGTGTACTATATGAATGGAAAGTAATTTAATCAATTTAGAGTTCACCTGAGTTAAATTACGAGACTTATCTTAGAACGTAGAATATAGAACATTACAGCGCAGTACAGGCCCTTCAGCCCTCAATGTGGTGCTGACCTGTGAAACCAATTTAAAGCTCAACTAACCTACACAATTCCATTATCATCCATATGTTTAACCAATGGCCATTTAAATGCCTTTAAAGTCAGTGAGTCTACTACTGTTGCAGACAGGGCATTCCACACCCTTACTACTCTCTGAGTAATGAACCTACCTCTGACTTCTGTCCTAAATCTATCACCCCTCGATTTAAAGCTATGTCCCCTCGTGCTAGCCATCACCATCTGAGGAAAAAGGCTGTCACTGTGCACCCTATCAAATCCTCTGATCATCTTGTATGTCTCTATTAAGTGATAATGGGAACTGATGAAGGCCCGAAACATCAGCTTTTGTGCTTCTGAGATGCTGCTGGGCCTGCTGTGTTCATCCAGCCTCACATTTCATTGTCTCTATTAAGTCACTTCTTAACCTTCTTCTCTCTCATGAAAACAGCCTCAAGTCCCTCAGCCTTTCCTCATAAGACCTTCCCTCCATACCAGACAACATCCTGGTAAATCTCCTCTGCACCCTTTCCAATTCCTCCATATCCTTCCTATAATGTGGCCAGCAGAACTAAACGCAATACTCCAAGTGTGGCCGCACCAGAGTTTCATACAGCTGCAAAAGACCTCGTGGCTCAGAAACTCAATCCCTCTACCAGTAAAACCTAACACACCATATACCTTCTTAACAACCCTATCAACCTGGGTGGCAACTTTCAGGGATCTATGCACCTGGACACTGAGATCTCTCTGCTCATCCACACTACCAAGAATCTTACCATTTGCCCAGTACTCTGTATTCCGGTTACTCCTTCCAAAGTGAATCAGCTCACACTTTTCTGCATTAAACTCCATTTGCCACCTCTCAGCCCATCTCTGCAGCTTATCTATGTCCCTCTGTAACCTGCAACATCCTGCCGTACTATCCACAACTCCACCAATTTTAGTGTCATCCGCAAATTTACTAACCAATCCTTCTATGCCCTCATCCAGACCATTTATAAAATTGACAAACAGCAGTGGCCCCAAAACAGATCCTTGCAGTACACCACTGGTAACTGAACTCCAGGATGAACATTTCCCATCAGCCACCACTTTCTGTCTTCTTACAGCTAGCCAATTTCTGATCTAAACCACTGAATCACCCTCAATCCCATGCCTCCGTATTTTATGCAATAGTCTACCGTGGGGAACCTTATCAAATGCTTTACGAAAATCCATATACACCACATCAACCGCTTTATCATCATCCACCTGTTTGGTCACCTTCTCAAAGAACTCAGTAAGGTTTGTGAGGCACGACCTACCCTTCACAAAACCGTGTTGACTATCCCTAATCAAATTATTCCTCTTGATCCTATCTCTTATAATCCTCTCCAACGTTTCACACACAACTGAAGTCAGGCTGACTGGTCTGTAATTACCAGGGTTGTCTCTACTCTCCTTCTTGAACAATGGGACAACATTTGCTATCCTCCAGAAATAATGGGAACTGCAGATGCTGGAGAATCCAAGATAATAAAGTGTAAAGCTGGGTGAACACGGCAAGCCAAGCAGCATCTGGCACTATTCCTGTAGACAATATCTCGTATGGAAATGTTAACTTTTGAATGCTTTACTTACAGCACTTGTGTAAACATTGTGCTTTATCACAATGCTGTTAGATACTTTTAAAAAAACTGAGGTTATAAGAAGACAAGAGAGGAAGGATTTCCAGGAATACCTTTTGCTAATCATTGTAATGCTACACTGCAGAACCCTCTAGGGCACTAACAACTAGCACATTCTCTCCTTTAACCTCTAACACTTGTATTTGAATTGAAATCAGACAGATGGAATGAAAGGCTGTTCATTCGAATTGTTATTAGGGATCTTTAAATGACATGATTTCAAACAGCCTCAACCTGGCAAGTTCACACTACCAATCTATCCATTATTCAACACTAATTAGACAGTCTCACCCAAACGAACCATAAGGAATGAGATTATGCGTTTTCAGCTAGGTGTACATGTATGCTGCTGGAATGCTGCAAAGGAAATTTTCTGTGCATCTCTGTTATACTGTGCCTGGTGAACTGTCTAATCCCAGCACTGCTAGGGTGAGATGGATTTTTTTTAACATGTCATCTGCATACCATGAGAAAGGTGAACTCTTTCGTGATCATCTTTTATAACAAATAACACTTCGGAGAAATGGTGGAGGAGAAACTCATATTGGTATAAGTGCAAAGCGAATGCTATTGAATGAGCTGCCCATTTTATTATCTGAATTCTTTGCATGGGCAATTTAACCTGTGAAACTGGCTGCGAATTCACCATCACCTCTTTTGTGTTATCTCTCTGTCTTTTCTATTTCACAACATTGTGATAAAGCACAACATTTACATATGTGATGTAAGTTAAATATTTAAAAGTTAACTTTCATGTACAAAATACTTCTGGTATTCTAACTGATGAACTCCACAGTTATTAAATTACTTTTCATATACATAGTATACTTTGATTTTCATTGATAAGCTTTTAAATATTTTTCTATAGATTAATTTTAACTCCACTAAAATTAGCAGTGGGCAGTCCGACTTCAGGCCAGTCCAGTTACAACCCACAAAAACAACTCCATTGTGTGACCCAAAAAAAACCTTTGGGAGCCCTGCCACTTTTACTTTTTCAGCTTGTCTTGAACATCCTAAATAACTAATTCCACAACAAGATATAATGATTGACATGCCCTTGGCACAAATATGAAGACAAATGGTCACAAAGATGACAGTTCTGCTGACTTCAAAATTCTCTTATACCTTCTTTTATATGACTCCTTTTGGTGTTACTGCTAATATGACATTCAGTGAGGATGTTATGAAACTTGAAAAGGTTCAAAAAGATTTACAATGATATTGCCAGGATTGGAGGGTTTGAGCTATTGAGAGAGGCTGAATAGCTGGAGCTATTTTCCCTGGAGCATCAGAGGAGGAGGAGTGACCTTATAGATGATTATAAAATCATGAGGGACATAGATAGGGTGAATACCCAGAATCGGGGAGTCCAAACATAGAGGGCAAAGGTGTGACATGCGAGGGGAAAAATTTAAACTTTTTCTTGCAGAGGGCAGTGGGTGTATGGAATGTGCTGCCAGTTGAAGTGGTGAAGGCTCATACAATTATAACATTTAAAAGGTATCTGGATGGGTACGTGTACAGGAAGGGTTTAAAGGGATATGGGCCAAATGCTGTCAAATGGGACTAGTTTAATTTAAGATATCTGGTTGGCAAGGATGAAGGGTCTGTTTCCATGCTATACAAATCTATGACTTTATGGCTGCTTCTAGCATTGTGATTGAGTCCATTTGAGAGTTCAAACTCTATATCTCTGTATAAGGCTTTCTTGTAATACTTAGTATAGAGCTCACCTGAAGAACTGAGGGAGCCACTAATAGTGATCTGGTAACAAAAGTGTTAAGAGAAAAACTTAACACCAGTTACATGAGGGCTCACACCAACCACTTGGAATACTTACTCGATTAGCAAGGAGACGGGCAAAGCAAATTAGTCTTAATTAGTCCTTCTGTACCAGAAGGTTAAAATTGTACCTTTCTGCACAAGCAAAAGTCAATTGCATTAGTAACAGATGATCAACTGGAGTTTGCCACAGCTACAGAATAAGGAGAAATTGTGGTCTACTGATGCATTTTTCCAGGCAATCAAGATTAACACCTTCCTGGTCAAAGTGGCAGAATTTTAGCTATATGCTAAGAATTACAACTTGGGCATTGTATATGTCTGATATCTAGCTTGGATGAAAAAGTCATTATATTTATCTTGTTGAAATGCACAGCAGGACATACAAAGGAGGTAATATTTCTTTGGGCATGAGCAGAAAGCTGGTAGTTGTTCATCAGCCACCCCTTGCAATTCACACCCAATCTATCCAGAGCATGATTCACAACCATCAGCCTTCTACCTGTACACAAGTGAAAATGATCCTACTGTCTTTCCATCAGACACATTTTTAATGTGGCCACTACCTTCTACGTGTTAAATCTGTCGACATATACACGACACTGCATGGGATGATAGTATGGCTTAGCAGGAGTCAGAAAGCATTGGTTAAACAGCCTTATATAACTAAATGTGGCCAATGGTAGTGACTGAAAAGTAGGTAAGAGCTCCACATTGTGCTGCCTGTGTCTGTACTTACGCAGTCTGTCAAAAGCACACCCCACCGATAAAATTGCTTTACTTTCAGATAATGGACCAATTATGTGATTTCCTACATCCTCCACTTGAGTGGGTAAAATTACAAGAGTTCTTCATTATAGAGGAGGTAGAGTATACATCCATTACGTGTTTCGCTAGATGCCCCGGATGAACTTAATTGCGATAAAACAGCCCTTTGGTTAGCACTCACCTGCTGCCTTTTCTTGGTTTCTCATCCTGAACTATTATAAATTCCCCTCAGTTCATACTTCTCAGGGTTCCCTGAAATATTGTGTCTCAAATGACACCATATGTCCTTGCCGTACTTAGAGTTAATGCAACATGTCTCCTGCCTGCTGCCTGATATGACCTTAATCAGACCTACATGCTACCATTCTCCAACGTTGCATCGATCTACATTGATTTGGCTTTGTTTCCCAGCTCTAGCTTATCTCATAATAATTAGACAGGCAATCAATATATTAATAGTTAAATCTTCCCTGGCATTGCACCATGCTACAATTATATTAAAATGCTTACTTGTTTACCACTTATCCAGAAGAAATATCATGTTGATATTTTGCCTAAGAATATATCTCTTGTCTCCAGAATATCAACAATGGGTCTACACAATCTGGCCACACCGTCTCCCCAGTATCACAAAATGTCGTCAACATGTGGTTCTTCTATTTATCTTTTAAATAAGGCTTTTCCATTCTGTGCCAAATTCCATAAACTTTGAGCCACTTCCAATTTAATGAATCTCATGATACCTCATGCCCATGCTTAGTCTGTGTTGTGGAAACCCTTTCAGAAAAATGGTATTGTGTCCCACCTTATGCATCTGTAACAACTGCTCTACTTCAATCACTCCGTTATAATTTATTGTCCTGTTCTGTGGCCAGAGACCATGGTGCTGGTTTTGGTGAATTACCATTGACCAATTGACATGGTTTCTGTGCCATGTTACCTAATACTCACACTCGCCCACAACCATCAACATTAGGGCCTAACCTTTGTTTGGACAACTATATGTGAAACAATTTTCAGAGAATGATTTCTCAGTATCAGTTTGTACAATGCACCATAAAATATTGTACTCCCTCCCACTGCAAACAACTTCAAAATATTTTAATTTCTACATTAGTTTTCTGCAACAACTGTTGCAAACTTTCCACAATATTTAAAATGTCTGTTGAAATGCTTCTTTCATTGATTAAAGACATTAAGCCTTGCTTGTCTGCAATGTCAATTTTGTGCCGTCCATTCGATCTACAATTAAAAGACCTGCAAGCTGTTTCCTTTTATCATAATCCACATGCAGAGTTCTCACAGTGCACAGTCGTGTTAATTTATGTCCTGGATGTCCTAAGAATAGAGGGATTGCCTCATTCACGTATCAGGAAAGTGAGGAGCAGATGGATAGACTGCTAAATGTGCTGAATAAAAATGCCTTTTGAGTTAATTCAGACTGACTTATTCATTTTCTGAGTCTGATTAAAAGAACTCATAATACTACACTTGCCAAAATGAAAATGCTGCCACACATTGACATATACCATGTCTACATTTCCAAAGTCTTAGAACCCTGCAGAGAGTGATAATAATTTTGTAACATATTCACAATCATTTAATTACGATATTTTTGTGAAAAATCAACAAGCTATTTGGCGGCCGAAGCTGTCATGGTGAGAAATGTCGTCTACATTTTGTCTTCTTAATGAGAAACATTAAAAGCAGTGCATGTGCTGTCATTGTGAGAGCCATAATTCCCTTCCCCACACAACACCTCTGTAACTTCACTGTGAGAATGGTTCTGTCCTCATTGGCTGCACTTCTTAATGATAAAAATTGAAATAGTGTGAAACACCTTAATCCTTATTGCTGTTGATGGATAATGTTTAATTCCCCAAAATTGAGTCAGGTTTCATTTCAATGAGCATGAAATAAAAATATAAACATCTGCATAATAAGATTTGCAGGATCCTATTAAAATTGGAAAATGCTATTTGGGCTGTTGCATTTAATGTTCTTCTGGGCTCTGATTTCTGACAGTTCAAGAGCATTGTAGTGAAGAGATTTCAATTCCTCACAATATTACAATATTGAATGTTAGGAAATTATGCTTCCTACTTTTAGTCCATAGCATTAAAACAGAAGAGAAAAAAAACAATTTCACGCGGAGCTGACCTAAGCTGCTCAAAATGTGCTGTTACCACCATTCTGCCTGGGCTTATCAGTGAATACAATATTTGCAACATACTTTGACAAGGAAAAGAAACAGCGAATAGTCAGAGGAAGAGCTATGCATCCGTCAGGATTTTGATAAAGAACACAATTAATGTTCACCTTCACTGTGAGCAAGGCAAAAGTATTACCAAAGGTTCATACGTCAGCGACTGTGTTTTTTCCCTTAATGGACAACACTGGCTTTGAGTGCAGGTGGGGGAAAAATTGCTTTGATCCAGAAAAGTGAGAAACATTCAGCGATCAAGGTTGCAAAACAATTTCACTCTGGATCTCTACCTGCTTCTTTGACAGCAGGATGATGGGCTGAGCACAAACAATAATGAAACAGTAGAAAAAAATGTGATGCAACAAGTTAGCTAGCGTGATAGTTTTTTTTCACAATGTCTCTTCATCTCTGCATTGTGTAATTTATCTCCACTCTTTTCTGCCAATGAAAAAAATTTCACAGAATTTATATTAAAACTGGATAAAGTATCACGTTATCTATTGCTAACTTAGAAACATTTTATTTTTCAATAAATGTTTGTTTGAGATAAATTTCCCACCACCTTTTCTAAAGGTACCAGGTGGTTCCACCATTTTATCAATTATAATATTTTATAATTGTATTCTACTACCATCCTGGGTTTAAACTGCAAATTGTCGGAGACAAGGGTTCGAGTGCACTATCCTTTCTTCTCTAATCTGGTGCAAATTTACCTGGATATCACAGCTAAAGCTCTTCTTGTTGACAACTGCCTGGATGAGGCCTCACATTGGAACATATTTCAACTTTGCAATCTAGGATAGAATCAAACTTAGACATAGAGGCAGCAAGCCACTCCAAAAAATCCTTCAACAGCTTCAGTCCGGTTTCTGTTCAACATAATGCCACAGAGCACATAATGTACTTTGAAACTCAGTATGGCTTAAACTGTTACATAATGGTTTGATCATTTCCTTTAGATTTACAATTCAACTGGGATTTGAAGCAGAGATATATCATCAGGCTAATGGTACAAACCTGGTAGCTACCTCTGGGACAGAAGTGGAATTTTCTTCCATGGTCTCCCTGATATTAGCTTGGATTGGAATGGACATTGTTGGAAATTTCAGACAATGAGACTTAACCATCACTTTCCTGTCCAAATTGAGAATTTCTTCCTCCTGCCCTGTCAATAGGGCTACTTACCATTCTTCTCCATTTGGAATATTCCAAATAATGACAGCGGGGTCAGAGCCCAGGATGCTAAGATGTTGACTGTCTTTCTATCCAACTTACTAAAATGGTTGCAGCAGGCTCTGAGAAGTAAAGGTGAGTTCCTGCTAAGGCCTCTTCTAACGTTACAGAGTTGTCCCTGACATAATGATTGCAAATTCATTATCGGTACTACTTCAAAGAAAGAGGTCAGGCTGGGGTGAATAAAATGGAGCAGGCATATGCCCTGTCTTATGATTACTTCACTCGGAACCAATAATTCCTCTTTGTCAGGGTAATATAGGAAAAATATCAATAATAAGGATTGTTATAAGGAATCATAGTATCTTTACAATGTGGAAGCAAGCCATTCAGTCCATTGTGCCCACACTGATCCAGACTCACACCCCAATCCTAATTCTGCACTTTCCATGGTCATTCAACATGCCCTGCACATCCCTGGGCACTATAAGCAATTGTTGATGGCCAATGCTCCTAATCTACACACCTTTGGACATTGGGAGAAAACTGGAGCATCCGGAGGGAACCCTCACAGACACAGGGAGATTGGGGAGACTTCACACAGACAATCACCTGAGGATGAAATCAAAACCAGGTCCTTAATGCTGTGAGTAGCAATGCCGTCCACTGAGTCACTGTGCCACTTTAGTTGACATCAGGTTGAAGGTTTCTATCAAGAACACATGGGACCAACTCTTCAGGTAGAGAATTATAGAAATATCCTGTTGAATAAGATGAGGCTAAAATGCCAACTGAGTTGTCATTTTTCAAAAAAGATTTTTAACTCTAGTCAACCTCCTCACCTTAATTTTTTAAAATCTATTTGTATTTGAAGAAGAACAAAGTGTCCTTCTTAGGTACTGGCAAATATTCCTTCATTTGCCATTCCTCATAATATACAATGATTTCAGTCATTCAATTATTGACTTTTATAGGATCTTACTTTGTACACATTGTCTGTCACATCTGCGGACTTAACATGTGTGACTGCACTTCAAAAACAATCCATTTGTTCTAAGTAAATTTGAGAAATCGCATGACAGAGAAAAGACACAAAGAAAGGGAAACTGCACATTTCACTTTCTTTAGTATGAGATAGAGAGGGAACCCGCAATTAGGTATATGTGGCAGAACTCGACATTGCCTTTGGCCTGGTTACTAATGGTTACTATCATGTTAACAATAATCATTTTAACTTAAAACAGTAAAACACATTACAAATTATGAATTAGATATTACAGCACCCAAATAATCACTGTTCATGCAGATAGTGAAGCCACAGTTAATGACCTGATGAGTAGAATCACACAGCTCTTGGAATCCTTCAGCATTAACTCTCTTAAAGACAAGCTTTAGATGCGATGCCCCCTCTTTTCTAAAAGAAATCTTAAATATTTACAATGTACCTGTGAGTTTTATAACAAACATTAATTTGCAGATGCATCCAAAACTCTTGGTGTTGAATTCACCTGAAAGTGTTAGTAATTTCGACAGTCATCAGTGACATTGCCTGTCATTCCAGTTTGCGTTGTCAAGTTTTTATTTCAAGGACTACAACTGCTGTTCCAGCATTTGCTAATCAGGATGCACGACAGCCAAGTTCTGCTTCAGATTAGTCACTGACTGATTACATTCCTTAGGCTGTTTCAGCTGGTTTGAATGGTCTTGGCATTTACTGCTTTGTGCCTTAAGAGCTTCCAATTCGTTTGGAGATTTTGGTTTTACACCTAGGATTCTTCTAATTCTGTCAAAGGATTAGCCTTCTTTTGGTTCAAGATTTCTTTTTCTTCATGACCAGTTCTAATAAGTAAACAACCTCTTCAAGTTATCTTTTTCTCTTTGTATCCTTTAAAGCCTGGACATCTTCCATTTGTTGTCTCTGCAATTATTTGGTTTCCTCGATATCCTGCTTGAAATATTTCACTAGAGCATTAATACTAGCATTTATTTCTGAAAGGAATGCCTCGTGTGTTTGCAGTGCCTTGTGATTTGCACTGTGTATTTCCACCTGATTTTTTTTCAGCTGTCATTTTCTCCAGCTTTGTTCTAACCTCAAGGTGATATTTTTGTAGCTTCTCCTGCTGACCTTGATTTATTTTGCATGTGAGTTGTTCGCGATCTTGCTGTGAATTACCGGATTTGTGATTCAGAGCTTTAATTAATTTTCCTTCCTTTTATTCTCTTTCAGAACTATATTCATCTTTGTGAGCTGAGCAGATAACCACTAACCCCTATATCATATTGGAGGTGGCATTCTGAAAACCGAGAATGCCAATCCTGAGCTAGTTGTTCATCTTTTTCTTTCTGTTGAGTTTGAATATTTCTCTCCACATCAGAAAGCTGAGACTTTAGGTCCACTAATTCAGAGGGAAGTGAAGCATTCCATTTTTCTCTCATTGTCAATTCTGGCAGTGCCTCTTAAACAGCCTTCTGCTGTTTTGCTATGTCTTTGATCTCTGACTGATCCTATGGATTACAACAATTGCAAGGTCATAGCATGCTGATATACCTGCATTTACTGTTGCAGCAGTATCTACAACATCCAAGTAGGTTGATTGAAATTGCACTCTAGCATTATTATAGATGGACTTGATGAATATTGCATACTGAACGTTTTATAGTCGCAGGTTTTGTTATATTTTTCATGACTGTGGGTGCCTTTAGAATTTGCAGGGGCAACATACTGCCACTTACTCCTCTGCCAATCTGAACCAAAAACAAAGTGTCACCAGTTTTCTTGAGGATAAATAATTTGAATTTTTGCATACATTTCAGATGATTTCATTATCTTGATATTTTCCCTGAGATTTACAATGTGGAATGTGTTGTTGGCTGCTTTTGACTTGTTGTGCAAGTACAGCCGGCTCTGCTTTAATGCGTGTTCTGTCAACACAAATTGGCTGTAATGTGATTTACGAATAGGGAAATGCTATTTCTAAAAGGCAAATTATGTTGGCTATAAGGCGAATCCATTGGTGTGTGGAGGAGTAGGCGTTGGCATCACATGATTGTATCACTGGCTTTGTTGTGAATGAGTACAATGTTAGCGGCGAAACAGTCTCCACACCTGCATCAAAGAACAAAAAAAATTACAGCACAGGAACAGCCCGTTCAGCCCTCCAAGCCTGCACTGATCCAGATCCTCTATCTAAACCTGATGCCTATTTTCCAAGCATCTGTATCCCTCAGTCCCTGCCCATTCATGTATCTGTCTAGATACTTCTTAAAATACCCTATTGTGCCCGCCTCTACTACCTCTGCTGGCAACGCGTTCCAGACACCCACCACCCTCTGCGTAAAGAACTTTCCACACATATCTCCCTTAAACTTTTCCCCGCTCACCTTGAAATCGTGACCCCTAGTAATTGAGTCCCCCACTCTGGGAAAAAGCTTCTTGCTATCCACCCTGTCTATACCTCTCATGATTTTGTAGACCTCAATCAGATCCCACCACCAACCTCCGTCTTTCTAATGAAAATAATCCCAATCTACTCAACCTCTCTTCATAGCTAACACCCTCCATACCAGCAACATCCTGGTGAACCTCCTCTGCACCCTCTCCAAAGCATCCACATCCTTTTGGTAATATGGTGACCAGAGCTGTATGCAGTATCCCAATGTGGTGGAACCAAAGTCCTATAGAACTCAAACATGACCTGCCAACTCTTGTACTCAATACCCCGTGTGATGAATGAAAGCATGCCCTATGCCTTCTTGAACAGTCTATGACTTACATTGCCACCTTCAGTTTAAATGGACCTGAACACCCGGATCTCTCTGTGCATCAATTTTTACCATTTACCATGTAGTTCGCTGTCGAATTGGATCTTCCAAAATGCATCACCTCGCATTTGCCTGGATTGAACTCCATCTGCCATTCCTCCGCCCAACTCTCCAATCTATCTATATTCTGCTGCATTCTCCAACAGTCTCCTTCACTATCTGCCACTCCACCAATCTTAGTGTCATCTGCAAGTGTCATCACATAATCATTTCATAGGGTTTACCATGAAGTGCTTTCTGTGAGAGCTACAGTACAATGTCCTCCCTCATCAAGTCATCTTAACATTTTTTTGAAGGTAAAGTGTTCAATTTACTTTTATTTTATTATTTGATATGAATTAAACTTTTATTCGAATTGTGCCACCCTTTATATTAGGCTTTTGAGTGGTTTTTTAGTGATTTTTGTTTGGTTGTGTGCCCCTAACCCCACTTTTCCCAAAGGCCCCATTATTTCTATAGCATGATTTTCTATAACTCAATGCTGCACAGGAATGCAACTATCATGTTGTAGCAGAATGGACTGCAGTGAGATTCAGTTTTGTCAATACTGTCTCTGGCAGGATGCTTGATGGTCTTTACTGTAGCTGTAAGGTATTCCTTGAGTGCACTCTATTTGTAGCTGCAATGCCTCTGCCAATGACCTCTTCTGCTACGTGCCTTGTAAAAAATTTGCAAGCTGGGCATTTCCTTGGTGCATTCAGAAAGCCACACTTTTCACAAGTTATGCTATGTTTGTGTATTCCAGTGATTGTGTCAACTGCTAAGTTTGTACTAAGGACCTGTAAGTTTCATTAACCCCCAAGGATCATTTCGAACTTGCATCCACCCTGCAGTAGCTTTTCAACACTGCAAGTCTTTAGCTTGTCAAGTAAATCTTTCTGAAAGTGTCCTTGGGAGTTGATGCAGCCACCAATTCTGTTTGCTAGCTCCCCATCTGAAACAAAAATCACACAATAAACCCTTTTCCAAGTTTCTGACATGGCTTCTATGAGTTCAGTAGGCTTCTGTCTAAATTGCTTGAATGCTCGTCAATAAATGCAGGAATTTAATCTGAGTCTGAATGGGTCTTCTAATATAGTTCATATCGTTTGTGACAGTTTACCTCTTCACTGGGATGCGATAAGTTTTTACAGACCTTTGACCAATTGCTAAGCAAATCTTAATGACTTATTTTTCTGCATTTTATGTCCAAAATCGAGAAGCCATAGCACTGATCACTGTTCAAACATTTTAAATATGCTAGGAGTCCTCTTCTGTCCTTATTTAGACAAAGGATTTCTTTTGTTGGATACTCTGAAGAAATGCCTTTGACTTTCATTTGCTTGTTATTGATCTAGCACACACTCCGATCACTTGCCTTTCTCAAGTGAATTAAAATGGCATCTCAAAAGGGATTTGTGTGTTTACTGCAGCAAGCTGTGTTTTCTGCACTGTCTGATGTGAGCCGAATGTCTCATGCACTTCAGCACAATTTAAGACTGTTAACCATATGTTTAGTTCCAGGCTAATTTGCTTGCTGATTATTCAAACATGACAGGCCTCATGGCATAATATTTTCACTTGTGCCCATCATGTCATGTAAATGACAGTGGCCTAATGACCAATTGCAACTCTATGGGTACTTTATTTAAAACTGTAAAACACATGGGAGGCTATGAAGCAAACAGGAAAAGTCATTTCAAATTCAGAACATTAACTGTTTATGTCTGCAAAAATGCTACCAGAACTGCTGAGTTTCTCCAGGATTTTTGGGTTTTATTTCATATTTTCAGCATTTGCAAGATTTTGCTTTTATTACAGCAATCCAACTGATCTTTGTTTATAGCTTTTAAAGTCACAGTAGGCTAACAGGCAGGCAGTGTTGCAACATTGTGCCCATACAGCGCATGGAGTCCTTAAGGTTGAGCCATTTTAAAAACAACATATACATACCACAGGTACAGTGTGAAAATCTTCATTTCAAAGCACTATCATTACTGACCTGTATTCATTTGTAAACTTACATATAGTCACAAGGAATACCAGTAGTCTGTGAACAATTGAGATTAAGGTAACAAAACAAGCTTGCCTATAAAACTTAATTTTCTCCTCAGCATGGAGCTTTCATGTCAATCAAAGTGCCTGACATAGTGTATTCTCTTGAAAACAAGTGGAGATCAAATGTCTCTCTGTTAGCAAAATGGAAAGTATATCAATAGATTATTCTATTGCCGAGATCAATACAGTCTTCATCAACCACATTCTCAAATGATAATCTGGCACTGATATGAATTCAATAGGCAATGTTATCTGGCTATTAAGATAGAAAGCGTGTGAAATTTTATTAGAAATGTGTGACTCAATTTCATTGATCCTTTTATTTCAAAGATGATAGATACACAAATTCATGTTTACAATGATGCTTATAAATACAATGGTGGGTAATGTATTTTTTTCATATGCCAGATGTGATGAATGATTTTTAGATTTTAGGTTATGGAGTGCCTTAGTTCTACAATGATGATGTGTATGCTAAAAGGGTGGCTCACATGAAAGTGATAGTAGCACACAACCTTTTGTGCAATGCTATGAGATCTGAGAGTTTAATGATTGTAACACTTAATGGCCTACATAAAGTTCCCTTAGCTTCTTCAGCACATAATTTCATACAATATAATTGAAAACAATTAATCCTTAATATACACCAATGCTGATGTTCACAGGCTGTGGTTGTAGCTTTTTAAGGAGGCAATTACCTCATCCCGGCAAAAGAATAAAGGGCAAGCCTGCCTCTACCCAGTGGTGAAATCATGACCAGAGTTAATGGTTGTCAGGCAGAGGTTGTAACTCTCATACCATCTGGGAGGGTAATCTACTTCTGACAGCAGCCAACCAATTGTATCGCTGACAGATCTCCAGTCCAAACAGCGCCATTGCACAGCAGTGGCCACTGCTGGCACTGCAGTAGTCCTCTGCAAAGAGCCATTGGGTGGCCGAATGAGTGGTGAGTTGGAGCAGTCTTTTCGGAGCCAGTCAGACAGTTCCTCATGAGAGATCACAACTGGGAGGCTGAAAGGGGAACAAATGGCAGTGTCATTGTTCACAATGACAGTGTTCACAAAAAGAAGGGACCACTGTTCAGCAAGACCACCACTAGGCAGACAAGATTTGACTTGAACTACCACAATTTTGTCGGGCACCCTATGGATTAAATAACAGAAGCAGCAAGAGCAGTCCCTAATGTGGCCTATTTTACAACACTTATGCATGGGATATAGGTGGTGCTAGCTAAGCCAGAATTTATTGCTCATCCCTAACTAGCCTTGGGAAGTTTAGAAGCTGCCAGAACCCATCATTAAGGAGGTTATAACTACAAACTTAAAAAGAAGCACAGGGCAATCAGGAAGCGCCAACATGGTTTTTGAAAGGGAAATCATCTTTAATCAATTCATTAAAATTCTTTGAAGGCATAACATGTGTTTTGGACAAAAGGGAGCCCAAAGATGTGTTCTGCTTAGGGAGCATTTGACAAGTTTCCACATACAGGGTGCAAAGTAGGAGCTCATGGCTTGGGGGCTAACAAACTAACATGAACAGACAATAGGTTATCTTTGCAAATAATACTAATATAGATAGGAAATTATGTTATGATGATGACACAACAAGGATACACGTCAATATAGATAGGTTGAGTGAGTGAGTGAAAGTCTGAAAGATGAAGCAAAATGTAGGAAAATGTAAGCTCATTCACTCTGTCAGAAAGAATTAAAAAAAGAGCCTTATTTAAATGGTGACAATCTGCAGAATTCAGATCTAGCTGTTCGAGTGCATGAGCTACATAAAGTTAACATGCAGGTATTGCAAATGGTTAAGAAGGACGATGGAATGCTATTCTTTATTACATGAGGAATTGAATGTAAAAATATGGATGTTGTGCTTCAGTAATAATGGACATTAATGAGACAACATTTAATAAAGGCAAAATATTGTGGTTGCTGGAGGTCTGAAACACAGAACGCTGGAGAAACTTAACAGGTCTGGCAGCATCTGTGGAGAGAGAAACAGGGTTAACTTTTTGAATCTGTGAGATTCATACAATGTCACAAAGATAGAGTACTGTTTTGGTCTCCCTATTTAACAAAGGATGCAGGCACATCGAAGGTGGTTGAAGATTTACTAGATTAATCTCTAAAATGAGTAGGCTTCCTTATGAGGAAAGATTGGATAGGCTGGATTTGTTATCTGTAGAGTTCAGAAGAGCAAGGGTGATTTGATTGAAGTTTATAATATCCTAAATGTTTTGGACAAGGTGGTCTTAAACATGATGTTTACACCTGTGGGTGAGTTAAGAAATAAAGGATTGCGTTTTAAAACTAGGAAATCCCCTAACTTTTAGGATGGAGATGAAGGGACTCTTTTTTCCTCATAGAGTGTTGTGTGGTTTTGGAATGCTGCCTCAGAAGACAGTGAGAACACGTTCATTGAATATTTTATTGAATAGCAAAGCAGATGTGGAGTGCAGAATAGCCTACTTTTCCTCCTAACTCAAGCAGATGCTCGAACATGAAGATACAAAACAATCTGTAAAGACAACGTGCCTAGGGAAGTCAAAGAGAGTCAAAACAGATTCTGGAGCCACTTGATGGTATAAGGCTTCTAAACAAAATTTACACTTAATACATGAGCAGCTACTTCAAAACTGTTAAACTGCTAGTTGTATAGTTATATGAGATTCAGACAAGCAGCTATAAAACTTCAAGGTCCAGGAGGCACAGACCTACAAGTGCATGTGCAAGTCACCACTAAGTTTAGTCACAGAGTTTGAAATGTCAGCACAATATATCAGGAGGAAGCTTGTAGGCAATGGATACAATACTTCAGAGGCAAGAATTTCCAAAGTTGCTCAGAAGTTCAGGCAAATTGAAGCAAAGGGCTGAATGGCCTACTCCTGCATCTATTGTTTATTGTCTATTGTCTGTTGTCTATCCCATTACCCTGTAGGAAGATGCTAAAAACATCTGTTTATGTTCTCCCAGAAAAATCCTTTATCATCTGATGAGAAAAATAAACTCTTAGTTAGACAGCCTGATCGAAAGTAGTGCATCATGGCAGTGAAAGAACCAACATAATGGTGTTCAAAGTGAATAAGTGTTCCAAAGATGAATGGAGAACTACAGTTGTGTGTGGATCTCAATTAAACAAAAGAGTTAGCAGAGAAAGACATCTTATTTCATTTGATGACAATAATTTGCCGAAGTTGGCAACAAAAGATTTCTCACAAAGATGGGTATGAACAATGTATTCAAAGAATCTCTACTGTGTGGAATCAGGCTATTCGGCCCATCGAGTCCACACCACCCCTCCAAACAGCATCCCACACAGACCTAACCCCTATCTTATCCCTGTAAGCTTAGAATTCCCATGGCGAATCCACTTTGCCTGCACATCCTGGACACTACGGGCAATTTAGAATGGCCAATCCACCCCAACCTGCTCATCTTTGGACTGTAGAAGGAAACTGGAGCACCCAGAGAAAACCCATGCAGACACGGGGAGAATGTACAGACTCCACACAGACTGTCACCTGAGGCTGAAATTGAAACCACTGAGTCTGTGCCACATGTTCCGGCTGGTTTCCTTAGATCAAAAGTCAGGATTGCTGACTAGATTCATAACATCATTCGGAAGGTAATAATTGGACTATCTACCATCTGGGATTTTCTCTGCATCAGAGATTTTCCAATGGGCAAAATCTGGAATCCTGGCAGAGAAACAGGGAATCATTTGCATACAGCTGACATTCTACTGTGTGGTAACCAAAGAGGGAACACAACCAGAGGGTCAGGGACATGTTGAAGGCATTACCAAACACAGGTCTTGAGCTAAATGGGAAACGCTAATTCTCTAGAATGACACTTACATATCATGTCATCCAAGATCGAAGCATCACAGTAGATCCAAGGCAGATAGGAGCCGTCAGTGAATTTCTGGCATCGGAAGTGATATACAGTACTTTTCAGGCAAGGTCAATTAAGTGAGAAATTTTATTCCAACCTAATCGGGTTACTCAAACTATAAGAGAGCTTTTGAAGAAAAGCAAACTCATGATACTTCAATCAGGAACAGACAGTAACTCTTAAAGTCTTAAAGAGAAGCTACTTCCAATTGACGTTTCAGCAAATTACAATCCAGGCTTATTCTTCAAAGTCGCCACAGTTCCATTGTCCATAAGAATAGGGGCAGTCCTTGTTCAAGTGCAAACTAATTAAGCTAAAAAATGGATCAATTATGTGTTACATGCTTTGATGGACACCGAACAGAGGTTCACAACCATGGAGACAGATGCATACACAGCCACACAGGGATGTGAATGGCTCACAGACTACCTCATGAGACTGATATCCCAGACTGAGATGGACACAAGATCTTTGGTAACATTACTAGCAGTGAAACAGATTTCTAAAATGCTTCCACACCAGAAAAAACTTTCAGGTTTAGGCTGATGTGATACAAGAAGTAACAGAAAATACACTAGTGACTATGGAAGTGGGCCAAGCAGTAAAATAAGATCCTCGAGCCTTATTTTATAGTTATAACTAAAACATTACTGGCAACTGAGGGCAGCTATAACCAAAACATTTCTGGTGATTGAGAGCAAATACAGATATATTTATAAAGATAAATTGTCTGAAAAGGAATGCACGAAAGCCAGATAACTCAGGCTGCAAGGGTCATCAAAACATAATGTAATGGACCAAATGCTGAACTGATTCCATCAGCAGAAACAACATTCAACATTAATGGAGGATTTATTGATTTAGGACCATAGAATAATTATATGAAAGTCATAACAAAGAAAAGCCCACAGGTGATATCTAGTTCTTACAAACTTCAAAGCAAGAAAACAACGTTCATTGTGATGGCCAGGCATTTCAAAAGGCCTAGAGGATTACATTGTGTTGAGTTAAATATGTGCCTTATGCAGCTAAGTGCCGACAGAGCTAATGACTTCATCAGGATTTCTAAAAAGACCATGGGTAAGGTTAACAATGGATTTGTTTCATTTTAGAGAGAAGATGTGATCATTCCTAGTTAACATATCCAAGATAGATTGAAGTGGCAAGACCTCATTCACCCAAAGCAGAATCAGTGGTCAGAACACTAAAGAAGATCTTTGTGATACAAAGTCTCCCAGAAGAGTTATTATCGGGCAACGTAACTCGAAATGTGAATAAGGATTTCAGGAAGTTCAGTTTTAAGGCAGGCATCAACCAGCTGATAGGATCTCCACTGCATCCTCAGTTAAATGGAATGGCTGAAAGAACAATTAGGGCGTGAAGTTGCTGCGTAAGAATCCAGATTGGCAATTGGCTCCATTCAGTTACAGAGCAACTCCATTGAATAAAGAGGACGTGCCAATGGGTTTGTTCATGGGGAGAAGATTGAAAGCAGATGCATCAGCTTTGCAACAAAAATACAAACATAACTTTTCAAGCCCACAAGATTATAAAACAATGGGAGAAAAGCCACGTCACCTTGAAAAGAATTTAGATTATTGAGGAGGAGAAGCAGGAGGTCTTAAGAGGCAAAAAGGTAAAAAAAAAATCTCTGAAATGTGATCAATTCATTTCAGGAAATCTGGTTGGCATTAACGAGGGGGGCCGAAGGACCTGTAACTCTATGGCTCTTACAAACTCTAGACACAGGGTGAAAACTCTGTCAAACTTAAAAGCAGGGTAGAAAATCTGATGAGAGACAGCAAGTCACAGAGCACAGTTATCAAACAGAACAGCTGACAGTTTATAATGTCACTTTGACTGAAGGGTCATTCAGGAAGTATAGGAAGAATGTGATTTTACTGTAGCCAAGAAGTGAACCGATTATGGTTATCACAGAATATAAGACAGCCATACCTGCCCTACAATGGATGGTGTATGGAGTTATACAGCTACTCCAGACAAAGTGCAAAACTTTTACTCTTATGTTGAACTCAAGTTAACCAGACCATAGAATCGCTACAGTGCGGAAGCGGGCCATTTGGCCCATTGTGTCTACATCAACTTGCCAAAGAACATCACACTCACATCCACTCTCCTACTATACCCATGTAATCCTGCATTCAGCATGGTTCCTTCACCTAACCTGCACATTCCTGGACACCATGGACAATTTAGCATGGCCAATCCCCCTAACTTGCACATTTTTAGACTGTGGGAGGAAACCGAACACCCAGAGGAAACTCACACAGACATGAAGAGAATTAGCAAGCTCCGCACAGCTACTCACCCAAGGAATTCAAGTTAACCAGATTGTGGTGTGTAATTAAAATCCAGATCATCTCTAACTCTGAAATTTGGACTTTGAGTAGATGGAGTGATGGTGATAATGGAGATAATAACGTTGTTAGTAACATTAATGAGCACAAAGGCTATGGGTTGAATCTGACCTTCTTTGGCTCAATGTCAGTTGCATTGAGTGTTTTGTAGTTGATTCAAGTCCACCCCATCCTGCAGATGCTTCATGTCCCTGCCCACAAATAGCGGACCAAATTTCCATGATCTGAACCAAATATCATTAACTGTACAGGGCAACTGACTGAGACCTAGTGCTTGATTGAGTACACAGTGACATTTTAAAGATGGCACAAGCAACAAAGATGTTGGTCAATTCTGGGTTATCCCAGCTACAGTAAGTTGTTCCAGGAGCAGCACGCTTTAGGATGGGGCTAGAATCAGGGCAGATGATTGCCATGGTGGAGTGATCTTCAGTTAATGATGCAAGTTTAGGAAGATACACGCATCTGTTCATTGATTTGTGGCTGTGTTTGAGATTGTGAGGTCAGCTTGCAATGGGACCCATTCCCATGTTGCAGCTGTTTACTGTAGACTCCTCTGCAGCATATCAAAGGTTTACTCTTTCTCAATTGTACAATCATCCAGGATCTCTCGATTTTCTGATTGGTGAAGCATCCTTTTCTGAATTCTATGCTGAACCAATTCTGAAAAGACTTTCACACTCTACAGCTAGTTATGCTAAATTTTTATCATTTGTACCAATTAGGTGACTTGATATCATGCTTGAGGCATATAATGTGTATTGTCGTTTACCAGGTTTGATTATCATCATTACCAAAATTGCTTTATATAGGGTCAGCCACAGTATAATTGTAAACACTGCCATTTTAATTTGCTAAATGTTAGACCTGCAATTGATTGGGTAATCAACTTATTCTTTTCTGTAAAGAACAATTTGCCACAACTAATATACAGGATTTAAATGTGACAGAGATGCTGACGTGCTAAAAATCTCCCTTAGCTGGATGTATTAGAAAGAGAACTGTTGGGCTAGCTCCAACCATTTCCTAACAGGGGAGTGGCCATAAGAAAGCAAAAAAATCTGCTTTGACATATTCTCATTCAGTCAAGGGATGTTGCTCTGGAAAATAACACCAAAGTAGAACTAATGCAGGAAGGATAGATAGTTGCTTTATGACATATTTCAAAGAAAAACTAACGGCCTCTAGATTCTGGTGTAATTAATCTACTGGGAACACTCAATGCTGTTGCTCACTAATATTGCTGCTCCTTACTTTGATGAACATAAAATTAATTGCCCACTGGAAAAGGAATTATACATGGATTGCAGTTCTCGGTGTAGCATGCTGTGGATCAAGAAAGCAGTAAACTCATTTCAAAACCTTATTGGGCTGCAGAGAAAACAATCATGTGGGCAGCCCCTTCAAGTTTGATATACTTATGATAAAATCTGTAAACTGGTGTTCTTATGTTGTCTGTGTACAAGGCTGGTCTCTGTGAGAGATGGAGCTCTAGGATAACATTGTTATAGACAGGCATAACCCCCTCAAGATACCTTAAGAAGGTAGCCTGGACCCTTATTTTTTCTTATTTTAAAGGCAAATATGAAGTGCCATATTCCAGATGCAATGCAACCTGCCAACGCTCAGCAAAAAGGCAATTTATTCAAACACTGTTGTTAAAATACAATCAAAAGAAAGAAGAACTTGGAATAACTTAACTCTATTGGAAATTGTAACTGAATAATGGACAATATTAACTACTCCTAATTATCTGCTCCAATATAGCAATGTCTCATAAACACACTCCTTAGCAAAAAGGCAAATTCAGACATATATTTGCATATGCAGTTCTCCATTCCAGGAGGAAAATAAAAATCAAAAGAAGTCTCAGAGAGACTAGCAGCCAGGAGACATTTACCGAAGCTACCAATTCTGATGAGACTCCAATATCTACTGATGCTACTGAAAATCCAAAACCCAGAAATCCTGATCTGTGAGAGCTGGCCACACCCATTTAGGCAGTTGAACAAAAACCCAACGCCTCTTAAATCGCTTACTCAAGTGATTTTGGAAGACTACTCAATGCCTTTGCCTTACAACCACTCTTCAATAAAAAGAATCAAGACAAAATAACCTCTGAAAACCACAGCGTCACCACAACATAGAAATATATTTTGATCATAAACACCCATTACCATGGTTACACCTGCCTCACCAACTGACAGTCCTTTAATGAAAAGCTAATTGACCAATCCATGTTCATAATGATGTGACATGGTGACAGACATGAAAATTAGCATGTAATCATTTCCAACATCTGCTGCAATAACTACCATGCCTTCATGAATCTAGTATCCAATAGCTTGTCCTGTCAAAGCTATCAGGTCTGCTGTGGCACCCATACCCATGGATAGATGAAGATTGAAGGTAATTCTCTCCACTGTTGGAGTTGCCAAAAGACAATGGCTAAGCATTGTGTCTGTGGAAAGTAAATGCAGCTTCTTGCAGTTTTAAATGTCCCCTAAGGCAGTTCAACATTATTGACTAGCCTAGAATGCAATGCTCAAGTGAATTGAGAGGGCAACCACAGAGGGCTCACTCAGAGATAGTAAGAACTGCTGATGCTGGAGTGTGAGATAACACAGTGTGGAGCTGGGGGAACAGGGCAGGCCAGGCAGCATCAAAGGAGCAGGAAAGCTGACGTTTCAGGTCGGGACCCTTCTCCTGAACAAAGGTACCATCAGATAGCAAGACACAGAATTGCGTATTGTCCATAAGAAGGGTCCCGACCTGAAACGTCAGCTTTCGTGCTCCTCTGATGCTGCCTGGCCTGCTGTGTTGCTCCAGCTCCACACTGTGTTAACCATAGAGAGCTGTTATGGCAAGCTGCAGATATAATCCTTTAGAGTGAGTTGTACAGATAGAATTGTGTACAGGTAACTCCAGAATCAGCTGACACTTGGGGAGGTTTTACGTGGAAACTTATCAGCAGCAGCAGCAGCAGTATAATTTCTAATGTACTGCAGGTGGAACAAAAAAGGTTCACAGCTGCCATTTTGCGCTTTTGGGTAGCAGTATCAAAATGAACAACAATATAGCATTTTATTTGCATCCAGCTGAAGGAATAGCTTGATCATAACAATAAACTTTTTACTGTTCTCCCAACTGTGTCACAGAATATTGAAGTTCCAAATGAACCCCTGGCACATGCTGCTCTGATCCTGATTCAAGTAAAGAGCTCTCAACACTCCCTCAGTGCTCAGCATTGAGTAGTTGGCTGATATAATATGCTTAAGCGTGGGAAATGAGCTCACAGCCTAATGAGTTTGAGACAAGAGTGCTACCACTAACAAAGGTGCCATCAGAAAGCAAGATGCAGGATTGCATATTGTTCATAAGAGAACAAGGACATAAGAAAATAGAGCCAGTTCGCAAGCCTATGCCACCATTCAATATGATCACTGTTAATCTTTCATGTTGCCTTTCACTTTTTCACCCTCCCCTTATAATCCTTGATTCCCTTAGTGCTCTCTCTAAGCTGTATGGCTGTACAGCCACGCTGAGGGTTCATGCACACCAACTGGTGAACTGACATCATTCTCAGAGTTAACTTTTGGTTTCTGATGTCGCTGCCATGCACAGACCTCAGAGTTCATGCAGAAGAAAACGAATTAGAGGGATCATAGGTTAATTGAAATGTCAACCTCTTTCTACAGGTAATTTGCATCAACAAGGGCCTGCCTTCCCATGATAATGATCTGGAAAAGATTTTTCTTCCCTTTCGAGAAGTTCCTTTTGAAGCACGAGGTCCACACACAGTAACCATTGCAGAACATTTTCCTTAGCTAATCGTTCAGCGTGATTCTTGTATTCTAAACATTTACACTACAGAGAGACTATTTCCTCAGGCAATAAATCTCTTTGTTGAGCTAACTGCATGAGGATATTAGCTATCTGTGTGAAGACCTTTTACAAATCTTCTGCAAATCTTTCTCAGTTTCCCAGGTTAGATTGTGTTTTGTGACTGCCAGTAAGTGGCTCTTTGCTCAGTAGTTCCTTTTTGGTAGGTGTATTTCTCTAACTCTTGATCCACATTAATGTTTTTAATCTCTGATGAACACTTGACGATTTTCTGAGCTCATACATGGGTTACAGAATTTCTGTTACATGGACTTCTTCTTTCTCTTCTATATTAATAAAAGAGTGTGACTCTTTAACGAAGAAAGCTGAGGTTTCCTTATCTGCAGTACAATATCCAAAGAGTGCAATAAAGTCCAAGTGCTCTTCCTCCAACAGATTATGTGTCTGAAGCAGTAACATACTCCTCTACTGTTTCTACGAAAAGCAAGTTAAGGTCCAGACTCTCATCTTGTGGCAAGTCACTATCATCGTTGGCACATTCTGTTTTCATCTCTTCTAGCACTTTTTTTCAAAGAGAAATAAGAGATCTACAATATCCTTCTGTGGTTCTAGAGATGGCATTCTATCAATGAAGTCTGTCTGACTCAGTAATGACTCAACTTTGATCTCTGTTGCAGCCGGTAAAGAAAGGAGTTTCAAAGCTATCTTTGCAGATCCGTTTAATAAATAATGATGCTAATTAGGAATGACATTCAAGGTCTCTGTAATCTCTGTTCTGTTGGAATGAAGTGTAGCCTTCATCTCACCATTTACTCTGATCTTAACACCTCCTGAGCTGAAAAAAAGGTATGTGGAATTTTGGTCTCAAAATAATGTAACATCTGAATAATTTGATGCAGTTGATCCATCTCGTATCTAATTTGAAATTGGCTTTTTTTTCCATTCACTGTGATATCTGCACACTACAAATTGTCTTGTGAGTCTATCACCTCACACATTATGAATGCACTTTAGTCATCCTGGTCCTTGATCGCATTCACTTCTTGAACAACTGTAGACAGTAGCAGCCTGCTTTTAAATTTGCAAGCAGCTGATTGAAAATTCATATTGCTGTTTTGACAAACTGCCTGAAGGTGGTCTATCCTATATCATGTATAGCATTATCATCAGTGGCTTGACAGGCACTGATGTGGATTTTTCCTGGCATAATGTAAACAGGAAGCAATGTTGGCAGCTGTGCTGTCTCCCCATTGTGGTTTCTAATTTACTCCCCCACGCCCCACCGCCATTGTTAGCTCTGTGAATAAATTAGGCTGAGACAGTGTCAGTGGCCTGCTTCAGGGAAAATTTCTGCCCTCTCGAATAAAGAGTTTGTTTCATTCACATACTTCAGCCTGTCTGACTTACTACATTTTTATTTTTGTCATATAAAATCTTCCTTAGACTGTAAACATTCTGATAGAGCTTCATCCAGCACTCTTACAACAACATTCCCCTGTCTCAACAAACCATAGCAGTAATTACCCATGAGGTGGTATAATTCATTTCTAAAGGAATCTGTGGTTTCCCCGGTTACTTGCTGTGAAGGCATTTATACGTTGCCAGGTCCACAATGAGGTGTTTTTGTTATTCTGAAATAGGTGTGTATAGTTTTAGCATCTTCACAAAGTGCTATTTCTTCTGCTATTCCTTGTCTGTTGAAATAGTGTCACACTGCATCTAACTGCCTACAGTACACTGACTTGGACCTTAGGAGCAAATTTTCTTTGCACATGGCTCTTAATTGGTTTTATGCAGGTCTGAAGCAGTACAGCATCTGCTAAACCATGAATGCCTGCTTAACCTAGTCAGGGCCCTCTTCATTTTCTAAGGAACCTGATAAATGTAAGTCTTTTTCCATCATTAATACATTTGCTACATGGCTAAGTGACTGAAATACTTCTTTACTTTTCTGTTTTTTTTAAGCATTGTATGGGTTGCCCTCCTTGTATCTTTATCAATCTCTGCAATCTTCCCAATGACAGGTATTTAGCATGCACATTATGCGATTTTCCTTTTTCCTTATTTATTGCCATGCATACTTCAGTGGGTCTTGTCACTGCAGCTCAATACCTAGATGAGATTTGAAGCCCATGTCTCCCTGGCCCCGACCACTGCATGTCTCTTCAGGCAGTTCAGCTACCTCTGGGTTGGTATTGTTGGGCTGACCTCATGTTACTAGTAATATAGCCTTGTCACTATGTTTGACTTTCAGCCCTTACAGCCACTTGCCTCTGGTTCTGTGAGTTTGGTCATTTTGCCACCACGTAGCAAGGTAGGGTTTACATACTTGTGAATGAACCTTAGTGATATAACTTTATACAAAGGATGGTAGGAACAAATATTTTAGCTGGAGACCGAGAGGCACATGTTCCAGTTCCATGTGACCTGACTTTGCTGTGGAATTGTTCCCTTAGCACGTGCTCGGTAGCTATTCTTGTGGCAAAAGCGTCTTTCCCTTCATTCTCAATTCACCTCTTATTAGTACCTATCTTTTAGAGGCTTTAAAAGTTCATACGTTTCAGCTTCCATTCTTCTAAACTAGGCCCATTGAACTTGTGATCTTGATTGGAAGAAGTAGCTTGCTAGAATATTTTTCCGACGTTGCATGATTAAAAGCTTCCAAATGAGTCTGAAATATAAGAGAAGTGTAATGGTTTATAGCACAGAAGGCCTTTGGTCAATCATATCTAACCAACTGTTGCTAATGCAAAGCAAATCCCAGATCCATGCACCCTGCCCATTGCATATTTCTAGCTTCAAATCTTGATCCACCTCTCCTTAAAAGGTAACATCATCTCTGTCTCAATCACTCTCAGTGTCAATATATTTTATACTACCACAACACACTTTTTAAAATTTATTCTTTGGATGTGAGTATCATTGGAAAGGCCAGCATTTGCCACCATCCCTCATTGTGATTGGGAAGCTGTGGCAATCCATTCTGTTGAACTGTTGCAGTCCCTCAGGTCTGAGGGCACCTACAATGCTGTTAGTAAGGGAGTTCCAGGATTTTAATTCCACGATAGGGAATACACTTCCAATATAGATCCAAGTCTGGGTGGTGTGCTGAATCTTCCAGGCCCATTTGGAGCTTTCAAACTGGCAGATGGGGCTGGCATTTGGGCAGAAGGCAAAAATTCAGTATATTCAATGCCGGTTTAAAGCTTTGACACTAAGTGCACAGGACCTTTCAGGCTGGTCAGCTTTCCCAACCTTAATATTGGGAAACTTTCTGCACTTATTGGCACCCGAGCTCACCAGAATTATGATCACAGATGTAATCTTGCTGGGCAAACATAGATTCCAAATATGAGGTGTGTACCTGATGAAATAGAATACATCCTCCAAATTTCAGCAAGTATAAATTTCTCCAGTAGTTACTAAGTAAGACTCTTCAATTCCTTATGTACTATAACATTTTTAGTAGCATCTTTACGTGGTTGGTTAGTAAATATAGCTCTCTAATTTGCAAGACTTTTTCTATGTCGGTGTGCTCTCTCTTACAATGCCAGGGTTATATGATCAATATGATCCTCATTACCATTCAGGTGCAAAAACACATAACGGACACAATCACAGGATTCCACTTGTTTAGGGCTGTTTTAATGTAATCTCAATGATAGAAAACCAACCAGAGAGATGCAAGCAACACGATCATGGATTTGGAAGACATAGCACATACAAGAATGGCTAAATGTGTGAATAAGTACATGCAACTACGATGTGGTAGCCATAACAGAAACCTTTTTCTGGGCAAGACAGGCAGCTCAATATTCAAGGTTTAGATGTTTCAAGCGTGTTGGAGATGAATGTGAAAGGAGCCAGGCAGTTGCATTACTGATTCAGAAGAATGTCTCAGCTGTATTAAGAAAGGACATTTTGGAGGGTTCATCTATTGAGGCAATATGGGTTGAATTTAGGAATAAGAAGGGTGCGGTCATTATAATTTGGTTATTCTACAGGTCCAATAGCCAGCTGGAGACAGAAGACGAGATATGTAGACAGATCATGGAAAGATGTAAAAATAACTTTATTACAGTGGGCAATTTTAACTTCCCTAGTACTGACTGGGACTCATTTAATCCCAGGGGCTTCAATGGGCAGAACTTGTTAGGTGCATCTGTGAGTGTTTCTTGAAAGAATTTGTAAATAGTCCAACTGGGGAAAGAACCTGGCTTGGTAATCAAAATTTCCATGGAGGAGCATTTTGGGAACAGTAAGTTTAAAGTAGTTACGGATTAGGATAAGACTGGCTCTTGGGCAAAATTGCCAAATTGGGTGAAGATTACAAAATTAAACAAGAAATTAGGAGATAACAAAGTGTGGGGCTGGATGAACACTGCAGTCCAAGCAACATCGTAGGAGCACTGACATGATCCTTGGCAAGTAAGATTAAGGAGAATCCCAAGACACTATATACATACATTAGGAGCGGGGGGTAACTAGGGAAAGGGTAGGTCAACTCAAGGACAAACGACTGAATTTATGTCGAGCCAAAGAAAGTGGGTGAGATCCTTAATGAATACTTTTCATCAGTATTCACCAAGGAGAAAGAATTAGATGATGGCAAGATTAGAGAGGGCTATGTTGTGATTTTTTAGGGCATGTCAATCTTCAGAATGTGGAGGTCTTGGGAGTCTTGAAAAACATTAAGGTAGATAAGACGCTAGGGCCTGATGGGATCTATTCCATGATTCTGAAAGAGGTGCGGGAAGAGATGTCTGGGGTTTTTACAGAGGTCTTTGAATCCTGTTTAGCCACAGGTAAGGTCCCAGAAGACTGGAGAATAGCCAACGTTGTCCCTTTGTTTAAGAAGAACAACAGGGATAATCCATTAAATTTAGGCCTGTGAGCTTGACATCAGTGGTAGGGAAATTATTAGAGAAAATGCTTAGAGACAGGATTTTTTTCACGTTTGGTGAAGAATGTACTTATTAGGGAGCACTGATGTGTAAAGGAATCTTGGGGTCCAACTCCATACTCCCCAAAAGTGGCAACAAATGTGGATAAGATGGTAAAGAAGGTGTGTGGCATGTTTGCCTCCAGCCAAAGGGGCATTGAGTATAAAAGTTGGCGAGACATTTTGCAGCTGGATAAAATTTTAGTTAGGCCACATTTGGAGCATTGTGTGCAGCTTTGGCCACCATACAGTAGGAAGGATGTCGAAGCTTTAGAAAGGATGTAAAGAGGTTACCTGGAGTGGTGTATTAGCTGTAAGGAAAGGTTAAACAAACTTGGATTGCTTTTACTAGCTCAGAGGCTGAGGCGGGGGGGGGGGGGGGGGGGCAACGTGATAGAAATATATAAAATTATGAAAGGCATGGCTAGGATGGATGGTCAGAGACTTCTTCCCATGTCAAATGTTAGGGGTGGGGAATAGGACATAGGTTTAGGGTGAGAGGGCAATTGCTTTAAGAAGTTATACCAGGAAAGGGTTTTACACAGAGGGTGATAGGTGCTTAGAATGCACTGCTGGGAAAATAGTAGAAACAAACGAGATAAAGTTCAAGAAGCATTTAGACAGACACATGAACAGACAGGGAATAGAGGGATGGAGACCACGTGCAGGCAGACGGGATGAGTTTAGAATGGCATCATTGTTAGTACAGACAAAATGGGCTGAAGGGCCAGTTCCTGTACTGCTCTATGTTCCATGATCTAGTTGTCAAATCTGTGACCCTTGGAATACAGTACTTGGATGAAAACTTTAATTTCACTTGAAATGAATTAAAATTATATTATGGAGAGAAATTCAACATTAATGTTACAGCAATGACATGCAGGTAAAGTAAATACAACAAAAAATATTGTTTTGGTTGTTAAATCCTACTCCCTGGTGAAACTGAACTTTTCCTGAAATTAGTAGAATGAGAGCAAATTTTTGCCTTAGTTTATTAAATTTACTTTGTTCATATTCTGAACAGAGAAATGTTATCTCAATCTATTAAACAATGAAGTGAAATCTGCAAACAGCAAAACTTCCATGATTAAATGGCTCCATACAATTATAAGTACCCTACATCCCAGGAACAAATATTCCACATTAACACACCAGAGCACCATTGCCAAAAATGAAGGTCCCTGATGGACGTGTGATAGACTAATCATTTACCTTGCCTCAGCTGTGGGTACAGTTGGATTCCTGGATGCTGCTGCAATGCTGGGTGGAACGCTGAGCAGTGAACAGAATATATGATGACAATCCCAACATGCTGCCTGGCATTGAAGTATTGTGCCTGATGGGTAGGAACAACAAATTAACCCATTTGAAAGCATGGCAGAGAGAAGAATGCAGCAGTCTTCTCAGTGTTAGGAGCTGCAGCCAGAACAGAACAGCTTTCCTTTTCAGGTTTATTGTAAGTTTCCAGTCATCATGCCACTGTAAATCATTTCTAAGTCCTAATTGTACAACACACCCACAGAAAGACCCAATGACATATAATCTATGATTTGCATGATTCAAGACTATCAAAGTGCCCTTCTTCAATTTTACGCTAATCATAATCTTTCCCTTAGCACATTTGAATGTCAATAAAGTTAATCACGAAGGCATAAGAACTGGTTAGATCAGCTGGCTGGATGGCTGGTCTTGCATTGTAAAGTGTCGACAGCAGCATGGGTTTATTTCTCACTTCGACTGAGGTTACCATGGAGGATAATAAAGTGTGAAGCTGGATGAACACAGCAGGCCAAGCAGCATCTCAGGAGCACAAAAGCTGACGTTTCGGGCCTAGACCCTTACCATGGAGGATGTTCTTTCTCAACCTCGCCCCTCACCTGAGGCATAGTGACTCTCAGGTTAACCCACCACCAGCTGTCTCTCTCTAATGAGAGTAGAGGACTATTGGCGTCTTTATCTTTACCTTAAGGGCATTCAACTCTTACTTGGTGCATGGTAATGCTGACATGTTAACTTATCAATCATTCAATACACCAGCGATATTAATGACATTGAGCAAAACTGTTATGGTGACTCTTGACTTACTGAGATCATTTTGTAGACAATTTTGTAGTAAGCTATTTCAGACCTGTGACATCGTGTTTCATTTTTAATATATGCATGAAGATATAAAATGCAGAGTTAACATTCTCTGGATATAACAAGCAAAATTTGAAATTTTAGTCTCAAAAATGCTGTGTTTATCAGAAAAATGTAAAGTCACCATAGTCATACTTAGCATAGGACTGAGATAATGGGAACTGCAGATGCTGGAGAATCCAAGACAATAAAGTGTGAAGCTGGATGAACACAGCAGGCCAAGCAGCATCTCAGGAAGTGGTTTAATCTGAGAGTCACTATGCCTCAGGTGAGAGGCGAGGTTGAGAAGGAACATTCTCCATGGTAACCTCAGTCAAAGTGAGAAATAAACCCATGCTGCTGGCGACATTTTACAGTGCAAGACCAGCCATCCAGCCAGCTGATCTAACCAGTTCTTATGCCTTTGTGATTAACTTTATTGTGCTCCTGAGTTGCTACTTGACCTGCTGTGTTCATCCAGCTTCACACTTTATTACCTAGCGTAGGACTGCTTTCTCATTGGAGAGACACAACTGGTGGTTGAGCCTAAGGGTCACCACCCCTCAGACAAGGGGAAAGGCCGAGTGAGTCCTTCATGGTAACCTCAGCTAGAGCCATAATTGAAACCATGCTGTTGGCATCAGTCTGTATCACAAACCAGACAAGTGAGCTAACCAACCTTGAGTCAGGATCAAATAAAAAACAGTGACATACAGAAAATGACAATCTTTTTTTCTGAAGAAAGGGTTTGCTGAGTGCTTCCTATTCTTTAAAAACTGCACGGTTAGCTGAACAGAAAGAAAGGCCAGTTTGGATTGTTAAGGATATTGATTATATGATTATTAAAACTCAATTCAGTTAACATCCTGAAATATGAGCATTTTGCTCTCGACCTGGTACAGAATGAACTTGAAGGCAAATTAAGTTCTGGAAGACTATCTTTGTTAAAGAATAAAATATGGTTTTGCTAAATAGATCTTCAATGTTTAATCTTAAAGTTTAACAGCAAATAAAAACCTTGGGATAATGCCCCAAAAACTGCTGTAGTAATCAAGCAAATGTAATTTGACTTAAATTAACTTTTAATTTGGTTTATTACTGTCACATGTACTGAGATACATAGAAAATTGTTGTCTTAGGCAATTTAGTGGCAGATCATATTATACCAGTGTGTCAGGGTAACAGAACAGGGTGCAGGATGCAATGTTACAGCTGCCAAGAAGGTGCAGAGAGATATAAACATTAACATTAAACAAGCCCATTCAAAAGCCTGATAACCATGGGGAAAAAGCTGTTCTTGAATCTGTTTGTTTATGAGTTTACAAACTCTTATATCTTTTGCCTGACAGAAGAGGGCGCAAGAGAGTATAACTGGGGTAGGAGGGGTCTTTGATTATTTTGGTTGCTTCCCTAATGCAGCGAGTAGTGTAGATGAAGTCAGCGCATGGGAGGCTTGTTCCCCTGATGAACTCAGCTTTGTTCACAACTCTTTATAGTTTCTTTTGGTCTTGGGAAGAGCAGTTGTGCTGTGATGCATCCAGATAGGATACTTTCAATGGTGCATCTATAAAAGTTTTTATCAGTCTTTATGGACATGCCGAATTTCTGTAGTGTCCTGAGGAAGTAGAGCCCTGGCGCTCTGCAAGTTGCAGGATCTGCAGGATGGCAATGACGTGGTACCCACTGAGGGCACTGGGATCTGACTGGACAAGCAATTGGCTGTATGCCATCCAAACTTACCAGATTGGAGAATTCTGAAACTGAAGCTCAAAATCTGAGAAGGAAGTTTGAAAATGGCACAGAATCCAATGTTAAATGCATAACAGAAAGGGAATCAAAGAGAAGGAATAAAGTACAGGATTGATAAAGAGAGAGGGGGAAAAATGTTCAAGGGCAGGAATTTTGGATCGTGGAGTTTCTTAAACTATACAATATTTTTGCAATACCCCTTTTCTTGTTTCTTACCCTGAAGTCAAAATAACTGTTGCATGTGGACAAATTGAATAAACATGATTTATAACCCCCTGAATTTGGTAGGAATGATTTGATTTAATTTATTGTTGTAACATGTACCTAGGTACAGTGAAATGTTTTGTTTTGCAAACAGTATAGGCAGATCATAGCATACGATGTTCAGAGGGGTAATAGTGCAGAACGAGGAATACAATGTCACGGCTGCAGAGAAGGTGCACAAAGAGTGAGATACCACTAAATTTAAAGTTTGAGGAAAAAAATCAAAAGAACTGTGGATACTTAAACCAGAAACAAAAACAGAGATTGCTGGAAAAGCTCAGCAGTTGAAGAATATAATGTAGAATAAGATGGATGATATTTTCTATTTCAATTTTGAATGCAGGAAATGGCACCAATACAATCATCAATGTGTCAGTAATAGAGGTGAGAAGGGGTCTAAGTAGTACTGAACCAGAAACCATTCCTCAAATCCTGTTAAAAAGCAAACATGGTTGGAACATATTTCAAATTAGATAGCAAGCCCTTTCCTTTGGAGAAAGTGGGTATAGTTAAATGTGTTCAATGTGAGTACAAATTCAGTCAGCTTGTGGTTTGTTCGGCCCTCCAAAGGAGAAGATGAGGCCCCTCAGGAGAACATGCTGGAAGTAGGAGGGTGTAGACTGATTGCATGTAGGGGCACAGAGAGTGCTTCATAGGGCAAAGACACTCTAAACTGGTGGTCAGAATATTCACCAATAGTGGTAGAAAAGACCGAACAAGTGAAAGCAAAAGTAGCCAAGACAGCATGTATATAACTTATTAACTCATTTGTCATCATTGATTTGAAAACTTCTCACTTATTTTTCTTCATCCCATTTTCCAATTATATAATTAGGAAACATTAGCAATTTGCTGTCATGTAAAATGTTTCTTTAGTTTCTTATTTCATAGATTTC